>NC_092747.1:35185285-35500670 GCF_047496795.1 Chiloscyllium punctatum | reverse complement strand
GCATGGCTGAGTTTCTGCAGCATTTCTGTTTTTATTTCAGATTTCCAACTTGCTCAGTATTTTGCTTTTTTTCAGATTAATAATATTAATTAAGAAAGAAAGAAGTATAGAATGGAAAAGATAATCTGTTCATATTTTGCTCCAATGACAGTGCTAGCTGTTGTTAATATTATACTATTGATTAGAAAGGGGGGAAGGTATAGATTGAGTAATTACAGGCCAGCCAGCTAAGCTTCCTGGTGGGCACAATATTCGATAAGTTCTAATGGACAACATAAGTTGTAAGATAGAGGTAGTCAATATGGATTTGTTAAGGAAATCCTCTCTTTCAGTGAATGCCAATGACAGACAATGAAACTCCCTCCCAAATTGCACTGTGGATGCCCTACTCACGAATGACTGCACTCATTCAAGAAGGCGGTTGAAGGCACCACAACCATCTCGGGGCAATTAAGGATAGAAAATAATTGCTCGTGCATCCAGCAAATCCACATCCCATGAAAGAATAATTTTAAAAAATTAAAGTGAGTCAAAGAAAATTGTTTTCAACTCGAGATTTTTGGGTCAGGAAAGTTGTCTAAAAGGATGTTAGAGACAGAATCGATAATTATGTAAGCTACAGGCCAAGACCTGGAAAATGGGATTTAAGTTGGCTAGGTCTTTTTTTATTCTAACCAGTCACAATACGTAAAAACTGCAATCTTCTTGCTTTTTTTTATATGCCTGTTATAGATGCCATAATCTCAAGTACTTTACTGTGAAGCATCAAGAGAATGAGTCTAGCATCTGCTTTAGGCACTGTTGTGAATACCAAGTGCGTACCTCTGTCAGTGAACCTTATCCGACATGTCAGTGAGGTTCTTAAGTCTCTTAATTTAGGCTTGAGTGACTGTGGATAACTAACAGTTGAAAAGAAAAATTGTTGACAGGAATGTATCAAAAAAACTATCCCTGGAAAGATGTCACTGCTGCCGCACCCAGATAATCACCCTGCTGTTCAACTAAAAGTGGTGGGAAAAGGTAGTCTCACATTAGGGAGTCTGATTTCTGATTATCCATTTATGATCTCAAGGGCTTGGCATATCTGGAGAGCTGAACTGCTTGTAGTTTTCTGGGTCCTGGAACTGCTGAAAGACACATCAACTGTCATCTGGATTAAAGTGCACTTTTAAACTTGGGAAAATGATGACAGGAATCTCACAACCAAGAACTGGTGCTGTTCAGGGCAATCATATCAATACAGGGAAAAGATGAAGAGGATTTAATATCCAATAATTAGTATTACTGGTCAACTACTCATGACAGAAAATAATGGTGAAATTAATATCTTCAACTAAATATGTTCAAAGACTTTTATTAATAAGAAGATTTTTATGGCAATATCAGGGGAAAAAACTGGTACAATGAATAAATAAAGACACACTATAACATAATCCTATTCTACCTCTTACAGATTGCATAGAAGTTAAAACACAGAAACAGGCCATTCAGCCCAAATGGTTGGTGCTGATGTTATGCTTCACAGGAACCTCTGTCCACTCTACTTTGTCCAGGCATATCAGCATATCCTGATTTTCTTATCTCCACCACATATTTATCTAGTTTCATCTTCAATCAATCTATCCTATTTGCTTCAACTATTCCAGGTGGTAGAGAATTCTATATTTTATTCACTCTCTGGGGAAATACATTTCTCTTAAGATAAGTATTTGTAACTCTAGTAAGGATTTACATCTATAACTCCTATTTTTGGGTTTTCCTGCAATTGGAAATATCTTCGCTATGACTTTACTTTAGAGTCATAGAATCATATCGGACAGAAAAATGCCCTAGGCCCAATTGAATCATTCCGACCAGATTATCTAAGCTGAACTAGTCCTATTTGCCTGAGTTTGGCCCATATTCCCCTAAACATTTCCCATTCACATACCTGCCCAAATGTCTTTTAAATATTGCAATTGTACCCACCCCTACCACTTCCTCTGGCAGCTCGTTCCACACACACCACCATCTGTGTTAAGAAGTTGTCCGTCAGGTCCCTTTTAAATCTTTCCCCTCTCGCCTTAACCTATGCCCCCTTGTTTTGACTATGCCCTCCCCCTACCCTAGGGAAAAGACCTTGGCTATGCGCCTATTCTATGCCCCTCATGATTTTATAAGTTTCTATAAGGTCACTGCTTAGCCTCCTAACTCCAGGGAAAAAAGTCCCAGCTGATCCAACCACTCCTTATAACTCAAACCTTCCAGTTTCAGTAACATCCTTGTAAATCATTTTTCCACAATTTTGAGTTTAATAACATGTTTCCTATAGCTGGGCAAACAGAACTGTATGCAGTACTCCAAAAAGCACTCTTTAAAAAGTGATACATCAGATTATAAGAGTGCATCAGACTGGAAGAAACCAATGTAGCCACTTTGGTTAATTCCAGACTTAAAGTTTCATGGTCAGAAACTCAATCTATTTCTAGCGGGCTTGCAGGTGGGACATCATTAAAATTCCTTGGGGGCATTTCTACCTCGGACCTATATTGCAACTTTATTAAGGGTAGGTGAGAGCTATGGTGGCCTCCTTGCCTTCAACCTAACTGAGGGCTGGGTCCTTCTCTCCTGACACCAATTTTGTTGCAGGTGGGAGGAGTTCATGGGTGGCACAGGGAGCAGATCACACTGTTGGGCCTTGGATGTGAAGGGGGTACCTTTTTCAAGAGCATCCTTTCCATATCATGTGCTCAGCATTCCCCTCAAGTTCTGCCCCCACAGGTATTCCCTCTGTCTCTTCCCATCGGCCTCCTCTCTTTCTCCCGTGTTTGCTTGCAATCTCAGTCCTGGCAATGCTTCCATCATTGGAATTGAAAGTTACTACTCAAATCAGATTTGCTGGCTGCTGTCTGAGACAACATTTACATCTTTCCTTTTGGGAGGCAAGTCCCATCTCCAGCTAATGGCATTCCTCGGAGTGTTAATTGGCTGTGGAGCTGATGTGGTGAAAAGGGATATGCTTGCACTCAGACTTCAGATAGCATTTTCAGGAAATCCTGCCAAATTAAAAAAACATTATCCCATAAATGTTATCTCTTACATTCTGCATTAACTTTATTTGCCAAATACAAAACCAGCGGCTTTTTGAGTTATTTTAAAATCCTCTCTACAATTCCTTCTCGGGAAGAGATGAGGAGGAATATCTTCTCTCCGAGGGTTGAGTGTCTTTGGAACTCCTTGCCACAGAGAGCTGGGGGGACAGAGTCCTTTTTAAGGCTGCAAAAGATCGATCCTTGATCAGTAGGGGGATCAAGTGTTATGGGGAAAGGGCAGGAAGATAGATGTGAGAAATGTCGGATCAGCCATAATCTTATTGATAGGTTGAGCAGGCTCAAGGGGCTGAATGGACTACTCTTATTTCTTAGAGTTTTGTAGTCTTAAGTCTACTCCAGGTATTCTGAAACTAGTTTATACAGAGCACAATTTTTAAAATTCATTTATGGGATGTGGGCGTTGCTGGCTGGCCAGTATTTATTGCCCATTCCTAATTGCCCTTGTGAAGGTGGTGCTGAGCCTTCTTCTTGAACTGCTGAAGTGCATTTGCTGCAGATAAGTCTACAATGCCATTAGGGAGGGTGTTCAGTGACACTGAAGGAACAATGATATATTTCCAAATCTGGGTATCAAGTGGCTTGGAGGGAAACTTGCAGGTGGTAGTGTTTTCATTGATCTAATGCACTTTCCTTCTAGCCACTAGTAGTTCTGAGCTTGGAAGGTGCTGTCTAGGGAAGTTTGGTGAATTTCTGAAGTGCATCTTGTGGCTGGTACACCCTGCTGCTGCTATTCAGTGTGAAGGAGGAGAATGCTTGAGGATGTAATGCCAATCAATGGCTGCTTTCACCTGGATGGAGTTGAGCATTTTGAGTGTTGTTGGAACTGCACCCCTCCAGGCAAATAGAGAGTATTGTAGATGGTGGACAGGTTTTGGGGAGTCAGGGCATGAGTTTCTTGCTGCAAGATTCCTTGCCTCTGACCTATTCTTGTAGCCACAGTATTTATATAGTTGATCCATTCCAGTTTCTTGTCAATGGTAACCCCAGGTTATTGATAGTAAAGGGAATTCAGTGATGGCAATGCCAAAATGTACTCTGGATGGAGGATTTCAATGTCTACTATAAAGACTGGTTTGACAGCAGCACTACTGATTGTGCTGGTTGGGTTTGAAAGGACATGATTGCTAGACTGGGTCCATGGCGGGTGGTGAGGGAACCAAAAAAAAGGGAAAAGGATATTTGGCCTCATCCTTACCAACCTACCACCGCAAATACTGTCCATGACAGTATTGGTAAAAGTGAGCACTGCTAGTCCTTGTGGAGATGATGTCCTGCCTTCACATTGAGAATACCCTCCATCATGTTGTGTAGCACTTTTACCATGTTAAATTGGACAGACTTTGAACGAACCTAGCAAGTGGGCAATCCATGGGTTCTGTGGACCTTCAATAGTAGCAGAATTATACTCAACACAGTCGGCAACCTCATGGCCTAGCATATCCTCCACTCAAGCATTACCATAAATCCAGGGGATCAACTCTGGTTTAATGGAGAGTGCAGGAAGACATGCCAGAAGCAATGCCAGGCATACCTAAAAATGAGGTGTCAACCTGGTGACGTTACCAAACAGGGTGACCTGCATGCCAAACAACAAGTGATAGTCAGAGCTAACAGATTCCACAACCAACAAATTGTATCTAAGCTCTGCAGTCCTGGCACAACCAGTCATGAATAGGTGGTGAACAATTAAACAACTCACTGGAGGAGGAGGCTCCATAGCTGTTTCTGTCTTCAATGATGGAAAAGCCCAACACAACAGTGCAAAAGGTTCAGCTGAAGCATTGAAGAAATTTTCAGCCAGAAGTACCAAGTGGATAACCCATCTTGGCCTCTTCTAGTGGTGCCCAGATACTAGTCTTCAGCCAATTCGATTCACTCCAAACGATTGCAAGAAATGATGGGAGGCACTGGATAGTGCAAAATGCATATGGGCCTTGATAATCTTCCTTCAATAATATTGAAGTCTTGTGCTCCAGAACATGCCAGTCCCCTATCCAAATTGTTCCAGTACAGTTTGTTGGCATCTACCCAACAATGTGGAAAATTGCCCAGGTGTGTCATAGATACAAAAAGCAGGACAAATCCAATCAGGCCAATTACCATGCCATCAGTCTACCCTCAATCATCAGTAAAGTGATGGAAGTTGTCATCAATACTGCCATCAAGCAGCACCTACTCAGCAATAATCTGCTCAGTGACAACCAGTTTGCGTTCCACTAGGGCTACCCCGACCTCATTGCAGCCTTGGTTTAAACATGGACAAAATAGCTGAATTCCATAGGTGAAGTGAGAGCGACAGCACTTGACATCAAGTCTGTATTTGACCAAATATGGCATCAAGGAGCCCTAACAAAACTGGAATTGATGAGAATCAGGCATCAAACTCTCTGCTAGTTGGAGTCATATCTGTCACATAGGAAGACGGCTGTGGCTGTTGGAAGTCAGTCATCTTAGCTCCAGGACATTTCTGCAGGAGTTTCTCAGGGTAGTGTCCCAGGCCCAAACATCTTAATCTGCTTTATTAATGACCTACCCTCCATCATAATATCAGAAGGCATTTGGATGGGTATATGAATTGGGAGGGTTTGGAGAGATATGGGTCAAGTGCTGGCAAGTGGGACTAGATAATGTTGGGATATCCGGTCAGCATGGACTAGTTGGACTGAAGGGTCTGTTTCCGTGCTGTACATCCTGATGACTCTGAGTGGGGATGTTCACCGATGATTGCGCAATTCACCATTCACAACTCCTCAGATACTGAAGCAGTTCATGTTCAAATGCAACAAGATCTGGACAATATCAGGCTTGGGCTAACAAGTGGCAAGTAACATTTGCGTCACATAAATGCCAGGCAAAGATGTTCTCCAAGAAGGGACCATCTAACCACTGCTCTTTGACATTCAAAGGCATTACAATCACTGAATCCCCCACTATCAACATCCTGGAGTTTGCCATTTAACAGATACTCAACTGGACTTGCCATATAACTACAGTTGTTATCTAAGCAGGTCAGAGGCTAGGAATGCTGCAGTGAATAACTCACCTCCTGACACCCTGAAACTCTAAAAGGCACAAGTCAGAGCTGTGATAGAATGCTTTCCACAAACCTGGATAGGTGCAGCCCTAATACCTTCAAGAGGTTTGACACCATCCAGGACAAAGGAGAGAGCTGGAGTTTACTTGGCCCTCATCTAGGATCCATCTGGGATCGATAGCTGGGACTTGGTTGTTTGAAGATTTTGTTCTTTTTCTCAATTTTCTGCAGATGTTGATTGGGGTTACTGTTGTATCTTGGTCTAATGGTACCAGCAGCTTTGAAAGTTACAGATTTGCTTTACTCCAAAAGCGGGTGAAAGCGTTGTGCTCACAGTCAGGCACATAACATCCCCCATAACATCAAATGAGGATGCCTCTTCTGCACCATTGGGGTCAGAGATGGAGGTTTGTGATGGTGCATCATGGCAATTGAGATAGATCATAGATTCATGCATTTTTCATCCCCTATTCTCACTCATCTATTATTGGAGCTTCCCTTGGTCAGGATATCTCACATGCCTACTTCCCCATTACGACTGTCAATTTTATTCCATAGTCAGCAAACAGCAAGTGCAAAGGAAGAACAGCATGATGGTTTTATTGTTATCTTTTCTGCACCTCAGTTCTTTCAGTTTTCCCTCTCTGCTCCTCAACAGTGACTCACTTCTAATGGAGTGATCAATCAGCGATCTGACACAGAAAGCTTTCCTGCAGCCACTTACCTGGAACTATAACAGTACAATTAAGAGATGAATGAAAGTGCTGAGGTTTGTTCACCCTAACTGAATGATTACCAAATTGTAATTAAAAAAAATATAATTCTAATAACTATTAAGTACACCACTAAAGAATGAAAATCACATGCAAGTTTGATTTTAAACATCAGGTTTTTTTGTATGGAAAATTCTAGAACTTCCTGCTTTGGCTCTCCATGACTCAATTAGCACACAAATTCAGTGGATTTCTATTATATCTAACACATTCATATCAGTTGCCTTTTAGTGCACATTTTAACAAGTCAGTGACAATGAGATTATTTATTAATTCACTGCATTTGCCATTTATTTGAGGGGGAATACAGCCAATTGTAACAATGCACAGTGCAAGCTATGTTCCAAATTAATGGCACTGCAATAAAATTGCTGAGCTGAACAGAGACTGACTGACCTTCAACTTCAAGTATTTCACTGGAAGCCTCTACGTGTAACCAGTCCTTTGGGTTTATGAGGTCACCAATGACTTAAGAAAGCCTCTGCTACATTCAATGGTCCCTTAAGACAGTAGTAAGTCAGTATTGAATTGCTGTATAAAGAAATCTTACCATGTTGTCTTTCTATGATACTTGCATTCAGTAATGCCTAAAGGGAAACATTGGATGATATTTTGCTGATCTGCAACTTCCACAGAAAATTGCTTATCCCTCTGAAATATTAATTCACCAAATAGTTTTATTTTAAATTCTGGCACTCCATGAACTTTTGTAATCTGACTGAAAGTGGGTTCTACAACGAATCTGAAAAATATTGGAGAAGTTCAACAGACTAATGTCAGTGTCACAGGCTCAGAGTCGCAATAGGTTGATGACCGTAAACAAAATAATCTGGTCAAGAGTCAAAATCCCAAGGCAGAACGGATTCCTCACCATTCTCCATACTCAGCATTTTCATGATTCATTCTTAGTGGGAGATTGAAGGGGGATCAATCATCGTTATCAATAGGGATTCTCATTGTGGAGTTGCAAATTCCAGTTTAGCAAATGTACCACAATTGTCATTCACATTATTCCCACACTGTGAGGTATCAGAACTAATTTTCAGCAAACTGTTCGAATAAAGTGTAACAAGTGCAAACAACATTGATAAGGCTTTTCAGATGGTGGACTTTCCTGTCTTGCCTACTGAACACACAGTGGGGAATGCACGCTTGCTGATTTCAATAGCCCAATAGTTATATAAAGCTCTGAGGGAGCAGCTACCAGGTGGCAGGCCTTGCAAGGATGTGTGGCAGAAAGACGAGTGCCTGATAGTGTTTGGAAAGGGGACTTTGAGGAAAATGAACACCTGCCCCCAACTTCACAGAGAGCTAAAGCCTAAGCAGGTGACTTTCGAGTCTTCCCTTGCATCTTTACTCCTCTGGCCAGCCTCATAATTGGGGCTGGGTTCGAGAGTGTTAGTGGTCAATAATTGCTCACTGAGGGCCTCTATTGTGGCACAGGCAGGCCTCCCCACATAAGATTGGCAACAGGTGAGGGCAGGGTGAGTTATGTGTTCATATGTTATATTACTCTAGACCACATTTTATCATTTTGTGTGAATTAGAAATAACTAGATCAGCCAAGACTCCAGAAAAGGTCCCTTGCTTTTCTTTGAATGGAGCCTTGTCAGAAAGCTGAAAGAACCTCAACTCTCTCAGATTTAAAAACCTTCAGAATCTCCTGGCTGAGAAATTTCACAAGTTAAATAATTCTGCTGAGTTGGCTTATTCCTTGACCAGCTCTGAATCCTCCTTCTAAATATAACAAGGGCAACTTCTAAAACGATTTAGAAAAAAAAACTTGCTCATCATAGATTCCTTTGAACTGAAAACAAAGCTTACATACTCACTTCACCAGCAGAACAAACAATTACCCATTAACACCACAGGAGTCCACAGTCATTTGCTCTCTTGACTTAAATGCTGGATTTACTTTTCCAAAAGCATTCCCTGACTTTGTCTTTTTCGAAAAGAAAACCCTTCACAGAAGCAACCAACACCCATCTGCTTCTATTTTGATCTCCAAATTCCAACAATGATACTATTATATTGCAACTACACACCTTTCATCACACACCGAAATCTATGGGCCCTGATTGCAAACATGCCTAGTTAATTTTACATTGGGTGGTGAGAAAGTTCAGGGTAGGTATCGATGAGGGTAATCTGATATATGAAGTCCTTTCTGCCCAGTTCTGCGCAAACCATGGCATCAACTCTGATGAAAGAACAGTTGGGTAAAACGAGCGACTAGCAGTTCTTCCAAAGTTTTGCAAGCATGTTAGGAGCCTGGTGCCATTATATTCTCGTACTTCCTCTTTACTTTGCTTTAGAAAGTGCAGGCACTATTGGCAATGCAGTAGGACAGAAAAGGAATCACTCCAGATTCCTCTACCTCACGGAATGTCCTGCTCTGTGTGCCTAAGGATCTGTGGGTTTAGAATTAGCCTGACGAGTCATATGAAGGAGCATGGCAGTAAACTATGATCCTGAGAAACCATCATTCTTCAATTAAAGAACAGGTGACAATAGCCAAAACCTTCAGTAAATATTGTTGTTGGTTCACACTTCTAAAAACATACTTATCATGGAGTAGAAGGAGAAAAAATATATTGGTTGGAATGTCAGCTCTCTTGCTTTAAATGTTGCAAGTTATGGTGAATTTATTTTCAGAACTGTGGACTAGCTAACGATATGAGAACATCACACTATTCATTACATTTAGACGTGACCACTTACTGCTGTCATACTGTGTCGATATTGCTGACCAGCATCACTCACGTTCTTTGGTACAGGCTGTTTTAAGAAATGAGCTTGCCTGAAAACAGCCAATGTTAGGGATTGATGCAGCTTTAAAAATCAATTCTAAAAGTGAACTCAATTCTACATCAATAATAGACATTACCCTTTTTTTTGATACGTTCCATGGGTCTGTGAGGACAAGAGCAATTCAACAATAAGGTGGGTTCACTAATCCACATCAATGAGAGTTTACAGCAGCACCTGCTGAGAAAGGCTTTATTCGCCTTCAATTTTTATTTGATGTGATATTCTTATTTTAGAAACAGTAATAGTCGTACTGTGATCTCAAGGTTCCAAGCAAAGATTGAAATCACTGCAAGATTTACTATGTCTCCCCCACTATCTAAACACACTGCAAGAAGAATTTAACTGTATATGTGTGTGTTTGTGTATGTTGGACTGACGGCATTGTGATGTGACTGATGTGCACCAATCTGATGCAAACTAAAATCTGGCTTCTGCCTGCATTTAAATGTTATAAGTGTACAGTTTCTGAATAGCAACAAGGTTGCACGAGAATTGCTGTCAATGTGATATTATTTGTACATAAATATAAGTCTTATTTATATACACAATATGTAAATGATATTTGTCCAGATAGGCACTATGGTACATTGTACAGCACAGAATAGTATCATAACAGCATGGTCCCTGTCATCTTGTTTGAGGAGAAGCGCTGACTGTGCTCTCTCCCACAACATTCTAAAACAGCTCAGAACCTCAGCTGTCAGATCACCAACATTAAAACTGTAATATAAGATATTAATCCAGTAAGCAAACTTTTAAATTGTACACTAAAATTTGCAAGTACAATTTGCACTACAATGAACATCTCTCACAATAAACAATCTAACCACCATGCCCTTACATTCAATGGCATTACCATCACTGAATCCCTCACTATCAACACTCTGGGGTTGACCAGAAACTCAACTAGACTCATCATATAAATGCAGTGATTACAAGAACAGGTCAGAGGCTAAGAAAATTTACAGTGATTAACTTACCTCCTGACTCCCAAATCTTGTCCATCATCTACAAGACAAATGCCAGGAGTGTAATGGCATACCCCCCACTTGCCTGGATATGTCCAGCTTCAGCAACATTTAATAAGGTTGACACCATGCAGTACAATGCAACCCATCTGATTGGTACCACATCCATAAACATTCAGTCACTCCTCCACTGCCATTCAGGAGTGTTTACTGTCACCAAAATGCATAATAGAAATTTGCCAAAGATCCTTAAACAGCACCTTACAGACCTACAACCATTTCCATTGAGAAAAGCAAGGGCAGCAGATACATAGGAACACTCCCATCTTCAAGTTGCCCTCTAAGCCAATCACCATCCTGCTTTGAAATGTTTTGCCATTCCTTCACTATCACTCCCTACCTAATGGCATTGTGTGTCTACCTGCATGAGATGGACTGCAGTGGTTCAAGAGACAGCTTACTACCACCTTTCAAGAACAACTAGGGATGGTCAATAAAAATGATGATCCAGCCTGCGATGCCCACGTCCCATGCACGCATAAAAATAAATAACCATTAAATACGAAATTACCATTTGTTAACATGCATGTTTTCAGAAGGAGACAGATATTTAATTCTTGTACTGAAGGTTATACCTTATCAACTGAGTTTTCACTTACTTCAGTCCTGCATGCAAATTAATCCAAGAGCTTTCATCTTTAGCCTGATTTTTTAATCCCACATTGGGAGCGTAACTCAATCATTTCCTCGCCCAACAAAACTAATCTGCGAAAAGCTGTTCTAAGGCGATCAAGTTCCTTCACAAAAGAAGGGACATTTGGAGGGAGTTTGGGGGAGGTGATCATTGATCTGGTGACAATGTCCAATGGTTCAGTACTGGGAGGGATGATATGAGGACATTGACAAGAATAGTTCCCAGCAATTGTGACAGATGGGAAGTTTGATGAGAGAGAGTAGGATGGGGCCAGTTGAAATCAAGTGCTTCACTAATGAGTGCTTCAGTGGGCCCTTTGGAGGATCCCAAGAGAGCACAGAGGAAAACCAAAGGCTCATCTAATATGGAATTACATCTGGAACAGCAGCAGCATCTGTGTGAAAAGGTCAAGCAGTAATAATTAGTTGTGTTAGGGATTTGGGAGTGCAGAGGACCTACAAGGTGAGAAACAAAAGGAAGTATGATGACAGGAGAGAAGAGTCTAGGAGAAATTAATAGAAAAAAAGGAAAAGAGGTAGAAGAAGATAGGAACTAGAAGTGATAGATGCAGCAACACCATAATGAACCCACTGTTTAAATTACATGAAATTTATATCTTCTTGGGTAAAAATGGTAACAGAAATAATCTCTTACCTAAATAGATACTTATTAAAACTGCACACATTTCCCCCCTTTTTTTTCCATTTTTAAAAAACATATTGTTTTTCTGCTAAATTTACCTTTCTTGAACTCAACAAAACATATCAGGCTTATTAACAAATATGATTTGGCCCAGCACAATTGACTTTAATTCCACAGCAGTTCCTCTTACACTACACTCTCAGATCAGCAAGGGCAGTCAAGGACTCCCATTTTTTGCTGCAATGCAGCATCATTAAGCAACTGCTTGCAGTCTCATCGACCTAATGCTTGTCCATTAGAAGCCCTGCATCATGGTTATATTAGTATTCTGTTCTAGTCAGTGTAGCAATGTTCCCAGCAATTTGAGGAATCACAAAAAGAACATATCAAATGTTTTAACATGCTTTCAGCTAGCTATTGATTTCAAATGTTATTTACTTACAATATTTATTATGAGTCAAGTTTGCCAAGCTACAAAATTCTTGTGTAGTCTCCCCAAATGCTATCATGATTTTAAGTAAAAATATTTTGGGGACATTATGTAAACTTAATTCAATGACATACTTTGCATTTTTCATCTATTGGCATAAAAAAGGTTAATTTTGTTCTGAGTTATTAGCAGTATAGGCATTCTGAACCGTATCCAGGAATAGGGAAAATGAAGTATTTAATATTTTATCGTCACGTCCTACCCTCCCTGAAACATCCTGCTTAATTGGAGATCCCGTGGGCCTTGCCTCGGCAGTGTTATAAAGAGTGCACTGAATGGTGGTAGCTTGGGGTGTGGCTCTCCATTTTAGCAGGTTTCCTTCTACATTTTTTGCCTGCAATTGTATTTCAAACAAGTTTGTACACAACGTATCATTTCCTCATACTTTCGAAGAATTGAATCCTTTAAATATCAATGAGGTGCTAGTCTTTATTTCTAGCACTCACCTAACAATAGCAAGCATGCAAAATCACCAATGTAATTATACAATGCTCCTCTAATGATCTCTGTTCCAGTAGTTAATGTGAACTGGAAGAGTTCAGTATGACATTGAATAAATATTGTAATGAAATATTTGCAGTTAACATGACATTTGTAAATGCAGCTTTTGGTTATTACATTTTTGTGATGCTTCATAAAGGGCTGTAGTTTTCAATATGAGCTGTATATTGCTCTTTGGCATTTATTTTGATATTATCAACCATTAGAATATACCAGCCTTATTATGGTCCTATGGCACTGCAGAATATTCCCTGGTCACTTCCTCAGGTGCTGAGCAGAGCTCAGGCTTCTGACAAGTCAGTAAGTTTTCTTTTGACATTCTGGCCAGTTGCCATGAACTACTTGCAAGTGCTGTGAAACGGAGACTAACACCATGCTGGAAAATTATACAAATGGAAAAAGACTGTTTCAGTGCCTCAGTCCTGTTTGTCTGTGCTGTTTTCAGTTATGACTGGGCCATGTTAGCTTCACAAGGTGTAGCATCACATGTACTAATAAGACTTCAGAGATTGCTGAAGTGATTGCAGAAGCATACAGCACAGAAGTAGGTCATTTGTCCTACTGTGCCTGTGCTGTTCTATGAAGAAAATATCCAATTATTACCACCATCCTGATTTTTCTCATAGCTCTGCAAATGGTTCCTATTGAAGTATTGAAGCTATTTCCACCTGTAAGACAATGTCTAATAATTCATGACATAAACAAATTGCACTGTCACGCCACACAACCCACCATCCATCCAGTCCTTCTGTTCATTATCTCACCTTCTTGTGATCTACAGCAATTGATAATTTGGATATTTATTTTAAAGTATTCCAATACAGTAATAACGGGCGGAATTTTCCCAGCCTCTGAACAACACAGGAAATGATGACTCAGTTGAGAAAATATGATGAGGTCAGGAAAATTAGATTCCCAATGCTGAGAAAAAATGTTCTGATTTTCCATAATGGTTTTAACAGAGAGACAAGAACCTTGCTAATGAGCAGCGAAGACCTAACTACATGCATTAACAACTCACTATTACCTAACCTCACCTTATTTATATATACTTTCTTATTTTCCAAGGCAGTGGAAACTAGATAGCATCAATTCCTGACAGGAAAATCTAATTGGTACCTGGAACTTGCAACTTTCTCCAGTTTTTGCTGAGTATCCATCTTGGTCAGCATTCCCCAACTTCTCAGGATATGCTCCATGGTCAGGAATTGCATTCACATTCTATTCATGGAGGTGGACATTAGAACAGCACCAGCCTCACCATATCATCAAGTTACATTCCAGACTTGCTTTTAATGTAATTAACTGCTTTAGTACTGCACTTTGGAGCTCACTAACATTTATCATTGGAAGGCTGTTACCAGGCCAATTTGTATGCAGGGACAGGTATTGGAATAGAATGCATCACAGAACTCTTGGCTTTCTTTCTTAGTGCTCACTTACTTTTGCCTAATTGGATGCTCATAGCAACTCTAGGCTTGGCTTTTTGAGCAGGTAGTTTGTCGTGATGAGTAGCAATGAATAGCAAAGGAGGACCATGATCATTTAAAAGCTGATCCTTCATCAGTCAGGAAAGATAGTGAAGTAGCCCAACTGAGTGAATGTAATGTGCAGAGAGCAGGAAGGGTTAGTAGTTTGGAGGAATCGGGTGAATTAGAGTCCTTGAGAAAGATGCTACATTCAATATTGAGAATGGTAGACCATGAGCCTTGATGAGAGATGGTGCAATGGCAGACAGAGAGAGTGAGTATGAGATAGTATAAATAAGATGGAGGCCCTTACCCTTGTGCAGTGGGGAATGTTATTCACTAGCATCTGCAGTCTTTGTTTTTACCCAATGTTATTCACTATCTTGCAGCATTGCTGCACATTCCTCCAGAGTGTAGACTCTGCATTGACTTGGGTAGCTGCTTCAGACAAGGCTAGTAGTGCTTGACATAGTGCACAACTGGAGTTTAAATATGGTGCCATGGCACAAATGCCAAATAGTCCCTGTACCAGACATGTATTTCTGCCATTGCTGAGCACAAAGGTACAGGATAGAGGTGTTGGGGAGGCATGGTGCATACTTAATGAGGTAAACGGCAGAGGATAACTGAGTAGCATTCATGGACGGAAACCCCCTTCATGAACCTCTTGGAAATTCATACTTAGCCAATGTTTGGTCAAATTCAGCTGTATGTGTTTCACTAATTTTAAGTAAGTACATTCAGTGAAGAAATTTATCATTTTAAAGATAACAGATATATAAAGGGGACATAACAGTTGTGTGCAGTGGCTTCATTTGAGTTCAAATTCAATCAAACTAACAACCCAGTAGTCCTAAATTCAAATTCCACAATGAGAAGTTGCAAAACTGAATTCAATATATCTGATGATTTTTGAGTTGTAAACATAAGTAAAAAGTTGTAAAAATAAGTAAACATAGAAAACTGCCAGAGTGATATAAAAATCCAACTGATTGATTAATCTCTTTCAGGAACAAAACAAGTGATCTGATGTCTGGTCACACTACTTGGTTGTGTCATAAAGCCCGCTGGAATGGCAGATAGTTGGCTTCTACCTTGTAAGTCACATATTACAAGTGAGCAAAAGGAGGTGGTGGAGACTAATTTAGCAGTGGGGGGTCTACATCAATTCAACAATAGAGAGCTGCTGGCCAGATAGCAGTAGCTGTTATGCTCTGCACAGCCACAAGTGAGGCCATAGGCTGGAAGGACAGGCATCTGAGTCCTAGGATCCCACAACAACAGAGGGCAGAGTAAAGTAGTGTGGGAAGGGCTTTTATTTTGCTGGGTAGAGGATCACAGTGAGGAGAGTACAGGAATATGGGGTGGAGGGGCAGAGATGTGGTTCTTTGTGAGCTCCAACCTTCCAATGTCCAATTTCTTGATCAGGTAATGAGTGCCTTTCATGAAGGGACCCCAGCCTCTTAAGTTGACCATTAGTTTAGCTTCCATGCATGCTACATAGTGATAGGGTCACCTGCAGCTTAATCCCAACAGAAGGATGAGGCACTTAAGGGAAAAGTTATTGACCACTTAAGGGCCTCAACTGGCTGTGGGACAGGAAGTCCACCAATGAGCCTTCCAACCAAGAGTTAATTCTGGGCAGAGGTAGGAAAGCAGCAAATTTGGAGATTTTTTCTACGTGGATCCTCAAAAGGTTTCATAATGTATTATCCTGCATGAAGATTAGGGGATAAAGGCCTCCCAACACCAAGCCTTCCCCATCTCGTGATGTATAAGCAAGTCCATGCGACACACATTCATGACTTTGCTTTGTAATCAGATTCAGGCAGTTGTATCCTTTCTGTACCTGACTTCTGGCATCTTCTGGACCCACTGAAAGATTGATGGTAGGACAAAATCCAGCCCACAGTTTTGGTGCAGCTTAGTTTCGCCTTGACTTGGAGTTAATAATGCCTTTCCCATAAATGCTAATAAAGCTTTTGAATGGCTTTATAGGAACACACCACCTGATCTCTCACAGAATGGGATTACCTTCCTGAGGTGAGATCAGATGAAAAGTAATCCCTTTGAAGGCATAAACTATCTAAATGACCTTTATTTATTGGGAGTCTGCACCAAAACCAAATTTTTCCTACATTTTCAGTTTTATTTAAAATTTCAAGTATTTACAGTTATCTGTGAAACAAATAGAATGGATAAATAATTTTCAGATAAGCAGAAAAAAGATGGAATGGATTAGGTATACAATACAATGCAGTACAATTGACTTTGTAGCAAAGAATGATAATAAGGCATTAGCTAGTTACGAGGAAAATGAACTGCTGATTCATGATCACCTATTAGCACAGTGTATATCTACCTCAATTAATTTTAATAACAATTCCTTCATTAAAATAAACTGAAAAAGTGATATGGTGTATATGTACAGTTCAGGCAAGCTTCACAGAAGTTATAGCCAGATGAAGCCTTAAACATTCCTAAGTTCTGAACATTCACAAAGCAAATCACTTTCTGTTTTCTCCTGCTGAAAAACACTGGTACTTCCGCTCATAACCCCATCACGCGATTGCACATTGAACAGAATGGAATGAAAATATTTGGAGGCCAAGAGAAATCATTAAGCTGTTTTATATCTGAGACAGCCAATAAACATTCAGAGTAATAGTTAGGCATTAACTCATTTAATGCAACCTGGGTTTGACTTGAACAAATGACAAAATGCTACATTCTAATCTTTTAAAACTGGTGAAAACTTGCCCAAGCATATTTCTGTTTTATAGGCTAGCTAGCAATTAGCTTCTGTCCTTTTATTTCCCCTATTTTCCCGAGATAAGGTGAGAGTCTTATGTCTGACAACAGCTGCTGAGTGATCATGACCAGGGACGTCTCTACACAAGAATAAGGTGTTTATTGATTGCCTGATAAGAAAAGAAAATTGCTTTTTTGGGGGAAAACTACAACAATGCTTAATACATTATCATTTAACTACTATTCATCTCAATGCCTTTGAAATACTTTTATAGGTATGCATTGCTTTAAAACTCAACAGTTGAAAGTAACTTAATTTTAGAATGTTCCTTTGAAAAAATTGTGAAAGAAATTATGAACCAAAGCATAAATTCTGAAATTCACTTAAAAATTTAAGAAGGGTGACTATCAGGCTATTCTGAGGTTGGGTCTGAGAACATTTTGGGTTGGGAGGCAAACCTTTAAGCTCTACAGTTACCAGGTTGTTATCCACACCCATTTCTAAACAACACGACAATTATGCTAACTGATTCTGTAAATTTCTATTCAAAACAGAAGTGGCAGGTGTGTAACATAAACTATTTGAAAAGATTTGCACATGAAGATGATTGAAAAAAATGGGAAGTTAGGTATTGAAATGCCAACATTCTTACTAACGTTTTGTGCACTGCATAGGATGAAACATATTAATCAATGGTTTCTTGTTTCACTTTTTACCTGGTAGGTTAGATTTAAATGCAGGTTATGCTACTGTGAGGTGCACTTACTGATGGATCTGAGAAACCCCAGGGGTCACAGTGATTAATATCCCCATTAGCCCATGTGAATAATAACTGAATGGTTTGCAGTAAGACTCTGTAAATTGTACACTGATTAGGTGACAAATCAATTAATTAAGAATCATAAATGAATGCGATTTGAATTCATTTTTTTGATACGTAATTTCATTTATACTTCTTGCATTTGCACTGAAGTAGTGCTGCAAATGCAAAGCACAGAATGCTGACTAACTAGGAAGATAAATTTCCAGAATTCTGTTGCAAAACATTAAATGTAAGTTTAAAAATAAATGCTTTTGGGAACTATTAACAGGTCATTAGTTGGTGTATAAATAAGACTTTCCTTTGATATGCCTAGACTACGTTATCATTGCCAACAATAGTTACATTAAAATTGAAGTAATAAAACAAATCATAAAATGTAATAAGACATTGGGCAAATTCATTGTATTGCATTTCTGAGCCACACATTACAGGTAGGTTCCAGATTTAATAATCAGGTTCTGCTGAATTGACTTTATCAGGGCAGCTTCTGCAGTCATGCCATCATTCCTGTCCAGTTTTAAGTGCTCCGATGCTAGAACTTGACTTGATTGTGATGCCTCTTGCTACAATTACATATCCCACAGATGCTAATTGGCCATGCTCACAGGTTTTTATTATTTCTTCATGGAATTTGGAAGTTGCTGACTGGGCCACTCCTGGAGAATGTGGTGTAGATAGATATAGATGTATCTAGAGAATGACACTAATAGGTTGAGTGAGTGGGCAAAAAATTGGCAGATGGGATTTAGTGTAGGAAAAGGTGAAATTGTTTACTTTGCCAGGAAGAATGAAAAACAGAATACTACTTAAACAGAGAATGATTTGGAGATGCCAGTGTTGGACTGTGGTGTACAAAGTTAAAAATCACACAACACCAGGTTATAGTCCAACAAGTTTAATTGGAAGCACTAGCTTTCGGAGTGATGCTCCTTCATCAGGTGATTGTGGAGGGCACAATTTACAATTAACAATTGTGTCATCCACAACCACCTGATGAAGGAGTGGCGCTCCGAAAGCTAGTGCTTCCAATTAAACCTGTTGGACTATAATCTGGTGTGTGATTTTTAATTTTAAACAGAGAATGACTACAAAATTCACAGGTGCAGAGCAATTTAAGTATTCTGATGCATGGTTTACAAAAGGTCAGTATGCAGGTACAGCATATAATCTGGAAAATGAATAAGTTGCTGATCTTTTATACTGAGAGGAATTGAGCAGAAACGTATTCAGTAATATAGGGTATTGCTGAGACCACAAGTCGAATACTGTGTGAAGTTTTGGTCTCCTTTTCAAGGAAGGATACAAATGTTTTAGAGGCAGTTCAAAAGAAATTTACTAGATTGATACCTGGAATGAATGGGTTGTCTTTAAAAGAATAATATTGAGAGGCTTTCCTTGTTTCTACTGGAATTTAGAAAGGTGAAAGTTGACTTGATGGAAGATTATATAATTCTGAAAGGACTTAACAAAGTGGATGTGGAAAAGAATATTTCATCATATTGTGCAGTCCAGAACTAGGGGACATTGCTTTAAAATTAGGGCTGGCCCTTTGAGGAGAAAGGTGAGAAGAATTTTTATTCTGTCAGAGGTTGTGCAACTTTAGAACTCTCTGCCTCAGAGGGCACTGATGATGGGATCATTGAATATTTTTAAGACAGACGTAGCTGGATTTTTGATAGGCATGGGAACTGAAGAGTAGATGGGAATGGGGAATTCAAAACACAAACAGATAAACTGCAACCTTATTGAATGGCAGAAGAGGTTTAAGGAGACAAATGGTCTAATTCTTCTACTACTTCATATGTTTGCAAGTATTAAGGGAAATCTGGCAAAAATAAGACAATGAAATGGCTAAGATCTACTTTTTACACAATATTTACATTGATCAAGGTGAGTTCCAGTGAATGAGACTCCTTTTCCCCACAGTGTGCCTGAGTCAAGTATTCCCAGGTACAATATGCTGCAGCCCAGCCACAGTAGAGAGCCCTGTACTCTGACCAACTTCAGATACGAATTACTGACTGCAATAGAATGACATACTTAAAGTTTGGAGGTGACAAAGAAGATTGATGAAATCACAACAGTCTATATGAACTTCCACAAAGTGTTCAACAAGGGTCCACATGATAGATTGATAAGTAAGATTAGATCACACGGGATCCTTGGGAGCTAGTCAATGGGATACAAAATTCGCTTCATGGTAGGGGATAGAGGGTGGTGGTGGAGGACTGCTTTTCAGACTGGAGGCCTGTGACCAGCGATGTGCCACAAGGAACGGTGCTGGGTCCACAGCTTTCCATCACTTATATGAATAATTTGGTAAGTTTGCAGATGACACCAAAATGGATGATGTAGTGGACAGCGAAGAAGATTTTCTCAGAGTACATTGAGACCTTGATCAGATGAGCCAATGGGCTGAGGAGTGGTAGATAGTTTAAGTTAGATAAATGTGATGTATTGCAAAGTAGGGCAGGTCTTATACAGTAAATGGTAGGACTCTGAAGAGTGTTGTCGAACAAAGAGACCTAGGATGCACAGTTCCTTGAAAGTGGAGTCACAGGTAGGTGGAATGGTGAAGAAGACATTTGATACAGCTGCCTTTTTTGGTCAATACATTGAGTATAGGATGTCATGTTGTGGCTGTACAATACATTGGTTAGGCCACTTTGGAATAATGTGTTCGCCACTTTTGAAATACTGCATTCCATTCTGGTCACCCTTCTATAGGAAGATGCTATTAAACTTGAGAGGCTGCAGAAAAGGTTTACAAGAATGTTGCCGGGAATGGGGGGGGGGTTTGAGTTGGGGAGAGGCTGAATAGGCTGGAGCTGCTTTCCCTGGAGTGTCTGAGGCTGAGAGATGACTTTATAGAGGTTTATAAAATCATGAAGGGCCTGAATAGGGTGAATAGCCAAGGTCTTTTTCCGAGGCCCAAAACTAGAGAGCAGAGGTTTAAGGTGAAAGGGGAAAGATTTAAAAAAGATCTGGGAGATAACTTTTTCATGCAGCAGGTGGTGCATGTCTGGAAGTTGGACAAGTTGGACCTGTTTTCAGGCTGTGTCACTCTATGACTCTATGAAAATTCCTGTGGCCTCAATAATTGTGAACATTAATTGATTTTTTTTTGCAGGCCCAGCCCATGGTGCAAAACAACAACAAAATTGAGAAGTGAATTAAAACAATCCACTTCCTTTCATATTACAATTCTGAGCAGACAGAGCAGAATTTCTAACATGTCAGTCATGCTGGATTTAAACCATGAACCTAGAGGTGTCGACAGTGCTGTACCACCCAGTTTTCTCCCAGCCAGCAAGGTTATCATAAATGTAATACTGATCAGACTGCCCATAAGAATCTCTTTTATTGCCAGTTTGACTTAGTGGAGCAATATTCCTGCTGTATCATAATGGAACTGGACTAAGCAGTGACATTCACACCACATTTATACAGGCAAACTGTTCCAAGTGGAAATATATGACATTGTTTGGAAATTCCTGGTTAGTGGAGAGGTGAATTTATAGCTGAAGCAATAACGCAACAATTATTGATTTTCAAATATTATAATTATGTACTTCTGGCTATATCAGGACCATATTGAGGTTGATAATGTGAGCAACACCGTGAAAACAATACTGCAGAGTGCTACGGCTGTTCAGAGTACTCAATCCACCTAATGCCAGAAATAAATGGGATTGCTAACAGCAAATGGCACAAATGACACCTTGCCCTTGAAGCTAGGGAAGAAATTCATCTCATGAATATATGGTGTTCAATGTCTATGGAGGCAATGTCCTCTGAAGGCAATGCCGAAAGATATATGTAGTACAAACAGTTAAGAGTCAAATGTATTCAAATATATATATGTCATGTCACTGTCACATATGAAGGCCAAGCAAAACTAACAATTGTACCTTGTTTTCCTACTGCAAATTAAATTTCTTTTATTCAGCCAAACATGAAACTCAACAATTTGACAAGGAAATGTTCTCAGAAAAGTGTTCAACAGGTGTAATTTCAAAATTATAACAGCTTAAAATGTGAAGGTGCAAAAGCATTCAAAATAATTTTAGTCTTGAGGGACAAAACAAAAATACTAACAAGATAATTCAGCTAAAGTGGAACTGGTTAAGTATTTCCCAGATTTCTCTCAAACCTAAGTTATTGTACATTTTGATTTAGGAACAGTTACAGATAGTTTAAAACTAAACATGCTTTTCAATAAATTGCTAAGCTCTGCCTGCAACTTGAAATATATAATACCTCTTCTCAAAGTAAAAGCTTTTCCACCTTATATTTTACTAGTTTCAAAGAAAGGTTGTATTTCAGAAAACAATGAAGCTATGCGAGTGGTTTGTAGCATTCTTATTGCAATTAGTTTGAAACCTTTTGCAACCTATGCTATAATAAAGAAGAATATTTACTCGTGCTTGAAAAAATATATACATGTTCCCTATGTAGCTTATAGCATAAACCTACAGAGAAATGGCTGCACTTTTATTCTCGCTTATATAATCAATCAAAGATTATTGAAGGTAAGAGACTGTGAGGCTCAAAAGAAAACACTCACCAGCTGTCTCCTGGCTCAACTTCAATAGCAGTGCCTGTAAGAAAAAAGTACAGGTTTTGATTTAAGTTGACAATACTCTAGGTGAACTTGAAAGATAACACAGGTAAAGACCACTAGGTAACAGTACTTAAGCTACTGATCAGTGCTGGTAACCCCCTAAATGCTGTGCAATTCAACAGAAAGACATATTATCAAGGTAATCTTAGCTCAAACCCAACACAAAATTCACCATAATTAATGCCCAGATAATTAAACATAAATAACTCAGGGTTAGAATATATATGTCAGAGGGAATATTTGGCAACAAAAACGGAAGCGGCATTATTACGTTTTTAAAACTCTATTGCATTCTGTTAAATAATTATATAAATTGTTTATTTCCCAGTGCTTGCTGTGCTTAATGCACATCAGATAGATTGAGTTCTATGTGCAAGGTGTCAGGATTGCCAACACTGAATATCAGCTACCAGCCAAGATAGAGCAACTAAGGTAGAACATCATCATGTTCAAAACCTATCTGCTGAGCTCTATGTGCAATAAATCATCAGGACTGTTAACACTGAATATTAGCTACCAACCAAGATAGAGCAAGCAGCTCTACAAGATCACATTCAGAGCTTTTTTGCTATATTCTGCTCAAGGGCAGATACTAAATCAGGGTGGCACAATGGCTTAGTGATTAGCACTGCTGCTTCACAGTGCCAGGGACCTGGCTTCTATTCCCACCTTGGGCGACTGTCTGTGTGGAATTTGTACATTCTCCCTGTGTCTGCTCGGGTTTCCTCCCACAATCCAAAGATGTGCAGGTTAGGTCAATTACTTTGCTCAAAAACTGCATGCATTCATGTAAAACTCTGTTATCTCACTTTTTAGATTAGAATCAATCTAAACATCTTGGCATAGACAGAGAACACAGGGGGCCAACACCTTCAACATATTGTCTAGCTATCACCATTGTTAACAGCTAACCTGAGAATGCAACTTTTAAAAAAAGGTTTTGTGATTTACACATGAAAGAAGTGAAACTATCATGGTATTCAAACAGATGAAAGAGTTAACAATCAATTTTTCAATGTATAATTTCAGTTACATCACACTGTAAATTTTTGCTATAAATTCTGTGTGTTAGGATTGAGCCCTCCATTATCACCTGATGAAGGAGTGACGCTCCGAAAGCTAGTGTGCTTCCAATTAAACCTGTTGGACTATAACCTGGTGTTGTATGACTTTTAATTTTGTACACCCCAGTCCAACACCGGCATCTCCAAATCAGGTCAGGTGGGTTGACCAAGCTAAATTGCCCATAGTGTTAGGTACATTAGTCAGACGTATGTATAGGCTAGAGGAACGGGTCTGGGTGGGTTACTGTTCAGAGGGTCAGTGTGGACTTGTTGGTCTGAAGGGCCTGTTTCCATCCTGTCAAGAATCTAATCTAATCTAAGTCTCAATGTGAGATTCTTGAGCTACTTACTGGTGAAGAATAACTGAAATTATAAAATGATAGAATCCATTTTAGTGTGGAAGCAAGTCATTTGGCTCATTGAGTCCACACAACCTCCCTCCAAAGAACATCCACCCAGACCCACCCAATTCCTGTAATCCCGCATTTCACATGGCTAACCCACTCAGCTTGCACATCCAGACATGCTCTGGGCAATTTAGCATGGCCAATTTACCTCATCTGCACATCTTTGGACTGTGGGAGGAGACCACAGCACTTGGAGAAAATACACAAGTAAAGTACACAAAGTACACAAAGACAGATTCCCAAGGCTGGAATCGAACCCAGGTCCCTGGCACTGTGATGATGTTTGCTTTTGATTCCTCAGGGTTGTTAGCTCGGAGTACATTCCCCCAAGATGATCTTCAACCAAAGTCTAAAACCCATCTACCCTTTACGATTAACCAGTTGTGCAATGGACACAAGTAAACCTGTTGGATGTCACTCCAGCAGAGCTCTGGATATTCTGGTTTGATTTGGTCAACAATTAAGGATTCCACAGAATGAGATCTCTTGTAATATGGTTTTGAAGTTGAATATTTAGACATCTGTAGGAAAACTGCCTAATAGAGCTAAAATAAAAAAAAAGAAAGTGCTGGAGAAGCACAACAGGTCTGGTGACATCTTTGGAGCAAATAAGCAGTTAATGTTTCAAGTCCAGTTTGCTCTTCCTCAGAAGCTCATCATGAGTACAACGCATTGACTGCAAAACATGAATAACTTGAAATAAAGATTTAAATAATTATGGCAGTGACCATGCGCCACATCGACAAGTATAAATAATAAGAATAACAAACTGAAACGATACACTCACTCAAATTAGCGTATTGTATTTTAACCATATATAAATAAACTATTCAAAAAAGAGCTGGAGACCAAGTTGTAAAATTTTTTTCTGCTGCTACTTCGATCCTTCCCTTTCATTGCCAAATATTTTCCTTTGCTTTGCAGATGTTGCTGAAATTAGTATTACCCGCCTCCTCCATTCTCATTCACTCAATTCCAGCCACTGTGCAGTGTTACCAAATGATCAACCCAAGCAGAAAAATGAGTCACAAAGGCTTCAGAGTTCAAAAGCTGATTTTGTTGATCCGACTGTAATGTGTTTAGCCTGTCCAGTTCTATTCGTGTTTATTTGTTGAGATCACTGCCAGTATGTTTCTCTCTATACTAGTGAAACCATTCAGGAGTGTACCATTCAAGATGCAAAGGTCCGCTCTATTATATGGATACTTCAGCATGTCTACCAAACATGCGTATTAAGTTAGAACAAACAGCTTAATTCCTAATGCTTTCAAAGCCAGAATTGTCACTGCTAGTTTAACTCATCACTAAACTCCTTAGAACTGTAATTTACCCTGATCTTAGTTGGACAGCACACACACTTGAGAGGGTCAGAGCGGTTTCAAAAAGAATTTTGAAAGTAAATTTATTTTCATTGAGTTAAAATAGCCTGGATGTTCCAGTGAGCAGAAATATGACCACAAATATGTTCTAGCATCTTTACCCAGTGAACATAGTGAAATGTGGGTAAGAGTCCTATCCCTGATGGTGCACCAATATAAGCCTAGTTCAGTCCTTCTCAAATTTTTTCTGATTTTTACTTCCTTTTGAGGCTTGAAATTTGTCATGCTGCCTTGATAAATCTGAGATTGTGGGGGAGAAAATCTATGAGAACAGGTAATGTGGAGTGAAGTGCTATGTGAGTTAGTCATGGCAGGATAGTCATTCTTGCTTTGGAGCTTATGACCCAAAGCATCAGCTTGGACACTGCTTGGGAATCAAATCCCACTTTGGGAAGCCCCAACCTAGACAGTGAATACTAACTACATGGACAATCATGGAAAAATCTTATGCTTGCATCATTCTATACAAACACACTCACTTGTTGCTTTGTCAGCATAGTGATCAAAGTTACTAATTCTGTTTGGATGTGTCCCTGGCAGTTTCATCAAATACTTTCCCAGCTGTAACCAACCGCAACATGGGATTTGAACACACTGACCACTCAAAGATCATAAAGCAGGGGGCCTTTACTCCACTGCCATTAGGCTATTATGAACATGATGACTTCCCCTAAAGTCACCCTTTCTTACAAAAAGGTTAAATCGACTGCCCCATTAGATTGTATGCCTTCTTGACCACCTCATCCACTTATTTTGCCACTTTTTCAGGGATCTGTGAAATTTTACAATGAGAACACTCTGTATGTTAATATTCCTAAGGGGTCTGTCATTTATTGTACAATTTGTGTCTGAATTTGATCTTCCAAAATGCATAAGCTCGCATTTGTATAAATAGTTTGTATTTGTATAGTTGAATATGTATTCATTTGATCTTCACCATATGTGTGAAATCATTAAAGTTACAGTTGTAAAGTCATAGACCCTTTGGTCTATCTCATCCATGCTGACCAGATATCCTAAACTAATCTAGTTCCATTTACCAGTACCTCACCCATATCTTTTTAACCTCTTCCTATTCATGTACCCATCCAGATGGTTTTTAGTTGTTGTAATTGTACTAGCCTCTACCACTTCCTCTGGCAGCTCATTCCACACTTGCACCATCCTCTGCATGAAAAAATTGCCACTCTGGTCCCTTTTATATCTTTCCCCTCTTGCCTTGAACTTATGCCTTCCAGTTTTGCACTCCCCTTTCATGGGTAAAATACCTTGACTATTCATTCTATTAATGCTCCTTATGATTTTATAAACTTCTTTAAGATCATCCCTCAGCCCCTGACAGAGAAAATAGTCCCCGCTTATTCAGCCTCTCCCTACAACTCAAACCCTCCAATCCTGGTGGAATTCTTGTAAACCTCTTTTGCACCTTTTCAAGTTTAACAGCATATTAACAATACCAAAATTGAACGCAGTATTCCAAAAGTGTCCTAACCAATGTCCTGTACAGCGGCAACATGATATCCCAATTCCTACAGTCAATGCATTGACCAATGAAGGCAAGCACATCAAATGCCTTCTTCACTACACCTGTGACTCCACCTTTAAGGAACTATGAACCTGCACTCCAAGATCTCTTTGTTCAGCAATTCTCCCCAGGACCCTACCTTTAAGTGTAGAAGTCCTTCCCTGATTTGCCTTTCCAAAATGCAATACCTCAAATTTATCTAAATTAAACTCCATCTGCCACTCCTCAGCCCATTGGCCCATCTGATCAAGGTTGCATGGACTTTGAGATAACCTTTACCTTGTGCCATGGCGTCCAAATTTTTGGTAGGAACGGTTGGTACTCTCCTGCTGTTAATCTGTGCAGCCTTCTGCTCCCAGAGTGTGGTTTTGGAGGACCTGTTGGCCTTTGCACATTTCCTCACCTTTCCACATGCTGCATCAATACCCCCTGCAGCTTTAGAAAACCTGGGTGTTTGTGCTGTCCCATGGTCAGCTTCTCTTTACATTTTCCCAGGCTACATTCAGCTCACATTGAGGTTGTACAGGATGTTGGTGTGGCCTCTTCTGGAGTATAGTGTGCTGTTCTGTTTGCCCTGTCATTGGAGGGGTGTTATTAAAGAGGATTCAGAAAAGATTTACCAGGATGTTGCTGGGAATGGAGGGTTTGTGATCATAGAGAAAGACTGGAAAGGCTGGGACTTTTTTCACTGGAGTGTACAAGATTGAGGGGCAATAAACCTTATTGAGGTTTATAAAATTATGAGGGGCATAGATAAGATGAATGACAAGGATCGTTTCCCTAGGGTGGGGAAGTTCAAAACAAGGGGGCATATTCTTAAGATGAGAGGAAAAAGATTTAAAAAGGACATGAGGGGCAACGTTATTTACAGAGAGAGTGGATTGTGTGTGGAATGAACGACCAGAGAAAGTGGTGGACGTAGGTACAATTACAATGTTTAAAAGATATTTGGATAAGTTCATGAGTAGGAAAGGTTTGGAGGTATGGGCCAAACACAGGCAGGTGGGACTGGTTTAGTTTGGAAACATGGTTGGTGTGGAGTAGTTGGATGAAGGATCTGTTTCCATGCTGTATGATTCTCTGACTCAAAGGACTTCCAGCACCCGCTCCAGTTACAAAGCAGATGCCCTTTAAGAGGTGCAGACTGGCTTTAATATATATTTTAGTCAACCTGTTCAGAGACGTTATTACACACCTCTGGAGCATTGGGACTTGAACACGGGTGTCCTGGTTCACAGCTCGCTTTCAGCAGTTCAGTTTGAAGTAGTCTCAGCCTCTGCTGATATGTGCTACAGTACTGACTGCTGGGAGGAATAGCAACTAGCAGGCAGCATGGAAGTGCTGCACTGCCTGCATTTCTCTAACTGAAGAGGCAAATGATAATTATGTCTCATTATAGCCCTGCCCTTACATGGAGGCGGTGGAACTATTCTACCTATTCTATAAATGAGCAATAATACACAAAATGTCAGGAAGAACATTTGGGAGTAAAAATTACTGAAAAATGAAAATTTAAAATTTTGGACCATATTACTAAAGCATTTGAAAGATTGCGAGTGACACTTCAGTGTTCATAGACATTGTTAACAATACAGATCCATTTCAAGAGAGTCCAGGAGTTAGTATAAGCAAGTAAACAATTTCAACTCGATGAAATGGTTTGAAGTTGATGAGGTGAGACATTAATGTTGAAAGTGGTATGGCTAGGATATGTACAAGGTCAAACAAAGTGCACATTCTAAAGCATTTGTACCTAATGTGGGGAAATTACCAGCTGACAAATGTGACTGCTTTAAGGTAGTTTATGGTTGACAGATGGGCAGATTCAATAAATGGAAAAAACTGTGACATTAATCTGCAATATTTATGTCAAAGAGGAATAAGCAAAATATCAGACAAACCCATTTAATAAAGACAAGTAGGTTGAATATTCACTGACTTAATACCAACAAGTCCCTGGAGCTTAAGGACTTCTAGCGTTTCTAAATGAGGTGATAACAGAGGGGTGATTGTATCGGTTTTGATTATCTTGATTCATCTCCATCCACCACTCCTCGTCCCCATCGACCCATCTGATCAATGTCCTGTTGTACTCTGAGGTAACCTTCTTCACTGTCCACTACACCTCCAATTTTGGTAGCATCTGCAAACTTACTAACCATACGTCCTATATTCACACCCAAATCATTTATATAAATGACAAAAAGCAGTGGACTCAGCACCGACCCTTGCCTATTTAATGACAGAGAACCCCAGGGTCTTGGGTTGAGATCATGTCTGGGAGAACTGAGTGCAGTTTGATTTCCTTGCCTAAAGGAAGGATACATTTGCCTCAGAGAGAGCGCAAGGAAGGTTCAATAGACTGATTCCCTGGATGAATGGATTGTCTGAGAAGAGATTGTCTACATCTGTGAGAGTTTAGCACCTCAGTGAGGCAGACTAGGAAGAGTGGTTTTAAGGATTATGTGCGTAATGTATATGCAGAGACTGATGAAAATAATAAACTGCCCAGGTATGAAAATAGTTGTATAGTTGGTAACTTGGGTAACTAAAAATGTACATAGAGTCATAGAGATGTAAAGCATGGAAACAGACTCTTCGGTCCAATTCGTCCATGCTGACCAGATATCCTAACCTAATCTAGTCCCTTTTGTCAGGACTTGGCCCATTCCCTCTAAAACCTTCTTATTTATATATCCATGATAAAGACTATATTTTTTCTCTTTTATCTAAAAAGAATATTTGAGTTGAAATGTAATCATGCACAAAAAGCTATTCCAGTCTGCCACAGTCATGTGACCTCTACAATGCATGCACTATGTAGGCAGACATCTTAAGCTTCACTTCAATCAAGTCCTTGTGTTACACATACTGCTGTGTACATTGAAAACATCCTGACTGGGGAGTCTGGAACTAACAGTCTTAATCTTTCAAAAGGGGGGGAGTTGGGCAGCCATTTAGGCTTGAGATGAGAAGAAATCTCTTTGCACAAAGGATTGTGAACCTTTTCAATTATTTACCTCTGAGAGGTGCTCAGTGATTGAGTAAAGTAAGTAAAGTCACCATAGTTCCCTGAAGATCATAGGACTGCTCTCTTATTAGGGAGAGAAAACTGGTGATGGTCTAATCTGTGGGTTATTGCACCAAGGCAAGCGGCAAGTTTGAGATGGTGGGACATTCATGATAACTTTAGTTAGTGAAGAGGTTGAACCCGGACTATTGCCATCACTGTCCATTAAAACCCAGTCAACTGAGCTGACCAGGACTCACTCAGTATACTCAAAGGCTGACTCCAGCGCATAATTGGCTTTAAATTGCGTGTCCACATACAAATAGTTTTGTGAAATGCAGCCCATTGAAGAGGGAGATCAGGACATGGAGTGGGATCAGGACACAGGAGAGAATTGGACGGAGGGAAGACACCTGGTGGGAGCATGGAAGAAGGGAGAGAAAAGGAGAGATGATCATATAGACCCTGGGCCCTGCTTGTTGCCCTTCACTTTTCTTCCCACTGTTGAACCTATTTCAAAATTCACACTTTTCTGCCCAAGTGCATGACATCCCGTAAATCCTGTGATGATAATGTGTTTGGAACCATGTGCATGTACATCCTAAATGAGTGCACCTCCATTTTGTTTTTGCACATGCATTGTTCCCCACAGTTGAAGATGTCAACAAACACTGCCATACACAAAACAGAGGCGAATAAGTTTTGGCTATATTTATAGGCAATGTCATCACAAGGTAGAGTGTTACATTTTGTGAATAGCAATTCACCGAATGTACAGCTCTTGTTGTGAGGTGTAAGCTAACTTGGAACAACTGCTACTGTCAGTATCGAGGTGTTAAAAGGCAAATTCTAAAATCGATACTTGAAAACATCTTCGAGGATGAATGATGGCCAGTGATTTAGAGTACAGTCTAAGTTAGAGATATGTCACCTGTTTATAGGATGCTAAACAATCATCAGCAAATTGAAAAAAAGGAACAACATTTTCATCCTCAACTTTTGCTGGAGAAATCTGAATGCTAAAATGATTTACTATAAGGAAGTCATAGGTTAACCAGGAAGGGGAACAACATGAAACTGATAATTTTAAAAAGTAATATATCTTTAACTCCTGTCAAACGGCTATGCATTGTGTGATATCATGGTGTCCATTTTTGCTTCGCGACCTTAGCATCCAGAAATTTATCTAAGTGTAAGTGAATCAGGAGATGGTACAGGAAGGTGGAGTTGGTGTAGAAGATCAACTATGATCTTTCTGACTGGCTTGAAGTATTGAGTGGCCCTGTTTCTTCTGTCCTATTATAATTTATGATATTCATCCTCGACACACAATGGAATTACCATTGCCGAATCTCTCAGAATCTGAATTGGTCAGCAATGTACTTACTATAGCTACAAGAGCTTTGGGATTCTGAGGTGAATGACTCACTTTCTGACTTCCCAAACCCTGACCACAAGTCAGGAATCCGATGAAACACACTTCATTTGTCTGACTGCAGCTTTAACGATACTCAGTAGGCTTGATGCCATCCATGTCAAAGCAGACTGTCAGACTGTCACCCAGTTAACCACCTTGAATACTCACTCCCTTCACCAACAGCTCACAATGGCAGCATATCTGTACTATCTACAATATGCTTAGCAGCAACTAATGCAAAATCCTTTTACAACACTTTGCAAACCCGTGATATCAACCTCCTGGAGGGACAAGGGGAGTAAACATAGGAAACACACCACAGTTGCAATTTCTCTTCCAATTCACTTATCATTGAGACTTGGAACTATGTTACCATTCTTTCACTATGATGAGTCAAAATCTTGGAACTTCATTTCATAAGCGCTGTAGGTATTCTTGCACTCAAAGGACTGCGATGATTCAAGAAGGCAGCTTACCATTACCTTCTCAAGGACAGTTCAGGATGGGCAATACCCAGTGACACTCACATCCCATGTAGGAACCTTTTAGAAAATCCATGGTCAAGGTTTATTACTAAGCATTTGTGGATATGCTATTGGAAATGTGATTAACCATAAGAAGAATGACTATTCAATATTCAATATGAATTTGACACTGCTCTACAAGTTATTTCCTTGATTTTTGGAACTGTCCTAGCAAAAATATGACCAAAATGTGACTTCTAACCATTATTTTCTATAGAACAGTAAATTACCACAAGATGCTTTTGTCCAGCTAGTTTAACCAGCAATGCCATTTAGAGTTAGTGGAGTCTGTGTTGATTGGGTCTGCAGCTTAGACTCTGCAGTTTAGAGATTTGAATGTCAAATTTAGATTGACAATCCAGTGCAGTGCAAATGCTGAAGCTCAGATAGGCTATCTTTGAAAATTTAAAATGAGGCCCCATCTGCTCTCTCAGATGGACATAAAAAAGGCCAAAAGCCACTCTAAAGAACAGGGGAGTTATGCTTGCATCTTGGCCAATATTTATTCCTCAATCAATGTTACTAAAATCAAATTATCTAATTGATACTTGTGAGAAATGGCTGTGTACAAATTGGCTATGACACTTCTTTTGGTTCACAGGACTGTTGCTCATTTTGAATTTCCATCGAATTGTGTGGTTTGCTGGACCAGATAAGAGGGCATTTAAGAGTTAAACATATTGATGTGGGTCTGAAGTCACATGTACATCAGGATGGATGAGGATGACAGATTGCCTCCTCAAAGTAATATTAGTGAACCTCAACCAGGTGATAGTTTCATAGTCACTATTATTGAGGCTAACTTTCAATTCTACATTTTCAAAATAATTGAATGTAACTCCACCTGCCAAGGTGCCAAGGTGTAGCTGCCAAGGTGCGAACTGAACATTAGACTGGGCTTTGCATTACTAGTTCAGTGACATTACCTCCACATCACCAACTTCTCTATATTATCTGTATTACAACATTAAGCACAAGCTTTTTTCTTTCTTTGGGCACAAACAAAAGATAATGTTTCAATTAAGTTTCTTTTGAGCACTATATCTGTTGAGCACTATTGCTGCTTCCTTAAAAAAACACATCTGGATCATTAGCTGCAATTTGAAGATGTGTCCAAAGCAGAGTTAATCATTTTTTAAACATTGATAAAAATCACTTGATTGCTGAATCACTGCTGCTTGAAATTAGTTGGTAGACAAGCAGGAGGCTGCAAGAACACAGCAAGGCAGGAAACATCAGGAGCTGGAGAAGTCTGAAATTAATTGACTAAGTATTCCTGAAAGAAAGGATCCTCGTGTGATATTTTATTTCAGCTACTGCTGAACTGCAAGCAAACATACTTTATTATCCCTTCAAGTAAGTATCAGCCATGATCACAAAATATTTTCATTTAATTTCTTCATAAATCAAGTTAACTTACATGTTTGTGCTTTTTACAAATAGCTCTGTTTGAAGGTTTGAATAGTCCCTGTTGCATTACCAGACAGTTGACTTCAGTCACAAGTACTTAGGAATGCATGTTTTGTTTCATGGTTGGGATATATTTCCCTATTAACAGTTTTAACTTTCTTGTTAATAAGTACTCAACAAAGTTTCTGATAAAAACTTTGTCATGATCACTCTATAAGTAATTAATAACAAAATACAGAACAAGGAGGGAAAAAGACAGATCAGCTTTCACAACCTGCAGCTTCTTGTGATAATCAGCTGTCAGTAAATGGAAAGTGTCACCTCTGATTTCATAATGTGAAGGCTGAGCAGTATACTTTCCTGCAATCGTAACCTGCAGGTGTTATGTTTAGCTACATGAAGGTCTGTACATCAATGCTTGTCTCCATTTTTCCCAATTATTTTCAATGCTATCAGAGCAATTCCTCTTCTTCTGTTCTATACAGACTTCCAGTTGAGAATTTGTTGGCATCATTTACTGTCAGGACATTGGTAGCTCCATTGTGTCATTTGCCTCTAGTAGATTTGCAGAGTTAAACATGCTGACTAAGCTGTCTGATTATCCATTCTGTGCAACCAACATCAATTTAGATTCCCTCCATTTGTTTTGATTTGTAAAGTTAAAAAACCTTTGTGTAGTTAAAAAACCTTTGACAGAAAGTGATTCTGAAATGTTCCACAGCACATAGAGATCATAAAGTTGTGCTTTTGTTTGTACTAGAGTTGTACTAAAGGAGTCAAGATACAAAGAGAATGGCAAGGGTTCTGCTCCTGATGACTCAGTACACTCTGCCACCACCTGACCCCATGAGGCTAGTGCTCCAAAATGAGAGTCATGGTGCAGCTAGAAATGTTGTAGAGTAGACACAGCAGTGTGAAACTATTCCAATGGCAAAACACTCAGAAGACCTCTCTATACAGCTTACTGGTTGTTTTACAACTTGTGGTCAACTGCGACATCATTCATACATGGTAATCATGAGAATGTAGCCTTCAGCACAGGTCTTTTGAGACTACCAGAGAGGTGGAGAATGGGAAGAGACAGCTGACATCATCTGGCAGATGGGTGGACTGTAAGCATTTCTGGTCCTCTGATAAAATGGCTGTTGTTCCGCATTTTCCCATCTCTTTGTGTTGGACCTTTGAAGCGTACCCTTGAACAAACCCCTGAAATAAAACACACTGCCAGACACACAATAACAGTTTTATCCAATAGTGCTTCCAACAATATATTTGATCCTTAAATATTAATTGTCTGTTTGCCCTTTTTACCAGTCTTTAGAGTGTCATTGCTTGTCCTGATGGTCGATGATATTGTCTGAGTGACTATAACATGGCTGAGAGAAGACTGCTGACTGCAAATAACATCCAAGGCATCCTTAAACGGCTCTTAATCTTGACATTGGACATCCTCAGAATAGGCAGCAATAGCCTCGGCTGTTTGGTTGACAGACAATGAAAGGAAATGCATGTCCTAAAGGATGGTGCCCAAATTGTGTATCCATTTTAGGGTTTTAGGCTGGTTGAGAACTTACACGATTTTGAGTTCGCCAGCTACATATCAGTTAATACTGATAAAGAAACATGCTTTCAAAGCATTCCATTTTCCACTCATCCAGACAGGTGCAAGAATACCAAATTTTAAAGGCAGCGACAATTTATGTTGTATAAGGAAAGGATTCTGATTGGAGTCTGGATACCATAAAGAATGAACAAGGGAATTACTGTCCACATGGTTTTGTTAGATTCAAAAAGGTGCAATGCCCAGGCATGTTTCTTTTTCCCTGCACGAAATAGGTCCCTATAAAATATTTACAAATGGAATTTAAATATGAAAAACAGCCAAGCGATCTTTGTGCTCTCAATAAATTTTAGGAGGATGCTAATGCAGTTTGGCAGGAAAGTTGTTTCAATGATGAAGAGTTTGTCCAGGAGGATCTTTTATAGCCTACTGGTACTTATTGCACTGTCGGCTGACAGCAGGTTTCAACCCTGAAAAGCGCCCTCTGCCACATGATTGTGCACACACTTTAAATTTTAATAGTAATCGGTACAGGTTGTATTCACTTTGTGTACCTCCATCGAGATCAAACTCCACCAATTGTTTTTGCCTTCGTACATATTGTAATGATTGAACTAACTGATCATAACTGTTGCTCTGCATGTTCATTTGTTGTAAAATAAATCAGCAGAATGATTCATACAGCTCCAACAAATATTTTGGTTCACTTTATTCGGGATCAGGCTATACCCCCTCTAAACATTTCAAGAAAATAGCCCAGACCATAGCTTTGCTAGGTGTTTTAAGCAGGAGTAATGCCAATATTCCAGCAGGGATATAACTGCTCAGACCACTTAGAATTTATTTACAAGATTACCGAACAAAACACAAACAAAAGAGAACAGAGTGCAGAATAATTTAACTTATCTGAAAACCCAACAGATCATCTCAACATAATGAATGTGTTCCAAATACTTGCAACAATCCCCATAAACAATCGTGAACAAAATGTAAAATCAAACACAGGGTTTTACAAGGGAGAGATGTCAGAGAGGGAGGAGGATCAGCATGGGTCCAGCAGCTTCCAAACTGCCTGACTGCTTTCAGTGAATAACCAGACCAAACCAAACAAGAGAAAAGCTGAGGTGAGAGAACTGGCCTCTCCCCTTTGATCACTAAAACAAGTGTTTTATTTTAACTTGAAAGCCTTTTTCCTGAGGCTAGCTATAATCGAATTGGCCCTAAGACCCTTCAAACTTTTTGGAGTCTGTGTCTTTTACGACCTCTCTGAAAAAAAAGCCATGGACACCATAACTTTGATAAAGGAGCCGCATCATCACACCTTGCCCTTTAAAAAAAGAGAACCATCAATATCCAAAGATGGCTTCATTTTAAAGCCTCTTAATCCTAAATTGTTAGTACTCCACACAACACATGTACATTACATTGACAATAGTCAAGCAAACATGCACTACCACATTTTGTTCCAGTCTGTCTTACCCCTGTCACCAAATGCATCCATTTCTCATTCATGGGAATGCGTCGGCAATCATGTTTACTCGTTCTGCCACATGCACAATTTTCAAATTGAATGGCTGTAACAACAAGCGCCATGTAAACAGTCTGGCATTTCTGTCCTTCATTTTCTCCAGAAACTTCAAGGAGTTATGATCAGTGTATATGATTGTCTCAGATACGTTCCTGGTAATGTAAATACTGAAATATTGTAACACCAACACCAAACTCAAAGACTCCTTCTCAACTGTCGAATAATTCTGCTGATGAATGTTCAATTTCCTGGAGAAATACCCGATAGGTCTTTCAATCTTGTCATCATTTCCTGCAAGAACAAAGCACCAACACCACATCACCTGGATCGATATCTACCTTAAATGGCTTTGCTTAATTAGATGTGGCTAACACAACTTTCAGGGTGTCAAATGCTCTCTGACAGTCCGCTGTCCACTGAAACACCTTGCCTTCCTTTAGCTATTTGGTGAGTGAAGCAGCCACACTGGTAAAATTTGGTACGCATTTTCGATAAAATCCACTCAATCCCAAAAACCGTGATACTGCTCTTGGCAAATTCACTTTTAGACAGGTTTGTCACCAAGCCTGCCTTTCAAAGTCGAGCAAACAGTTTGGATAAATGTTGCAAATGTTCCTTTCATATATGACTAAAAATCCCCATATACATGACACAATTGGATTTTCTGGCAATGACCTTATTGGTTAATCTCTGAAATGTGGCTCACACATTTTTCATACCAAATGGCATGACCTTACACTGATACAGTTGATTCAGCATTACAAAAGTTGAAAATGTCTTTGTTCTTTCGGACAAAGTCACCTACCAATATCTTCTGAGCAAGTCAAACTTAGAAATATAAGTTGCTTGTTTCACCTTCTCAACACAGTCTTCCAAACGCGAAATCAGATATGCATCAGTCTTTGTAACTGCATTGTCTTTGTGACAGTCCATACATAACCATTGGGTACCATCTGGTTTTGGCACCATTACTATGGGTGAGCTCCAGTCACTGTAACTCACTTCGATTATGTCATCCTGAAGTATGCATTCAATCTCCTTTTGAACCTGTGCCAATTTTAGAGGATTATGCCAAAAAGGATGTTGCTTAATCAGAACAGCATCTCCTATATCTACATCATACATAATTAAGTTAGTACTTCCCAGCTTATTTCCACATATGTCCCCATGTGATAATAATAACTCTTTCAGGTCATTTCGGTTTTCCTCTGGAGGGTAATTCATCACAATTTTTGACAACTTCCTCACTGTCCAACTTATTTTCAGGAATCTCCAATTCAGAATCCTCTGAACTTGGTTCTTCACTCTGTGTTGTGACCAGTCTCCTTTTGCTTTTCTTCCCTGTCAAAATACCTTTTGAGCATATTCACATGACACACACTGTGAGATTTCTTTCTGTCTGGGATCTTTATCAAATAGTTCACCCCTTACAATTTCCTTTCAACTTGATAAGGTCTACTAAAACTTACTTTTACAGGTTTGCCTATAATTGGAAGTAACGCCAACACTTTATCCCCGATAGCAAAATTGTGAGTTTTTGATTTCTTGTCTGCTTCATGTTTTATCATATACAGTGATACTTTTAACTGCTGTCGAGCCAACTCCCCCGCTCTATTTAATCAGTCCTGAAAATTTGACATAGTCCAAATATGTAGTCTCTGAATTTCTTCTTCATCAATTTTAGTAGTCCTCTCACTTCATTCCCAAAAGCTAATTCAAATGGAATGAATTTGGTTGATTCATTTGGTGCATCTCTGATCATAAAAAGTATGAATGGAATTTCCTTATCCCAATCATCTGGATAGTATTGACCATATGTGATCTTTAATTTCTGAGGCCTCCTTTCTAGCCCTCCCTCCGACTATGGATGGAACGCAATGGATTTGAATTGTTTTATTCCTAAGCTGTGCATATCTTCCTTGAATAATTTTGATGTGAAGTTTGATCCTTGATCTGATTGCATCTCTGCAGTTAGTCGGTATCTAGTGAAAAATTTGAGTAATTTCTCAACAATCCTTTTAGCTGTGATATTGTATAATGGAATGGCCTCTGGAAATCTAGTGGGCACATCCATTATTGTTAGCAAACACTGATTTGCACACTTTGTTTGAGGTAGGGGTTCTACGCAATCCATTAAGACTCTTATAAAAGGCTCCTCAAATGCAGGAATCGGTTTTAAAGGTGTGGCTTTTATTATTGCCTGTGGTTTTCTAATTATTTGACATGTCTGGCAAAATTCAACTACATCCTTGTGTACTCTCGGCCAGTAAAAATGTTTTTGCATTTTAGCTTGAGTTTTCTTACTCCTAAATGATGCCCTAGTGGTAGCTCATGCACCCACTGACAACACCTCCGATCTATAATCCACTGGCCATATAACTTGATGAATTTCTGTCCATTTCTCATCTGCCTGAATATATGATGATCCCCATTTCCTCATTATAACACAATTTTTAATGTAATAACATTTGGGGATACATTTGGATTATTTTTCTGTATATGCCTATTGATACAATTGCTTTAAATTTGCATCTTTCTGCTGTAATTCAGTTACAGTATCTGAGCCAAAGTTGTCTGCTGTGTCATCTATCTGCCCCTGGTTTGTCTCAATCATCTGATCAAACAGCGTCTCTGCTAATTCCACTTCAACCTTCTTATCTGTACTCTTTGATCTCTCCTGTTTCAACTGGTGACTCTGTGACCCCGTTACCACACAGGCAAGAAAAATCCCAGAATATACAAAAGTTCAGTTGCCTGGCTTTCCACTAGCTTTTCAACTGCAGTAGGCAGCACTCCTACGTGGGTACCAGCAATATCATTAGCAAGGGCAAATTTTATTCCTGGAGCTGAGACTTTGTCCAGTACTCCTACCATGACTTCTCCACTCTTCACTGGATACTCTAACCACACTTTACATAATTGAGCACACCTTGTCTCACCAAAAACTTCCATTACTCGTACCTGTTCTGGCAATAGTCCTTCAGAAGTATATATCCCCTTATCTTTCAACATCACGGATTGACAGGATCCTGTATTGTAACTTCTTTACCTGCTGCTTTTGGCCTATGGAGGTAAACTCTACTTTTGCAGGTATCTGGTTTGAGAAGATCTGGCACTTCCTCCTTAACCAACCTCCAACCAGCTTGTACATTCTGGTGCAGTTTTCTAGCCTCCACTGTACTTTCTGTTACCACTCCAATAAAATTCACTGGCTTATCTTTTTTTCCTACATCTGGCTTCCCAGTGCTTTTCCTAACCCATCAACACTGTGATTTCATGTGGGCCTACTTTATTGCAGAGCTTTTTAACTTCTCTGTCCCCTTTAAAGGTTTCCTTTTTACCCTGTGGTAGGTTATCCTTATGATCTTCACTGAGATCTACCTTTACCTTTCCACGTGAGGATTTCTCTTTTCTCCAATTTCTATCACTCACAGATTGAAATTGATTTTGAAAGCCAAACTTTGATTTATGGACCAACTCATAATCATCAGCAATTTCAGCTGCTAATTTTGTCGTTTTAAATCTCTGCTCTTCCGCATGAGTTCTTATTACTTCAGGAAGTGAAGTTTGAACTCCTCCAAAATAATTATCTCTCTAAGAGTGTCATAGGTTTGCTCAATCTTTAATGCCCTTATCCACCTACTAAAAGTACTTTGTTTTTGATCCTTTCAAACTCAGTGTAGGTTTGACCAGGGTCCCCCCTCAGATTTCTGAAATGTTGTCTGTAGACTTCTGGCACAAGCTCATATTCACTTAAGATGGCTTTTTTCACCTCCTCATATGCCCAAGATACCTCCTCTGATAGTGATGTGAATACCTCACTAGCTCTACCTACAAGGGATCAACAAAACCCACATGATTACTAGCCACTGCATTTGTTTAGCCACCTTTTCAAATGAGATGAAAAAGGCTTCCACATCCTTCTCATCAAGGTTAGGCAATGCTTGAATATATTTAAACAGTTTCTCACCAGGCTTTTGGCTACATGGGTTTGCTCATCCTCACTCTCTTCCTCACTCTCTTCCTCACTAAGCTTATCTTTAGCCTTCATCTCCATCCATTTCAGCTGACTTTCCTGTCGAAGTGCCCAATTCTGAAGTAAAACTCTCTCTCTTTCTTCCTTTCTTGTCTCTTTCTCTTTCTCTTTCTCTTTCTCTCTCTTCTCTCTTTTTTTGTTCTGCTAAACTGATTCGTTCTCTTTCTCTTTCCTCTGTTTTTAATGGTAATTCCTTGTCTTTTGCCTCTATCTCAAGCTGCTTCATTTTCAATTGATTTTTCGCCATTGTTAAAGATTCTGATGGTGTTTCCAGCAAAGTTAAATTCTGAGCTATGGCTGTAATTATCTCTCCTTTCCTCATGGAAGGAGGCAGCTCCAACTCCAGCTTGTCAGCTGATTCCAGTAGCTTGGCCTTAAAAACCTTTTACAAAACCCCCAAATCACTTCTTCTATCCCCAGAAAACTGTTGGTGACTGAAAGAGCCATTGCTATCCCAAGCACTGTTTAAACCAACTGAATTCAACACCAGAACAAAAGACACTAACACCTACAACTCGCTGCCTTCGAGTCCAACAACCCTAATCCCAGTTTGGAACTACATAATAAATCCTGTAAAGTGTCCCTAATCTGTTATGGACTAGGCCAGACCCCCTCAAAACATTTCAAGAAAGTATCCCAGACCCTAACTTTACTAGTTGTTTTAAACAGGTGTAATGCGGATATTCCAGGAGGGATGCAGCTGGTCAAACCACTTAGTTTTAAACAAAACAGAATTTATTTACAAGATTACCAAATGAAACACAAACAAAAGAGAACAGAATACGGAATAAGTTAACCTATCTGAAAACCCAACAGATCATCCCAACTTAATGATGCTGTTCCAAATACTTGCAACAATCCCCATAAACACCCCGAGGCACTAAAGGTAAAATCAAACATAGAGCTTTACAGGAGAGAGATGTCAGAGAGAGAGGAATATCAGCAAGGACCTGCTTCTTTGGGTTACTCCCAAAGAACTGGCTACTTCTCTTTCATTGTACAAGTGTTCTCTTTTAAACATGAAAGCCTTTTACGTGAGGCAGTATCTGTTAGCTATGACCAAATTAACCCTAAAACCCTTCAAACTTAGACTTTTCGGAGTCTGTGTATTTTACAACCTCTGGAAAAAGAACGCCTAGGACACCACAACCTTGTTAAAGGAGCAGCATCATCACAACTTTCAAAAGATTGTAGCATCACATAACGACATAAGGGAAGGACATGGATATCTGGTCCAAATTTCAAATGAGTGCTAGTATTATGCCCAGAAAGTGCATATTGAGCATTTTGGCACATAAAAAACACAGGATCCACGTACAGAAATTGTTAAATCCAAAAGGTTACCTTTGACATACAATAATAAATATATTAGCCCTTAAATCTTATTATGTTCTATTTTATTTATTAATTTATGAAATGCAGACATCACTATCTAGGCCAGTATTTTTTGACCATCCTTAACTTCCCTTGAAAAGATTACATGGTCTTCTTGAAAATTGCATTTCTGGGTACAGAGTCAACCAGTGTTTAGGGAGTGAGTTCCCGGATTTTGATCCAGAAACAGTGAATGAATGACAATATAGTTCCAAGTCAGGATTGTATGTGCCTTGGACAGAACTTGTAGGTGGCGATGTTCCCATGCACCTGTTACCCTTGATCTTCAAAGCAAAAGTGGTCACAAGTTTGGGAAGTGCTATTGGAGGAGTCTTGTAGACTTGTTGCAATACAAAGTATAGATTATACACACTACTGTTCCTCTGATTTAGTAGTGAAGGGAGTGAATGTTGAAGGATCTGGATGGAGTACCAACCGAGCAATCTGCAGAATGGCTTTGGAGCTACACTTATTCAGATAGTCAATGATGATTCAATTATACTCCAAAGTTGTGCTTTATAGCTGGTAGACAGGCTTTGGGAAATCAAGAAGTGAATCATGCATGGCTGGACTCCCAGCCTCTGACCTATTCTTGCAGTACACTATTTATGTGACTATTCCAGTACAGTTTCTGGCATATGGAACCCCACCCCCACCCCAGGATTAGGCTAACGGGAGATTCACTGATGGTAATGTCATTGAATATTAAGATGAGATGGTTTACTTTCTCCAATCGAAGATGGCCATTGTCTAGCATTGTCTTGCATAAATACATTGTCCAGATCTTGTATTTGGACATGGACTGCTTCACTGCATAAAGAATCATGAATAAAACTGAATATTGTGCAATCATGAATGAACATTCCAACTTCCTACCTTATAATGGTGAACTTTTAGAGTGATACCTGAGTACTGATATTAGTTGACCTCCAATAACAATAGCCATCTTCCTTTGTTCTAGGTACAATTAGTAGAGAGTTTTTTTCCCTGATACCCATTGTTTTCAGTTTTGTAAGGCTTCTTGATGCCACACTTGGTCAAGTGATACCATGTTGCCACTCTCTTCTCATATTTTGAGTTCAGTTTTTTGTCCTTGATTGGACCAAGATTGTGTAATGAGGTCAGGAGCTGAGTGGCTCAGGTGGAATATAAGCATTAGTGAGCATGTTATTACCGAGTAAGTGTCACTTAATAGCACTGTTAATGAAACATTCCATCTTCTTGCTGATGATTGAGAGTAAATTGGATTAGCGGCATGCTGCTTTGTTTTGACATATCTGGGCAATTTTTCCATCTTGCAAGGCAGGTGCCAATATTACAGTTGCTGAAACAGGTTGGCTGGGGGTATAGCTAGTTCTCAGGCACAGGCCTTCGGTAATATTGCCAAAATGTTATGAAAGCCAATAGCCTTTTAAATATCCAATGTCATCAGCCTTTTTTTTTACCAAATGGAGTGAATCAACGCTTAACACAAATTGCTCTCTGTGAGTCTTTAGAAGAGTTGCCAACACATTTAAAGGTTTTGGACTCGACAAAATAAGTAGGCACTTGCACCCAGCTAATAGACAGCATATTTTCAGGATCCCAGTTAAGGATTCTACTGGAGACCAAGAAAAGAAAGGAAAAAGGGATGAACAATACAAAGGGCAGAAAACTTTAGTCATCAAACAAACTCCTAGTAATAAAACATATTAGCAAATATCAGTGGCCAAAAGTAACATCTCACAGTTAGAGGGTTCCTATCTGTTCTCTTCTTCTAAGTAGTCATGGTGCCGGTTTGGAGAGTGCTGTTGAAGGAAGTTGGTGATGTGTGAGTTAGAGACAGCTGATGGTGCTGAATGGCCAATCAAGGTAGTTGCCTTATCCTGGATGATGTTGAGCTTTTGGAATGTTGTTGGAGTTGGACTCATCCAGGCAATTGGAAACTAATCAATCACACTTTTGATTTGTGCTTGTTGTTGATGGACAGACTTTGGGGAACCAAGAGGTGAACTACTTCCGCGGTATTCCTAGCCCTGCTTGCTCACAATACCCACAGAATCTATATGGTAAAAACAATGACTGCAGATGCTGAAAACCAAATACTGGATTAGTGGTGCTGGAAGAGCACAGCAGTTCAGGCAGCATCCAATGAGCAGCGAAATTGACGTTTTGGGCAAAAGCCCTTCATCAGGAATAAAGGCAGTGAGCCTGAAGCATGGAGAGATAAGCTAGAGGAGGGTGGGGGTGGGGAGAGAGTAGCATAGAGTACAATGGGTGAGTGGGGGAGGAGATGAAGGTGATAGGTCAAGAAGGAGAGGGTGGAGTGGATAGGTGGAAAAGAAGATAGGCAGGTCGGACAAGTCAAGGAGACAGTAACTGAGCTGGCAGTTTGAAACTAGGATGAGGTGGGGGAAGGGGAAATGAGGAAGCTGTTGAAGTCCACATTGATGCCCTGGGGTTGAAGTGTTCCGAGGCGGAAGATGAGGCGTTCTTCCTCCAGGCGTCTGGTGGTGAGGGAGCGGCGGTGAAGGAGGCCCAGGACCTCCATGTCCTCGGCAGAGTGGGAGGGGGAGTTGAAATGTTGGGCCACGGGGCGGTTTGGTTGATTGGTGCGGGTGTCTCGGAGATGTTCCCTAAAGTGCTCTGCTAGGAGGCGCCCAGTCTCCCCAATGTAGAGGAGACCACATCGGGAGCCCTTGCAACTTATCAGCCTGAGCTTGACATGGACAGCTTCAGTATCTGAAGAGTCATAAGTCGGACAGAACATTATGCAATAATCAATGATCATCTCCAATTCAAACCTTATCATGAAGTGAACATTATATATTATTTTCCTAAAAAGAAACCTGTTTTAATATGTTATCGTACACCCTGGAGTGTGTAAGACTTGAACACAGATCCCATGGCTTAAAGACATAGACACTACCACTGCTGCACAACAGCCCTCTGGAGGGAGGATTAGATATTTTCTGATCAATCTGTTCAGAGATGTTACTATAGGGCTCTGGAGTAGTTGGAACTTGAACCTAGGCCTCATGGCTCAGAGGCAGGACTACAAGTGACCCCGGAGGGAACGTTATTGATAAGGATGCGATGTGAGGCATCTGTGAAGCCCATTTCATTATGTTAAAGGCTCTATATAAATATTGATTGTTATGTACAGAATGCTGGATATAAGCATATATCCTGCTACCTACAGCAGAGTATTTTGGAGCTGCAACACATTGGTTCAGTGTAGCACCCCAAACATTTCTTTACACAATACATTTTGTTTACTGATGTGACCTAAAATTAAGAACTGGAGACCTTAACAAAATGACTGAAAACAAGGAAACTGACATAAATTAGGACATGCAGAACTAATCTAATGAGAAGACAAATTAAGTCTTTAAATAGAAAGAAAAATGATGATGAATCATAACCAAACTATTAATTTTGCTTCCTATTTCAAATGGCAAGAAATCTTTTATTTTTTTCCAGCATAATGTATTTTACTTACAATTCCCAGCACTTCTAATCTATCTTATTCATTTCTCTATATGTAAAGTTTTTGCTCACTTCTTTTCCTTAACGGTCTTCTATCCTCTAAATGTACATGTAATTCTTTCCTATTCATGGAGTGGAGCTTATCTAACATGCAATAGATTCACATGCTTTTGACTGTATAAGATGTTAATTAGATGGTAAATTAAATCAGATAGGAATAAAGAAATGGCATTTCTTTGGTTCTTGATGTCAGATGCACAATGTTTGTTAGTCTGAAGACTGAACAGAAATTGAACAAAGCAGGGCTTTTGCAGATAACCTGTAGATGCTCAACTTGATTTCAAGAATGCTGTACATACCAGTCTCAACTTCTGCTGTGCCCTTTTGTACATTTAATATTGGGCTGTAATGCTAGACTGCATTTTATTCCTGAGAATTGTTCTGGCAGTTGTTTTCAAACACCCACTCAGTGGTTTTTTTAATGTCTGGAATGAACATTCCAATGGCAGATTTCTGACCCTCTGTTCCTCATTGCCTCCACCACAAACTCTTGATAGAGACTGGGAAAAAGGAAAATCCAGCTACCCACACAAAGTCTCTCCCTAATCAGGACCAAAGCCAACAACAACAACAACAACAACAATGTTCAGGATGAGTATAATTGTGCTACAAAAAAGTGTCCTTCTTGTTCAGTTACATATTTCCAACTTAAAGAGCTTCCAAAAATGACATAACTTTTTCTTAGTTTGGACAATAATTTAGAAAAACAGCCTTATATTGTTTCAAGATACAGGTACTTAAGCTGCATTTTCAATCTAGTAACTACTTCACTATGGGGCAAAGTTCATCCATATTGCATTTTGCACCAAATGACTTCAAACTGAAAGAAATCTGAATTCTGTGCATGAATCTTAAACAAATTTTCTAGGTACTTCACTATCCTGCCTGCTCTTTCTTAATTCTACAGTTCAGAACACTAATGGAGAGTCTGATTCATAAATGTAGTTAAAGGTACATTGACCAAAATTTTCCATTGTTCATTTAAATAGATGAAAAGTCATCCACAGTACATACACAATTTCTCAATGTACATGATTGGTAGGTGAGATTCACATTGGCAGCATAAAATTGAAAGGCAAGATTTACAAAGATAATTGCAATGATATCAACTTTAACCCAAACAGAATCCAAATGCTAGGAGACTGTGAGGGTAAAATGTAATTGAACCACACAAATTTGCGAGCCCCATGTACATGGTGATGACTCACTAAATGTACGTACAGGTAAGTTAAAGTGCGAATGTAAAGCGACTCGACAGGATCAATCCTGCAATACCTGATGCCTGGAATAACTTGTCACAAAAATTACTTTGGCATTTTTCCTTTTTCTTGTGTATGGTGAAATGAGAAAGTGGCCATATTTATAAGAACATGAAACATGATTTGACCTATTAGTGAAAATCTTCTTGACATTACAAAGCATTTGAAAGGGGATCTTTATATTCTAATGCATTTCTTAGGAAAGAAGCAAGCAATTGCGTAAAATTAGTAGGTAGAAATGATAATTGAATATTAACCTAATACACATTTTTAGAGAGATAACCTACATTTCACAGATTTATCTCTGGAATTTCTTTTCTGGGAGGCAGATAAAAATACACTGGAAACTGTGAGCATCTTCACCAATTGAGTGTGGAGATTGTTATCACATCTGACTGAGCAGCTGGCCAGCCATCAGTCAGACAATAGAGTCAAAAGTGCCACAGAATTGCCTCACTGCATTTCTTTCTAGCTCCCGTAACAATCTATCCACTGTCTTTTATTTCAGATATATCACACGGACAAAGAAAGCAAAAAGGGAACAGGCCATTCCCTTTTTTAGGTATATTAGGTAATGTAAACAAGACTAATTAAAACCTGCTTTAATTGAAAAAAGGATTTTTAAAAATTCAGTCTTGATTTGCTTGGTGATGATTTACAAAGAATCATATTTTCAGGTCTAGATTACTTTATGGCCTTATTTATTCAATTGTCCACATTGTCAGAGATGGGTCATAACTTGAGAGATGTGTGTCAAGATCCTGCAGATGCTCTGATGCACAGATATAGCTGGAAATTGCATGGAAAGCACAACATTTCCACCTGCTCATGTTCCCCCATGAATGACTCTGACCCAAATTTACACTTATCCAGGAAATGATATATAGACATGAATCTCTAATGAAACTTAATAAAGCACCAATAACAACCCCAATTCAGTCACCTCAAGACCAGCCAGCACTCCCCAGTTGCCCTACTACCCAACCTGATTGCACTCCAACTAGAACTAACAACCCACTTCGAGAATAAAAGAAAGAACTGGAGATGCTGAAGATCTGAAATGAAAACAGAAAACAGAAGTTTAGCAGGTCTAGCAATATCTGTAGTGAGAAAAACAGGGTTAAAACTTTGAGTCCAATGACCCTTTGTCAGATATTGCCAAAACTATTGAATTTCATCAGCATTTCTGCTTTTACTTCAAATCCTCTTCAAGGTCTGACTACACCCTTGATCTCCCAGGAGAAAGTGAGATTTGCAGATGCTGGAGATCAGAGTCGAGAGTGTAATGCTGGAAAAGCACAGCAGGTCAGGCAGCATCTGAGGAGTGGGAGAATCGACGTTTCAGACATAAGCCCTTAATCAGGAATGAGGGGGTTCAGAGATAAATGGGAGGGGGGTGGGGCTGAGGTGAAGGTAGTCATGTGGCTGAACGCTTCAACTCCCCCTCTTACTCCACCAAGGACATACGGGCCCTGGGCCACCTCCATCGCTAAACCCTAACCACCTGACACTTGGAGGAAAAATGCCTCATCTTCTGCCTTGGGACCCTGCAATCACACGGGATTAATGTGGATTTCACCAGTTTCCCCATTTCCCCTTATCCCAGTCCCAAGCCTCCAACTCAGCACTGCCCTCTTGACCTGTCCATTGTCTTTTCCACCTATCTACTCCATCCCCCTCTCTGACCTATCACCTTGTCCCTCACCTTCATCTACCTAGTGCATTCTCAGATACCTTCCTCCAAACCCCACCCTCCCTCCCATTTAGCTCTCAATCCCCCAGCACACAAGCCTCATTTCTGATTAAGGTGCCCGAAATTATGCCCGAAATGTCGATCCTCCAGCTCGTTGAATGCTACCTGACCTGCTGTGCTTTTTGAGTGCCACACTCTTGACACCCAACTACCTATCCTATCAGACTCAACTGCCCTGTCGACCAGATCCAAATGTCCATCGACCACCCAAGCACAGACTGATCCACCAGACCAGCACCTGATTTAGCCTCTCTGACTATAGCTGATCTCCCACTTATAACCCAACCTACCCTTCTAACCACCTGATTATTCTCTGCAACCATTCAATTACCCCATGCTCAACCTGACCCAGCTGCCTCACACATCTTCCTCACTGACCAGCTGACTACCTGACCAAGTCCCTGCGACCCTTTACTTGACTACCCACTCACCCACTGACTTACTCACTTACTTAAACCATGACCTGCTCAAAGTATAGATACTGTTGTGAAAATGGATGAGTCTTCCCTTCATCTATGTATTCTTGCATGTGATGGTCTTTCCTTGGAGAGGCTGATCTGATGTTTTGATGCTTCAGCTCAGGTCAGAAGATACAGGTGAAATACTGTAAGTGGGTTGGATCGTTGAAATCTTCATTGGCAATGTCAGTGCACCCAGGAATCAAAAAGTTATATCTGTGAATATTATAGAAATTGTGGAAATATTGCTCACTGATGATAAAGTGCTCAAACAAAATCACCAGGAAAAAAGTAATGCGTTCATGAGAGATTCAACAAAATGACCCCCAAAATGATGATTGTTTTGTGATTACTAGTTAAAATGTATTTAGCAATCTAAATTTCAAACATTTTAATTCTATTGTATTTGCTCAGAGTATTTCATGCTTCATTTATAATGAGTCTATTCAATAGAAGTAAAGGTTCAAATTATAGCTCCATTTGTTCCTTGATGAAGTTCATAAATAGAATGATTATTGTTAATTTAATTCCGTAATTAATGAATTGAATGATCTTGGAAATATTGTTGTAACTGGGTCTGGTTATATATTCTGCATATATAATAGAGGGAATGATGCAATATATCACCTGATTCAGAGATAGGATGAAATTGTCTGTCAGACGTGGTGGGTTTGGAGGTGGGAAGGACACTTTATTCGGTGGACCAGTAGCATGGACCCGTTGTCTTCTGACAGCATCCATGGACTGTTTTGGTGAATGCAACAACTACTAGCCTCTGGTTAGTTGGTTGCTCTTACTGAGCAAGACATATGGCCCATTATCTGACTGCAGGAGAACAGCAGCCAATGGCTTCACCACTTGTCTGATTCAGTAGGCCATAGGATAGGCACCAAAAGTCTCTCAACAGCTCTCCAACTGGCAGGTGACACCTCTGATGGTTCAAGATTTTGCCCAGAAGTTTCAGTCTGTACTGAGCAAATTCCTAACGTGGAAGTATATACAATTTCTCCAACTGCATAATATTGCTACCATTTACTTAATATTTACAATGAATGAACTGACATATCAATCCCTTAAAAGTGGTTGATACCTTGATGCTTATAAATGTGATGAAAATAAATCTCATCAGAAAATATCTGGCAAAACAAAAATATCAGGATATGTTAACTGACTTTGCAAACTGGAAACAACCTATAATAATTACCTTGTTCTTCTCATTGCTCACTGTGTAAATACGTACATGGAATAATGAGTAAAGTTGCAGCTTTGGTTTTTGATCTATGCTGAATTAGCTGATCTCTGCTGCACTGATCATTAGCAGACTCTGGGTTTGGGCGCAAACACCAGCTAGTATTCTTGCTGCATATTGCTTTCTTTTATTTACTGACCACCATATACTGCCCAATCCTAATTAACCTCGAGAAAGTGGTGGTCAGGATGGACTTCCACAATCTTGAGCCAGAAACAATGCAGGTTGAATGATTTAAATCCAGGTAAAAAGATGGTGAGTGGCTTGCAGGGAAATTTAAGATGGTGGTGTACTCATTTGTCTACATCACCTGTTCTTCAAGATAGTGGAGGTCACGAGTTTGCAAAGCAATTTAGAAGGACACTTGGTGAGTTACTGAAAGGAATCTTGTAGATCATACACACTCCTGCCACCATGTGTGGTGATAGAAAGAGTGGATATTTAGGGTATTAGATGGAGTGCTGATCAAGCAGGCTGCTTTGTCTTCAGATGGTGTGAAATTTTATTCCTGTTGCAGGAGCTGAACCTATCCTGACAAGAGGAGGTAATTTCATTACACTTGATTTGTGTCTTGTAAATGGTGAACAGACTTTGGAGAGCCAGGACATGTTTGCCACAGAATACTCAGTCTTTGGCCTTCTCATGTAGCCACAGTCCACATAAATGGTTGTAAACAAACAGGAGGTTGGAAGAACACAGCAAGCCAGGTAACATCAGGAGTACGGAAGTCAACGTTTCAGATATTAACTCTTCTTCAGGACTAGATGTGGAGGTTGGGGGAGATATAGATAAAGTGGGGGTGGGGTGGGCTGGGGAGAGTAGTGGAATGATGAGGTAGTGATAGGTAGGCACAGGTACTGGATATAACCTGGTTGGTCAATGGGAGGCTGGATGGGAAGCCAGGGGATGAGTGGGAAGGTTATTTTGAAGAGCGGCTTCACCTTGCTCATAACAGCCAACCTGACCTCCCAGTCACTGCCCACTTCAATTCTCCCTCCACTCCTCCACAGACATATCCATCCTTGGCCTTCTCCATTGCTGCAGTGAATCAGGCTGCAAATTGGAGGAACAGCAATTTATCTTTTGCCTGGGCAGCCTACAGTTCGGAGGACTTACCATTGAGTTCTCTAATTACAAATAACATTCCCACCTATCCCCTGGCTCCCTTCTCAGCCCCACCTCCTTCCTTCCATTCCACCTACCGACTCTTCCTCCAAGCTATCAACCAGAGTCAGCCCTCCCCTCAACCAACCAGGTCGTATCCAATACCTGTGTCCAACTCTCACTACCTCACCATTCCACTACTCTCCTTAGCCCACCACCCCCTTTATATGTAGGTCCCCCTACCCCCTGCATCTAGATCTGAAGAAATATTGACTTCTCCACCACCTGGTGCTGCCTGGCTTTCTGTGTTCTGTCAGCCTCCTTTATCTACTTTGGATTCCAGCATCTGCAGTTTTCTTTTGACTCTTACTCCTAAATGGCTGATTCAATTCATTTCTAGTTAACGGTAATCCATTGAATGTCAAGGGACCGTCATTAGATTCTGTTTTGTTGGGGATGATTGTAGCCTGGCACTTATATCATTCAAATGTTACTTGCCATTTATCAGCCCAAGACTAGATGTTGTCAAGGTCTTGTTGCGAACATGCAGGGATTGCTTCAGCCTCTAGTGAATGGTACTGAACTCAATGCAATCATCAGTGAACATTCCCACTTCTGATCATATGATGCAGGGAAGGTCATTGATGAAGGAGCTGGAGGATATGGACCAATGACACTATCCTGAGAAACTCCTACACCAATGTTCTGAGATTAAGATGTATGGCATCCAACAGCCACAACCATTGTCTTTTGCAATATGGTTCACCAATGATTTCAGTTCACTTTTGCAAGGGCTTTTTGATGCCAAACTCTATAAAATTGTACCTTAATGTCAAGAGGAGTCACTTTCAATTTATTTCTGGTATTGATTTCTTTTGTCGATATTTGGATCAATAATGCAATGAGGTTAAGAGCTGAGTTAGAGTTAGGGTGGAACCCCAAACTGAACAGAAATGAGCAGGTTATTGATGAGTAAGTGCAGATTGGTAGAATACTTAATGACACCTTGCATCATTTGCTGATGATTGAACGTAGACAGATAGGTTGGTGCTGGTTGTGTTGAATTGTCATGCTTTTTATCGACAGGACATCCAGCACAATATTAAACAGTCTAGGAGAAAGTGAGGACTGCAGATGCTGGCGATCAGAGCTGAAAATGTATTGCTGGAAAAGCGCAGCAGGTCAGGCAGCATCCAAGGAGCAGGAGAATCGACGTTTCGGGCATGAGCCCTTCTTCAGGAATGCCGGGGCCTTCTTCAGGGCTCATGTCCGAAATGTCGATTCTCATACTCCTTGGCTGCTGCCTGACCTGCTGCGCTTTTCCAGCAACATATTTTCAGCAATATTAAACAGTGTCAAGTAGATGCCAGGGTTGTAGTTGTACTGGATCAACTTGGCTGGAGGTTGGGGTAGCACTGGTCTATTGCCCAGGATAGGTCAGGGTCCATTGGTTTTGCATATCCAGTGATTTCAGGAACTTCTTGAAAACATGTGGAGTGAATCAATTTGTTTGAAGACAGGCATCAGTATGTGGGATCCTTAGGAAGAGGCCACGATGAATTATGCTTCTGTCTGAAGGTGGTTGCTTTCATTTCAACCTTGTCTTTTGCATTACTGTACTGGATGCCACCAGCCTTGAGAATGAGCTACTTGTAGAATCCAGAATGACACATGGCTGTTAGCTATTCATGTCCTTTCACCATTCATGACTGAATCTAGAATGGTGATAAATGTGAGGTGCTGCATTTTGGAAAAGCAAATCAGAGTAGACTTAGGTGAGGTCCTGGGAGTGTTGCTGAACAAAGAGACCTTGGAGTGCAGGTTCATAGCTCCTTGAAAGTAGAGTTGCAGGCAGATAGGATAGTGAAGAAGACATTTTGTATGTTTTCCTTTATTGGTCAGACCATTGAGTATAGGAGTTGTGAGGTCATGTTGTGGCTTTACAGGACATTGGTTAGGCCACTTTTGAAATATTGCATGCAATTCTGGTCTCCTATTAGAAGGATGTTGTGAAACTTGAAAGGGTTCGGAAAAGATTTACAAGGATGTTGCTAGAGTTGGAGGATTTGAGCTACAAGGAGAGGCTGAATAGGGTGGGACTGTTTTCCCTGGAGCATCAGAGGCTGAGGGGCGACATTATAGAGGTTTATAAAATCATGAAGGGCCTGGATAGGATAAAAAGACAAGGTATTTTCCCCTGGGGTGGGGGAGTACAGAACTAGAGGGCATAGGTTTAAGGTGAGATGGGAAAGATATAAAAGAAACCTAAGGGGCAACTTCTTCACACAGAGGGTGATGTGTGTATGGAATAAGCTGCCACAGGAAGTGGTGGACACTGGTACAACTACAGCATTTAAAAGGCATCTGGATGGATATATGAATAGGAAGGGTTTAGAGGGATCTGGGCCAAATGCTGGCAAATGGGACTAGATTAGGTTAGGATATCTGGTCAGCATGGATGAGTTGGACCGAAGGGTCTGTTTCCATGTTGTACATCTCTGTGATGCTATGACTGTATGACTGCAAAGCTTTCCCTCATCTGGGAGTTGGTTGTGGAATCACTTTTGTCCTTATTGTAGGAAGAATATTATGATGTTGGAGAGGTTCAGAAAAGAATTACCAGGATGCTGCCAGGAATGGAGGATTTGAATTATAAGGGAGAGGTGAGATGGGCTGGAACTTTTTCACTGGAGTGTAGGAGATTGAGGAGGGACCTTATAGAGGTTTATAAAATCATGAGGAGTGTAGACAAGGTGACTGCCAGGTGTCTTTTCCCTAAGGTGGGGGATTTAAAGACTAGGGGACATTTTTTTAAGGTTAGGGAAGAAAGATTTAAAAATGATACGATGGTTAACTTTCTTACACAGAAAATAGTTAGTGTGTGGATTGAACTTCCAGGATAAGTGGTGGATGCACTTATAGTTACAATGTTTAACAGACACTTGGGTAAGTACATGAATAATAAATGTTTGGAGGGATTTGGGCCAAATGCAGGCAGGTGGGACTAGTTCAGTTTGGATTATGGTTAGCATGGATTGGTTCGACTGAAGGGTCTATTTTCATGCTGTATGACTCTATAACTCCTGGAATCTATGCCTTAGTTCAGCCTGGAACAAGCTGCATCTGCTATTTGTCCTGAACATGATTCTGTGTTATATTTGTGTTAGCATCTCATTTTTAGGTACATCTGGTGATGTTCTTGGCATGCTCTCCTATTCTCCTCCGTGAACTAGGGTTGATCTCTTGCTTTCTTGTGATAGGAAAGTGAAGGATAGTCTGAGCCATTATTTTATAAGCTGCAATTGAATACAATTATACACTACTGATAGTCCACAGTGCTTTATGGATACAAGTTGAGTTGCTAGATCTCTAACCTGTCACATTTAGCACATTGATACTATCACATAAAAAAATTATTGTCTTCTGTGCAAATACAAAACTTTATCTTCACAAGCATTTTGCAATGGTCACTCTTATCTACTGACAGCGACAAATGCATCAGTGACAGTTATTGGTGAGGATGAGGCCAAATAAATTTCTCCCTCTTCTTGGTTCTCTCATACCTGTTGGCAAAATGCTCTCTGCTGGAATTACATATATGTGGACCATGGGTAAGAATATCCTCAGTGTGGGGTATCCCAAGGTTAACGAATGATTTGTCCTGACTTTTTCAGAAGGAACGATGGCTTGAATGAGGCATCAGGATCCTTTAAAAACATTCCACATGGCCTTTGCAAATTAGGAAAATTGAGAGTGAATCTACTTTATCTTATAAAATGTATTATGATCACCTGTACTATAAAAAATTCATGGTGAAACTAGTGATAATCTATCCATTTTAAAAGAGGTATTTCTAATGACTGTCAAAAAATTCAACAAAGAGCTATTGTGCAAGTGACACATCACACTTGATAGTCAACTGTGGTTTAGCTTGTCCTGAAGCAGAACTAATCCTTTTTCCTTTAGCTTGGTTTAGGTTGTAATTTGTCTCGATCCTGTTGAACCTCTAGCTGCTTTAAAACTTTTTTTCTGTTAACAAAGCCACCTGCTGGGAAATAGCTTAAAAAAACACACACATGGAATTGTAAACAGGTCTCCCTGACAGTAGCTAATGGCATATTCTTGGCAATGTTTAAGATTCTGCCTCTGGAGGGCTAATTTGCCAGGGCAAAAGGTCAGCAATAAAGCAGATTTTTCATTAAGTGCTACTGTACTTGTTAACCTTAAGTACTGTGGAATATCAAATTTGAGTATGGAATCTCAAATACAGAACAACTTTGATTATCTGAACGAGATGGGTGGAGAGTATTTTGTTCAGATAACTGATTGTTCAGATAACAGATAATGTTTTTACCTGAGCTTGAGATCTTGTTCGGGTAATCCAAAATTCGGATAATTGACATTTGGATAACCGTGTTTGTTCGGTATATATTTAAAATGAGGCAACAAACTCAGAAACTATTATATCTCAACACATCTTAACTATAGATACTGTTCCCTTAAAAAATATTGCAAAATGTAGTCATTGTTGACCTGAGGTCAAAAACGTGGCTCTTACTCCAGTGCAGTATCGAAGGAGAGATGCATTGTAGGTGATGCCATTTTTTGCTTGAGACATTAAGCCAGGCCCTTGACAGCTTTTCAGACCAAGATAAATGAAGAAAGTAATGTGAGGAATAGCAGGGATTTCTCCTAAAGTCCTGATCAATTCCTTCAGCCAATATTAATAAAACAGCCACTACACTTAAAATCCCCTGCTATTCTTCATGTTACTTTCTTCATACAACTTCACTCAGTAGAAGCAAATAAACAACATGCATCGAAAGAGTAGAGTGATGCTGGAAAAGCACAGCAGGTCAGGCAGCATCCGAGGAGCAAGAAAATCGACATTTCAGGCAAAAGCCCCTCATGGCTCCATTCCTAATGAAGGGCTTTTGCCCGAAACATTGACTTTCTTGCTCCTTGGATGCTGCCTGACCTGCTGTGCTTTTCCAGCACCACTCTAATCTAGACTCTGGTTTCTATATTCTGCAGTCCTCACTTTTGTCTATGCATTTATAGAGTGTCATTCATGAGCTTTGGAAATCCCAGTGCACTTTGCAGCCAATGAATTTGATAAATATATGTTCTTTCTTTACTTCTACTGAGTGAAATTGTTCTAACAGAAAAAAAAGAGTTTGAATTTAATGATTGCAGTATGTGCACATCCATTGTCTGCCATTGGGGCTCTGGGTTCAACCAGTGGCAATTTCTCAAAGGACCTTCTGATATGTTGGGAACATCCTGCCTCAGAGTTTCTAGCTAAATAGAGGTTAGCAGCTAACCAGAACTTGCAGTACCCACTGGGGGCAGTGGAGAGTTGGGAGGGATATCATAAAGAAGGGTGGCTTCCTGATGATCCCCCCTTTCCACCAGGAAATCTCTCTGTAGGGCACAGGATACCTGAAGGAGGGACCGCTTCCACCAGACCGCAGGAGTGTGAACCAGAGATCACCTGATAGTTTCCATGTGGCAGGGTTATGACCATATTCTGGTTTCATTCCAGTGACAGCAGAAGGAAGCATTTAATTGAGGCCCTTATATGGCCACTTGGCTCTTGGATAAAAAAGTCATCTGTGAACTCTGACATTGTGAACTTAAATGTAAGGCTTTCATCAGGCAGGCAGAATTAAACTCTACTAGCTATCCCACAGCTTAAGCATGATATTGTGTGACACTGTCACTGTGCTAAATGGGATAGAGTTTGAACAGGTCCAGCAACTCAAGACTGGATAGCCATGAGGTGCTGTGGGCCAATCGCACAGCAGAATTGTACTCCAACACTGTATCTAATCTCATAGTCAAACATAATCTTAACTTTACCATTAGCAACAAGCCAGGGGATCAGTTCTAGTTCAATGAGGAATGGAGAAGGTTATGCCAGGAGCAGCACCTGACTAAAAATAGGGTGTCAACCTGGTGAAACTACAAAGCAAGATTAATTATCCCAAATAGCATATGCAGCAAGTGATGGATAGCTCAGCGATTCCACAACCTAAGGTCTCCAGTCCTGCCACATCCAGTCATGAATGATGGAGATTGTCAAACAGCTCAGTGGAGGAGGAAGCTCTTTAAATTGTTCCAGTTTCAAAAAAGAAGGAGCTCAGCACATCAGAGCAACAGCTAAGGCTGAAGTATTTGCAACAACCTTTAGCCAGAAATCCCGAGTAAATGATCCAACTTGGCCTCCTCCAGAGGTTCTCAGCATCTTGGTTACCAGTCTTCAGCCAATTTGATTCACTCCAAGTAATATTAAGAACCAGCTGTAGACTCTGGATTCTGCAGAGTCCATGGATCTAAAACTATGACTGAAATAGTACTAAAGACATGTACTCCAGAACCTGCCACATCCCTAGTCAAGCTGTATTAATACACCTGCAACATTGGCATTACATAACAATGTGGAAAAATGCCGAGGTTTATCACAAAATGCAGGACAAATTCAATCCAGATAATTATCACCACATCTCTAGACTATCAGTAAAGTGGTGGAAGGTGTCATGAGCAGTGCTATCAAGCGTCACCTGCTCAGCAATAACCCGCTCACTGATACGCCGTTGGGGTCCCACAATGGTCACTCAACCCCTGACTTCATTTCAGCCTTGGTTCAAACATGTACAAAACAGTTGAATTCCAGAGGTGAAGTCAGCGTGACTGCTCTTGACATCAAGGTTGTATTTGACAAAGTGTGGCAACAAGGAACCTGAGCAAAACTGGAGTCTGTGGCAATCAGGGGAAAGCTCTCCACTGTTTGGAGTCCTGTCTGGCACAGAGGAAGATGGTTGTGTGTGGTGGAGGACAGTCATTCAGTTCCAGGGCATCTCTGCAGGAGTTCCTCAGGGTAGTATCCTAGGTCCAACCATTTTCAGCTGCTTCATCAATAATCTTCCCTCCATCATAAGGTCAGAAGTGGGGATGTTCACTAATGATTGTACCATTGAGCACCATTCATGATGCCTAAGGTACAAAAGCATTCCATGTCTAAACCTAGGATGAAGTGGGCAAAAACCTGGTTCGGGCTAAAAAATAAAAAGTGACATTTGTGTTGCACAATGGCAGACAATGTCTATCTCCAACAAGAGAAAATGTAACCAACGGTCCTTGACATTCAATAGCATTACCATCACCATTATTAATATACTAGGATTTACCATTAACCTGAAATGTGAGCTGGACTAGCTTTGTAAATATTGCAGCTCCATGTCAGAGGCTATGAATCCTGCAGTGAGTAACTCGCCTCCTGACTACCTAGGGAATGAGTCTTGCCTGGATGAGTGCAGATACAACAACACTCAGGAAATTTGACACCATCCACAAACATTTAAAACATGTGCAAAGCACCACATCCACAAACATTTAATTCCTCCACCATTCACACTCAGTAGCAGCAGCACATTTCATCTCCAAGATGCATTGCAGATTTTCACCAAAGATCCTTGGATAGTACCTTACAAACCCTGGGCCACTATCATCTAGAAGGAGAAGGTCAGAAGTTGCATGACACCAGTTTATAGTGCAACAGGTTTATTTGAAATCACAAACTTTCAGAGCACTGCTCCTTTGCCAGGTGAAGAGAGAAAGCTTGTGATTTCAAATAAACCCGATGAACTATAACCTGTTTTGTGGTTTCTGACTTTGTTCACCCTAGTCCATCACAGGCACCTCCACATCATAGAAGGATAAGGACAGCAGATACATGGGAATATTACCAACTACAGGTTCTCTTCTAAGCCACACACCATCCTGACTTGAAAATATAATGCAATTCCTTCAGTGGGTCTGGGTAAAAATCCTGAAACTCCTTCCCTAATGGCATTAGTATCTACTTATGGACTGTAGCAGTTCAAGAAGGCAGCTCACTACCATCTTCTCAACAACAACCAGAGATTGGCAATAAATGCTCTCCCAGCCAGAGATTATTAGAACAAGTCAACATGGATTTAGTAAGGGGAGGTCGTGCTTGACAAACCTGTTGGAAGAGGTGACAAGTAGGTTAGACCAGGGAAAGCCAGTGGATGTGGTCTATCTAGACTTCCACAAGGCCTTTGATAAGGTGCCACATGGGAGGCTGCTGAGCAAGGTGAGGGCCTATGGTGTTCGAGGTGAGCTACTGGTATGGATTGAGGATTGGCTGTCTGACAGAAGGCAGAGAGTTGGGATAAAAGGTTCTTTTTTGGAATGGCAGCCAGTGACAAGTGGTGTCCCGCAGGGTTCAGTGTTGGGGCCACAGCTGTTCACGTTATATATTAATGATCTGGATGAAGGGACTGGGGGCATTCTAGCGAAGTTTGCCGATGATAGGCAGGTGGACAGGCAGGTAATACTGAGGAAGTGGGGAGGCTGCAGAAGGATCTAGACAGTTTGGGAGAGTGGTCCAGGAAATGGCTGATGGAATTCAACGTGAGCAAATGCGAGGTCTTGCACTTTGGAAAAAAGAAACAAGCACGGGCTACTTTCTAAACGGTGAGAAAATTCATAAAGCCAAAGTACAAAGGGATCTGGGAGTGCTAGTCGAGGATTCTCTAAAGGTAAACATGCAGATTGAGTCCGTGATTAAGAAAGCGAATGCAATGTTGTCATTTATCTCAAGAGGGTTGGAATATAAAAACACCGATGTGCTACTGAGACTTTATAAAGCTCTGGTTAGGCTCCATTTGGAGTACTTGGTCCCCACACTTCAAGAAGGACATACTGGCACTGGAGCGTGTCCAGAGGAGATTCACACGGATGATCCCTGGAATGGTAGGTCTAACATACGAGGAAGGGCTGAGGATCCTGGGATTGCATTCATTGGAGTTTAGAAGTTTAAGGGGAGATCTAATAGAAACTTACAAGATAATACATGGCTTGGAAAGGCTGGACGCTAAGAAATTGTTTCCATTAGGTGAGGAGACTAGGACCCATGGACACAGCCTTAGAATTAGAGGGGGTAAATTTAGAACAGAAATGTGGAGACATTTCTTCAGCCAGAGAGTGGTGGGTCTGTGGAATTCATTGCCGCGGAGTGCAGTGGAGGCCGGGACGCTAAATAGCTTCAAGGCAGAGATTGATAAATTCTTGATGTCACAAGGAATTAAGGGCTATGGGGAGGATGCGGGTAAGTGGAGTTGAAATGCCCATCAGCCATGATTGAATGGCGGAGTGGACTCGATGGGCCGAATGGCCTTACTTCCACTCCTATGTCTTATGGCCTTATGGTCTTATGGAGATGCCCACATCCCCTGCATGAATTAATCAAAATGTGAAAATCATTTTTAAGCACATTTGTTAAGAAGAACCATATAAAGAAACTGAAAGACCAACTGTAGTAACAGTTTACTATAGAAGTTACTAAAACCAAAATAGAAACATTTTAATTGTAACAAACATCATGGTAAATAGGTACTTACATTGTCCACATATCTCTATATTGCTGTAGCATAAACAAATATGGAAATTCCTAGGAACATTGCCAGGCCTTAAAGCTACTGTTGCCTTTCAGCCTTTCATTAGAGAAACCGCTGATTTAGATTTCCATTGATTAAGGTTCATGGCTTCTACCCTTCTATGCATTATCCTCTCTCTACTAACCATTAGTGGTTGAGATACTGTAGGAGAAGATGTTATTCTCATCCCTAGGGGATGAAATTGGTTTTCTGCTGGAAATTGACCCAAGCTAGTTGTCTGAAGCTGCTCATGTTATTTATATTTTGTTGGCTATCCACTCAATTTACCCTCATTACAAAACTGTTGAATATTATGTGAAAATAATTACAAGATTAAAAAATGTGCTTTTAAAAAAATTAGCTTTTGGAATGTTTGTTAAATTACTTTCTGAAAGACATAAGAATCCTTCAGACAGTGCTTTTTACTGATTTTGGACCACTTTTGAAGTGAATAAAATTAGAAAGCAAAAGTTCATCCCAACATAATACATTTAAACGTAGAAAAATATTATGAGCACTTCACAGAGGAAGGAGGAAACCACTAAAAATATGGCTTCTCCTTAGCCTGTATTTCTCATGATAACACAAGTAAGCATTATCCACATCAACCATTAAAAGATCCCATAACATTCTTTCCTAACACAAAAATATTTAATAACATGCTTACATAATCACAAAGCATCAATAAATGGTTTTCACCATAACAATTCATCATAATATAAAACATCCTTCTCTTGGACACCTAGTGATTTCTTGGAGCAATCACTGCTCTTTGTAAAACAGTCTAACAATTGGTCATTTACATCAACACATTTTATTTTATAAATCCTTTCTCTTTTTATCATTTCTTTTATGCTAGCAAGGTTAACCCTCACTGTTTTTTCAGTGACATCTTTTTGTCCAGTGAACATTTTCCTGAAGAGAATGAATATCTATGTAGCGTTCTATGTACAAGCTTTTCTTGACATGTCCTTTGTATAAGATTTCATTTGTGTACCTCTTGCTTCTACTTGCATTAGTGTTTCAGCAGTTAAGATGTTTTTCACAACTTTTTAAAAATTTTATTGGCTTCCAAGGGCAAGACACAGCATTTTTAATTGTTTTCCCACCAAGAATATGATAGATATAGTGCTGTATTTGGATATCCATCTGGATGTTTGGCATGGGAAACATCACTGAAAAGAACTAACTTGATATCTTTCAGATGTCAGTTATGAGGAGAAGTTGAACAGCCTGTATTCACTGGAGTTTTGAAGAATGAGAGGCAACCTTATTGAAACCTATTTGATTCTGAGGGTAGATGCTGAGGGGTTCTTTCACCTTGTGGGAGAGTTTGGGACCAGAAGCATAATCTCAAAATAAAGAGTCACATATTTAAGACAAAGATGAGGAGGAATTTCTTCTCTCAGAGAGTTGTGAATCTGTGGAATGTTTTACTGCAGAGAGCTGTGGAGGCTGGTCACTTAGGCTGAGATAGACAGACTTTAAATTAGTAATTAACGGCAGGAAAAGTGGAGTGGAGGATTATCAGATCAGCCATGTTCTCATTGAATGGTAGGGCAGATTTGCTGGGCTGAATTGTTTACTTCTGCTCCAATGTCTTATGGTCTGCTGCAAGGCTAGAAACTTGAGTACGCAGTCCTCTGAATTTAATATATTTGAAGTTTCATTTGTCCTCCAAACGTTTTTGACCAAAGTATGTTTCATCATAGTATTCTGTTTCAATATGTCATTCCTGTTCTGAAGAAGGGTCATATCAGAATCAAAACATTCACTCTGTTTCTTTCCACTGCTGAGTATCTTTGTGTTTGTTTCATTGCTGACTTTGCTGACATTGAGAGGGAGAAGGGAGAATTGGAAGTGTCAGTATTGCAGTTGAACAAAGGCAACTATGGAGCTATGAGGGAGGAGCTGGCCAAAGTTCAATGGTGCAATACCCTAGCAGGGATGGTAGTGGAACAATAATGGCAGGTGCTTCTGGATACAGCGCAGAAGGTGCAGGATCAATTCATTCCAAAGAGGAAGAAAGATTCTTAGGGGAGGTAGCTGTGGCCGTGACTGATGAGGGAAGTCAAGGACTGTTTAAAAATAAAAGAGAAGAAGTATAACGTAGCAAAGATGAGGAAGTCGGAGGACTGGGAAACTTTTCAAGAGCAACAGAGGATAACGAAAAAGGCAATATGTGGAGAAAAAAATGAGGTATGAGGCCAACTGGCCAAAAATATAAAGGAGGATAGTAAAAGCTTTTTTAGGTAGTGAAAAGAAAAAAAACGGTTAAGACTAAAATTGGGCCTTTGAAGACAGAAATGCGTGGATTTATTGTGAGGAACAAGGAAATGGCAGAAGAGTTGAATAGGTACTTTGGATCTGTCTTCACTGGGGAAGACACAAGCAATCTCCCAGATGTAATAGTGGCGGAAAGACCTAGGATAATGGATGAACTGAAGGAAATTTATATTAGGCAAGAAATGGTGTTGGACAGACTGTTGGTTTGAAGGTTGATAAGTCCTGCACTTGATGGTCTGCATTCCAGGCTACTTAAAGATTAGATTAGATTCGATTACCACGGTGTGGAAACAGGCCCTTCGGCCTAACAAGTCCACACTGACCCTCTGAAGAGTAACCCACCTAGACCCATTCCCCTACATCTACCCCTGACTAATGCACCTAACACTACGGGCAATTTAGCTTGACCAATTCACCTGACCTGCACAACTTTGGACTGTGGGAGGAAACCGGTGCACCCGGGGGAAACCTACCCAGACACGGGGACAACGTACAAACTTCACACAGACAGTTGCCCAAGGCTGGAATCAAACCTGGGACCTGGCGTTGTGAGGCAGCAGTGCTAACCATTGAGCCAGGAGGTGGCTTAGAAATAGTGGACACATTGGTAATCATTTTCCAATGTTCTATAGATTCAGGATCAGATCCTGTGGACTGGAGGATGGCTAATGTTGTCTCACTTTTCAGGAAAGGAGGGAGAGAGAAAACAGGGAATCATAGACCGGTTAGCCGACGTCAGGGGTGGGAAAGATGCTGGAATCAATTATAAAAGATGAAATTATGACTCATTTGGATAGCAGTAACAGGATAGGTCAGAGTCAGCGTGTATTTATGAAGGAGAAATCGTGCTTGACTAATCTTCTGGAATTTTTTGAGGATGTAACAATGAAGATGGACAAGGGAGAGCTACTGGATGTAGTGTACCTGAACTTTCAGAAAGCCTTTGATAAAGACCCACATAAGGAGATTAGTAAGCAAAATGAGAGCACATGGTATTGGGGGCAAAATGTTGACTTGCATTGAAAATTGGCTAGCTGACAGGAAGCAAAGAGTAGTGATAAACGGGTCTCTTTCAGAATGGCAGGCAGTGACTAGTGGGGTACCACAAGGTTCGGTGCTGGGACAGCGGCTGTTTACAATATACATTCATGACATAGATGAAGGTATTAAAAGTAATAATAGCAAATTTGCTGATGACACAAAGCTGGGTGGCAGGGTGAAAAACGAGGAGGATGTTATGAGAATATAGGGTGACTTGGACAGGCTAGGTAAGTGGAAGGATGCATGGCAGATGCAGTTTATTGTGGATAAATGTGTGGTTATCCACTTTGTTGGCAAGAACAGGAAGGCAGATTACTAGCTAAATGGAGTCAAGTTAGGTAAAGGGGAATTACAATGAGATATAGGTGTTCTTGTATATCAGTCAATGAAAGGAAGCATGCAAGTACAGCAGGCAGTGAAGAAAGCTAATGGTATGCTGGCCTTCATAACAAGAGGAATTGAGTATAGGAGCAAAGAGGTCCTTCTGCAGCTGTACAGGACCCTGGTAAAACTGCACCTGGAGTATTGTGTGCAGTTTTGGTCTCCAAATTTGAGGAAGGATATTCTGGCTATTGAGGGAGTGCAACGTAGGTTCACAAGGTCAATGCCTGGAATGGCGGGACTATCATATGTTGAAAGATTGGAGCGACTGGGCTTGTATACACTTGAGTTTAGAAGAATGAGAGGGGATCTGATTGAGACATATAAGATTATTAAAAGATTGGACATTTTGGAGGCAGGAAGCATGTTTCTGCTGATGGGTGAGTCCAGAACCAGAGGACATGGTTTAAAAATAAGGGGTAGGCCATTTAGAACAGAGTTAATGAGAAACTTCTTCACCCAGAGAGTGATATATGGAATGCTCTGCCCCAGAAGGCTGTGGAGGCCAAGTCTCGGGATACTTTCACGAAAGAGATGGATAGAGCTCTTAAAGATAGTGGAATCAAGGGTCATGGGGATAAGGCAGGAACAGGATATTGATTGTGTATGATCAGCCATGATCATAATGAATGGTGGTGCTGGCACAAAGGGCCAAATGGCCTCCTCCCCCATCTATTGTCTATTTACTATTGACTTGTTCTGCTTAATATCTAATCCTATGTATTCAAAGACCCCTAAAGCCTAATTTCTAATCAAAAATCCCTCATTTATTCAATGTATCGCTGCCACAACTGTGGAGTTATAACATTTTATAAAAGTGGCTATTTTGACTCATAAAAATGGACACAAAACCTTATAAGATGGCTGCCAGAAGTTTCAATACTGTTGTTGTTGATTGACTGCAGCCCGAAAGCAGATTTAATGATGTATTATTTCAACATCTATCACAAAGAAAGACATTTAAAATTTAATTAAAATTTATACAACAAAACGTGTCCTTCTAACTGTGTGAAAATTCAAAGTTTCTCAGAAAATAGGTGACTGGAAGGCCAACACAGGAACTGTTGGAGAGGCGGTGGCACAGTGGTGATGTCGTTGGACCAATTATCCCAAGAGCCTACCAACATGGGTTAAAATTCCGTCACTGTAATGTATGGAATTTGAATTCAATAAAATTTGAAATTTAAAACCAGTCTAATAGCAACCACATAACCATTTTTATAAGGGCCACTTAGTTTACAAATGTCCTGTAGAGGAAGAAATATTTTTGGCCAATAGTGAATCCAGACCCAAAACAATGTGGTTGTTTTTAACTGAAGTTAGAGATAGGCAATAGATACAGACCTACACAGTGACACCCACATGAATTAATTGTTAATTATCCAGAAGAATTGACTTTCATTTATGGAACTACGGTTCATCAAAGTTAACAAAGTAGCCATCTTAAATGTTTAATCAAAACAAAACATGCCTTCAGACATCATGTTAACTAATATCCAATAGGCATTCTTCAAGACAGCCTGGGAGAGAAAAAGAGAAGGTTTTTAAAAGGGAAATGAAAAAGGGAGAACCAGCTGAAGGACTGCTGTACTGAACTGGGTTACCAAGGGCTGCAACCTACAGTGCCGTAAAAGAGGAATTACTTGGCGATGACCTTTGATATTATCACTGGACTATTAATTCAGAGACCAAGGTAATGTTCTGGGGACATGGGTTTGAATCCCACTGGGGCAAGAAGTGGAATTTGATTTCAATAAATATCTGGAATTAAGAATCTTATGACTACTATAAATCCATTGCCAATTGTTTGAAAAACCCATATGGTTCACTCATGTCCTTTCAGGAAGGAAACAGCCATCCTTATCTGGTTTGGCCTACAGGTGACTCCAGACCCACAACAAAGTTGTTGACTCTCAACTGCCCTCTGGGCAATTAGGGATGGGCAATAAATGCTACCTGGTCAGTGATGCCCTCATCCTGTTAAGAATAAAGGAAAAGAAAATCCTTCACTCCCTTACAGAATCTAAATTTATCTAGGCCTTGTAGTCACTTATTAGATCTTGTTTCTTTTAAATTTTGTCCATAAATTTTAATAGATTATTCAAACCTTCATCAGTTTCCAGTTGATGATCCTCTATCTGAAAATACTTTCATCTGATCCCTCTCCTATTACAAAAGGTGATGTGGAAGTGCCAGTATTGGCCTGGGGTGGACAAATTTAAAAATTACGTTATTGTCTAACAGGTTTATTTAAAAGTTTGTTTTTAAGATAGCTATTTTGTGCTTATAGCTTAAGCCATTGCTTATTAGCTTCTGTTTTACTTCTGTTTTCTAAAGTCTAGGAAATCATGAGAAGATTGTATCACATCAAGCCAGCTAAATACGATTTATTGTATTTTCATTTAAACACAGACTTTCTACAATACTAGATATCACGAGTATAAAGATCATATTTGTATATTTACTTATATAAGTGATTTTTAATATTCAACCTGAAAGAATCACTGAGTACAGAATATATAATTATAATAATCCATAACATACCAAATTTTATGTTATTTTGTTGCGATTCAAATTACAATTTTGAAAAGAGGCATTACTGCTTGGAATCAAAAGAATTTGTGACACTACTAGATAAAAGGAATATTTAGATAGCTTGGTCAACATTCTGCCCTTGGATAGCATTTGATTTGCTGTTTATTGTATTTTGCCGAGCAGAAATTGGCTGTGTTATTTGTCCACATAAAACTACAGCTCATAAGAATAATTGAGTGATAAAATTACTTTATAATATAAGGTGATTCTTTTCCCATTCCAAATTTTCAATTGCTGGAAAGTTGGGCTCATGCACAACATAAGAGTTAATTTTTAACTATGGCCACCCTGTGGAAAGAAGCAGCTGGGGAGTAAAATTGGCTGCAGCATTTTATCCCCATTCCTACAGCTGTACAGTTTTGACTTGCTCCTTTGTTCCTCCTGTCTGCACACACAAGTAACTTTTTTTATTTACCTTTTGTAAACCTCCACTGGTTTTTCAAAGGACCGTGGATTTGACTTCTCTGCACATGAGAAAAATAACTGCAGTTTGCATGGTGCTAAGTGCCTAGCAATTTCAGAAATTATACAGCATTTTGCCTATACCAGTGTTTATGCTCAAGCACAAACTTCCACCCACCTTACTTCAGGTAATAAAATATCCTCTTCATTTCTCACTCGTGTATTTATTTGCTAATTTCTGAGCAAAGGTATTTCTCCTGAATTCCCTAAGGATTTATTAGTGACTATCACATAACGTATTCCACTGTTTTGAACACCCCAAAAGTGGAAACATCTTCTGTGTATAGAAAGGGATATGAAATAAAAATGATTAGGTAGATGTGATTTGCCAATGTATACACCTGACTAGAATAAGTGTTGCATATCATGTGCCTGGTTAAACCAACCAGTGTCTGAAGTTTAGCTCCATGAGTTAATTGCTAATGACACCGGAACATTTTCCATAAAGTTTTAGAGATTTCCCTGCAAATCACAAAAAAATTATAACCTTGAGCAAGAAAAACGTTGATGAAAAATGTATGGCCACGACCATTAAAATCCCTAAAGTGACAGAAATAGAAAAAAAATTAAGCAGCAAGTCATCTGCCATAATACTGAGATAATTGATGGTTGAACTTTGAGCCTTATTCTGATGTGGTTTATTCATTTATTAAGTTTCAATGCTAAATTAGTGCTATATATTACAATATTCCTATGGTGGATTAATATTCTGCAATTTGCAATATGCTGGGGCATTGGCAGGGTTGCTGATATTGAATTTACATTTCTATTACAGCTTTTCCTTATAATTATTTGAACACCCCGGAGATTAATACATCAAGGTTCCATGACAGTACTAATTTTATAAGGTTTGAGGGATAGGAAGGAGCTTGTTGCTGTCATTAAAAATGCTGTTATTTTGGGAACAACACATTAGGGTAGCTCAGCAATGTGAAGGAAGCCAATGTCATAAAAAGAGCATTTTCCATTTCGTATACTGCACGTTTGCATTAATTTATTGCCGAGTCAGTTCTGAGTTAGTTTTCATGCAAGTTAAAGCTGCCTTCTGCTCACATGTAATGTTCCCATTTCTCAAATCTCACCATGTCAAGTATGTCAAAAGTAAGCAGCATTATGATCACTGGGAAATGAACCAGACTGCTGAAGAGGAGAGGTTTGTAGAATTTGAACAGTAGCAATTTAGGTTAAGGGATAAGTCATTAGAGATGCAATGGCAAACATTTAAAGGAATATCTCAGAAAGCACAGAATAGACAAATTCCAACAAATAAGAAAACTTCTTAGGGATGGACCAAAGAAAAAACACAACTGTGCAATGAAAGGTGGCAAGTCAGAAGACTGAACAGAATATAAACACAGCAAAAAATTACACAAAGATTAATAAGGACAGGATATTAGAGTACAAGAGAGAGAAAGTTAGTTAAAATATAAAAAACAGATTGGAAAAATTTCTTCAGATATTTTAAAAAGAGTTAAAAAAGTAGATTTTGGTCCTTAAGAAAATGAGTCTGGGAATTAGTAATGGAGGAGAAAAAGATAACATATGAACAGATATTTGTGTTGGCATTCATTAGGGAAGATACAACTAGTATCCCAGAAACAGCTATAAATCAGGAATTGAAAGGCAGAGAGGAACTCAAGAAAACTACAGTACAGGGAAGTAGCACTGAGTAAATGGTGGGCACTGTGAGTTGACAAGTCCTTAGGTCCTGATGGAGTTCATCCTCGTGTTTTAAAAGAAGTAACTAATGAGATAGCGTCATACAATCAGCACGGAAATGGACCTTTTGGCACAACTCATCCATGCTGACCAGGTCACCCATTTGTCTGCATTTAGCCCGCATCCCTCTAACTCTTCCTATCCATGCGTCTGTTCAAATATCTTTTAAATGTCTTAACTGTACTCGCCTCTACCACTTACTCTGAGAGCTCGTTCCATATGCACACCACCCTTTGAGTGACAAAGCTGCCCGTCATGTCTTGTTTAAATCTTTCTCCTCTCATCTTAAAAATATGTCCCCAGTCTTGAATCCCCAACCCAAGGAAAAATCTTATCTATACCTCTCATGATTTTAAAAAGTTGAGGACATCCCTCAACTTCCTACACTCCAGTGAGAAAAGCTCCAGCCTATCTAGTCTCTTCCTTATAATGCAAACCTTCCACTCCTGGTAACATCCTTGTAAATTCTTTTTGCACTCTTTCCAGTATAATAGCATCTTTTCTACAGGAGGCCAACAAGGATTGAATGCAGTATTCCAAATGTAGCCTTGCTAATGTTTTCTGTTGCTGTAACATGATGTCCCAACTCCTGTACTCAATGCTCTGATCGATAAAAGCAAGCATGCCAAATGGCTTCTTCGCCCCCTGTCAACCTGTGATGTCACTTTCAAGGAACTATGTACCTGCAACCTTAGAGGTAAAAACAATGACTGCAGATGCTGGAAAGCAAATACTGGATTAGTGGTGCTGGAAGAGCACAGCAGTTAGGCAGCATCCAACGAGCAGCGAAATCGACGTTTCGGGCAAAAGCCCTTCATCAGGAATAAAGGCAGTGAGCCTGAAGCATGGAGAGATAAGCTAGAGGAGGGTGGGGGTGGGGAGAGAGTAGCATAGAGTACAATGGGTGAGTGGGGGAGGAGATGAAGGTGATAGGTCAAGGAGGAGAGGGTGGAGTGGATAGGTGGAAAAGGAGATAGGCAGGTTCGACAAGTCCGGACAAGTCAAAGAGACAGTGCTGAGCTGGAAGTTTGAAACTAGGATGAGGTGGGGGAAGAGGAAATGAGGAAGCTGTTGAAGTCCACATTGATGCCCTGGGGTTGAAGTGTTCCCAGGCGGAAGATGAGGCATTCTTCCTCCAGGCGTCAGGTGGTGAGGGAGTGGCGATGAAGGAGGCCCAGGACCTCCATGTCCTCGGCAGAGTGGGAGGGGGAGTTGAAATATTGGGCCACGGGGCGGTTTGGTTGATTGGTGCGGGTGTCTCGGAGATGTTCCCTCCCCACCCCCACCCTCCTCTAGCTTATCTCTCCATGCTTCAGGCTCACTGCCTTTATTCCTGATGAAGGGCTTTTGCCTGAAACGTCGATTTCGCTGCTCGTTGGATGCTGCCTGAACTGCTGTGCTCTTCCAGCACCACTAATCCAGTACCTGCAACCTTAGGTCTCTCCATTTGACAACAATCCCCAACGCCCTACCATTAACTGTGTAAGTGCTACTCTACTTTGTCTTACCAAAAAGCAACGTCTCACATTTATTTAAATTAATCTCCATCTGCCATTCCTTGACATACTGGCCTAGTTGATCAAGACCCTGTGGTAATCTGATAATTGATGAGTTAGTTTTAATTTTTAAACACTCATTAGATTTAGGAAAGTTTCTTAGATTGGAAAATATTTAATATAGCTTCTTTATTCAAAAAGGCAGGGAGGTGGAAAGCGGGAAACTACAGGCTTATTAGCTTCACATCTGTCATAGTGAAAATGTAAGAAGTTATTATTAAAGAAGGTACAGCTGGACACTTGTATAAGTTCAAAATAATCAGCCAGTGCCAACCATGTTTTGTCAAAGGGAAATCATGTTTCATTAGTTCATTGGAGTTCACATATACTGTAGATAAAAGGGAACAGTGAATGTATCGTACTTCAATTTCCAGAACGCACTTGATAAGATGCCACAACAAAGCTTATTGGGGACAATAAAAAGGGATATTGTAGGGAGTAACATATACTTGTGTGGATAGAAGATTGATGTGAAGGAACCGGTTGTTGGATTGGATGGATAAAGTTAAAAATCACACAACACCAGGTTATAGTCCAACAGGTTTATTTGGAAGCACTAGCACAGACGATTGGCTGGTTAACAGGAAGCAGAGCATAGGGGTAAGTGGATATTTTTCAAGCTGCAGGATTTCACAAGTGGTGTGCCACAGGGATTGGTGCTGGGTCTCAATTATTTACAAGTTATATAAGTGATTTGGATAAAGGTACGGAAGGTATGGTAGCTACATTTGCTGATGACACAAAATAAATAAGAAAGTGAATTGTGAAGAGTAGATAGGGTGGACAGTGAGAGCCATTTTCCTTGGATGGTGATGGTATCACGAGGGGACATAACTTTAAATTGAGCGCCGAATGATATAGGACAGATGTCAGAGGTCATTTCTTTACTCAGAGATTATGGGGCGTGGAACAAGGTTGATGAGTTAATGGCACAAATCATCATGAATGAATATGATTTGATAGCCATCATAGAGACATGGTTGCAGAATGGTCATGACTGGGAATTAAATGTCCAAGGCTACCAGACTATTCGGAAGGACAGACAGGAATGCAAGGGAGGTGTTGTAGCTCTGATATTCAAGGACACTACAGCGGTGCTGAGAGATGATGTAGGTCCTATGGAGCATGAGGTTAAATCTATTTGGGTAGAAATGAGGAATTCCAAGAAGAAAAAGTCACTAATAGGCGTAGTCTATCGGCCACCATATAATAACATCACATTGCAGTGAAATAAGGAAATAATTAATGCCTGCACAAATGGTATGGCTATTATCATGGGGGATTTTAATCTGCATGTCGATTGGTCGAACCAGGTCGGTCAGGGAAGCCTTCAGGAAGAGTTCATTGAGTATATCTGTGATAGTTTTCTTGAACTGCATGTAATGGAACCGACAAGGGAGCAAGCTATCCTAGATCTGGTCCTATGTAATGACACTGGAATAATTAATGACCAGGGAGGGACCCTCTTGGAAGGAGTGATCACAGTATGGTTGAATTTAAAATACAGTGTGAAATGAAATCCTATACCAGGGTGCTATGCTTGAATAAGGGGGATTATGATACAATGAAGGAGGACCTGCCAAAAGTAGACAGGAAACAGAAACTTTATGGTGTGACAGTTGATGAGCAGTGGAGAACCACCAAAGAAATCTTTCAAAGTTCTCAGCAAAAGTATATTCCACTGAGAAGGAAGGACTGTAAAAGGAGGGGTAATCTGTCATGGGTGTCTAAGGAAATAAAGCAGGCTATCAAAGTGAAAGAGAAGGCATTCAAAATGGCCAAAAACAGCAGGGATCTAGAAGACTGGTAAAACTTTAAAGATCAACAGAAAGCCACAAAAAAAGCGATAAAGAAAAGCAAGTTAGACTACGAGAAAAAAGCTAGTGCAGAATATAAAGAAGAGAGTAAACGTTTCCATAAATATATAAAACGAAGAAGAGTAGCTAAAGTAAATGTTGGTCTTTTAGAGGACGAGAAGGAGCACTTAGTTATGGGTTATGATGAAATGGCCAAGGCATTGAATGGGTACTTTGCATCAGTCTTCACAGTGGAGGATACTAATAACATGTCAGTAAGTGATGAAGAGACAAAGGTAGGTGAGGACCTGGAAACAATTGTTATTACGGAAGAGTTAGTGTTGGGTAAGCTAATGGAGCTAAGGAGAGATAAATCTCCTGGCCCTGATGGAATGCATCCCAAGGTACTAAAAGAGATAGCGGGAGAAATAGTAGGTGCACTGGTGGTAATTTTCCAAAATTCGCTGGACTCTGGGGCAGTCCCAGCAGATTGGAAAATAGCAAATGTTACAGCACTGTTTAAAAAGGGAAGTAGACAAAAGATGGGGAATTATAGACCAGTGAGCCTAACCTCTGTAGTGGGGAAGATGCTTGAGTTTATTATCAAGGAAGAAATAGCAGGGCAACTCGAAAGAAATTGTCCCATTGTACAGATGCAGCATGGTTCATGAAGGGCAGGTCATGCTTCACAAATCTTATGGAATTCTATGATGACATTTCAAGCAAGGTGGACAACGAGGACCCAGTGGATTTAGTGTACCTAGATTTCCAAAAGGCCTTTGACAACGTGTAGCACATGAGGCTACTGCATAAGATGAGGATGCATGGTGTTAGGGGTAGAGTATTAGCATGGATAAGGGATTGGTTGACTGACAGGAAGCAAAGAGTGGGGATATTCTGGCTGGCAATCAGTGACTAGTGGTATGCCTCAGGTGTTGGGACCACAATTATTTACAATTTGTATAGATGATTTGGAGTTGGGGACCACGTATACAGTGTCAAAATTTGCTGATGACACTAAGATGAGTGGGAGTGCAAAGTGTGCAGACAACTGTGAAACTTTGCAGAGGAACATAGATACATTGAATGACTGGGCAAATATCTGGCAGATGGAATACAATGTTAGTAAATGTGAAGTCATACACTTTGGTAGGAGTAACAGCAAAATAGATTATTTACTTGAATGGTAAAAAATTGCAGCATGCTGATTTGCAGAGGAACCTGGGTGTCCTTGTACATGAATCGCAGAAGGTTGATCTGCAGGTACAAGAAGCAATTAGGAAGGCAAATGGAATTTTGTCCTTCATTGCTAAAGGAGTTGAGCTTAAAAGTAGAGAGATAATGTTACAGCTGTACATGGTTCTGGCGAGGCTACATCTAAAGTACTGTATACAGATTTGGTCTCTTTACTTATGAAAGGAGGTACTGGCACTGGAGGGAGGTGCAGAGGAGGTTCGTTAGGTTGATTCCAGAGTTGAGGTAGTCGGTTTATGAGGAGAGGTTGAGTAGATTGAGATTATATTAATTGGAATTCAGAAGAATGAGTGGGGATCTTATAGAAACATAAAACAATGAAGGGAATTGATAAAATAGAATTAGCTAGGATGTTTCCACTGATAGGTGAGACTGGGACAAGAGGGCATGGCCCCAAGATTAGAAGAAACAGGTTTAGAACTGCACTGAGAAGGACCTTCTTCCCCCAGAGGGTTGTTAATCTGTAGGATTCCTTGCCCAGGGAAGTAGTTGATGCCACTTGAGTAATCACTTTTAAAGCTAAGGTACTATTTTTTTGAAAAGTAAAGGAATTAAAGGATATGGTGAAAATATGGGTAAGTGGAGCTGAGTCCACAGAAAGATTAGCCATGATCTTATTGAGTGGTGGAACGGGCTCGAAAGGCCAAATGGCCTACTCCTGCTCCTAGTTCTTATGTTCTTATGCTACAGTAGTAGAGTAGTAGACTCACCAGCTTTAAGGGCATTTAAATGGTCATTGGAAAAACATATGAATAAAAATGGAATAGTGTAGGATAGGCAGGCTTCAGATTGGTTCCACGGGGCCAGTGCAACATTGAGGGCCGAAAGGCCTTTACTGCACTGTAATGTTCTATGTTCTAGATAAGAAGCTTACAATGATATATGGATACGTTAAATGAGTAGTCAAAACCTGTCAAATGGAGCACAAAGTGGATAAGTGTGAAATTATTCACCTTGACAGAAAGAATGAAAATGAAGCAGATTATCCAAATGGTGAAAGGCCGCAGAGCTCTGAGATGTAGAGAGATCTGATGTGCCCTACTGCATGAATCGCAGAAGGTTAGTCTGCAGATATAATAAGTAATGAGGCAAGTTAATAGAATGTTCTGGTTTATTGTGAGGGAAATTGAATGCAAGAGTAGGCAGGTTATGCTTCAGTTATGCTGGCCACTGGGGGACAGCATGTGGAGTACTCTGTACAGTACTAGGTGCAGAAGGATGTTATTGTTTTGGTTGTAGTTTAGAGAAGGATTACTTGTGCTTTAAATATTTTTAAGGTAGAGATAGTTAGATTCCTGATGACCAAGGGGGTGAAAGATTATCGGAGTATGCGAAACGTGAGTTGAGGTTGAAAATTAGTCATAATTTTATTGAATGGTGGAGCAGGCTTGAAAGATTAAGTGGCCGACTCTTACCCCTTGTTTGCATATTTTTATATAGATCATAGAGGTGTACAGCATCGAAACAGACCCTTCAGTCCAACTCATCCATGCCGACACAATATCCTAGTCTCTGAAGGCGTAGGTTCATGTTAATCTGATGTACCACTCATTCTATTAATACGTGTCAAGCACCAGTGCAGCAGAAAGATTGGGTGAAATCTCATAGGAGTCTGAGCGAAGTGGATAATGGTGAGATCTCTGGCAGAAGGAGGCGAATGCAGCAAGGCCAACTTGATGTCAGGAGCAACTTGAGGCAGCTTTTATACTTTTCACAAGTGGCATGATGAAATTCTTGCTAGACAGCACAAAACACTAAGTGACTGGGAATAATGCTTATTAAATGCCTTGTTAACAACGAAACCCGCCTCATTAATATGGAGCCTCCCATCATAGCAAACTTGCCTAAGAAGTTTGATATCAGGAAAATTTGACAAAGAAACCAGAATGAGCACCTGCTGAATTTAGGTTGCTGTTTGCTCTGAATGACCTCCATGTGACACTGACATCTCAGGGCATGCTCCCTGTGCACCAGCCACTTGGACCCCATGTTCATGGACATTAGAATCTTACATGTGCCAGCCTTTAAGAACCTCATGGCATATCTCTGATCCACTGAGAGGATGCTTCTGAACTTCAATGTTGCACCTCAGTCTGCACTGGCAACTAACATTGTAATTCAACTGTAAGGAGACTGTACACTAAGGGGGAATTGGAGCCGGCTGCATTTCTGGACTGTTTGCTTTCTGTCATTAACTTTGACCATCCCTGGATTCTCACAGCATTCCTGTCTTGCAATACCTTGCCTTTTTGTGCTTTGTCCCTCAGCCAGGAATATGCCCTGTGGCCAACCACTTCAACTCACCCTCACACTCCCTCAAGAACATATAACTTCTGAGCCTCCTCCACTGCCAAATCAAAGCCACCTACCAACTGGAGGAAGAATGCCTCATCTTCCACCTCAGGACACTGCAATCACGTGGCATCAACTCCCATTTCTCCTCCTCATCCCAGATCCAATCCTCCAACTCAGCACTGCCCTGTTGACCTGTCCTACCTGTCCATTTTCCTTCCCACCTATCCACTCGACCTGCCCCACTGACCTATTACAATTGCCTCCCACCTACATCCACCTATCACCACCCCACCTACCCTCCCCTCACCACTACCCCCTGGTGCTGTGAGGCAGCAGTGCTAACCACTGAGCCACTGTGCCATGGCCTTCTTCCTATAGTGCTGGGCATTCTCCAGATGGTTGCCCCTGCTTTATGCAAGGTGGCCTAATCTGGTGTTGTGGACTCCACTACTGGTCGTGGAGGAAGAGGAAACTCTGCATCAGCACTACCCCATCCAGTGGAACCTACAGGATTCTGCTCACAAAGAAGGGAGCCAATTGCCCCTGTCTGAATGACTTGGGCACTGTTTAGGCAGCTCTGGACTCATTGTGCTTGTCTGGGTGCTCTTGGAGCTTTTAAAGATATTGCAGTGCCACGGATACTGGTGAATGTTGGAACAGTATGTGGTAAGATGGGGTGGAAACTGGTCATGAAAGATGACATGAGAAAGATCGATCGTTAGTGTGCGCACTTGGTAAGATACTTTGAGAGAACTTGCTAGGCCACACAGCAACAAACTCTCCAAAAACATCTGCACAACTCGGATTCAGCCAAAATATGTAAGGTTCAGCCCATTGTTTTGAAATGGAAACTATACAAACCCTGATTCCAGTTTAGCCTTCCTTCACCTTCACCTACATTATCCATCGCCAACTCTTCTCAGCCCATCCTCCACTCCTCTGGCTCGATTTCTGAAGATAGGCAATCTACTAACATTCACTACAAACCAATGAACTGCAAAAGCCACCTTAACTATATTTGTTCACACCCTACTCTCTGTGAGAACTCCATTCCTTTGTCTTAACTTTCAATTTCTGTTGTGTTTGCTTTGTTTAGATTAGAGTGTTGCTGGAAAAGCACAGCAGGTCAGGCAGCATCCGAGGAGCAGGAAAATCAACATTTCGGGCAAAAGCCTTCATCAGCTTTGTTTATGCAATCTTCCACACCAGGGCTCCTGACATCTCTCACTTTTTCCTCAGATCAGGAGTACCAGCCAGCATGGTTGATCGGGCCCTTCACCACATCCAATCTATTTCATGCACTTCTGCTCTCACTCCATAATGGAATTTCTCTTGCCCTCACCTTTCATTCCCCTAGCCTTCATATTCGATGGATCAGATTCTGCTATTTTCATCAACTCCTCCTGCCTTTAGTATTCTGAAGGGACCATTCCTTCTGTGTCAAATCTCCCTTTAAAATGACATCTTTCTATATATGCGCAGGAGATGTAATACTTTCTCACTGCCCAAGGCTCAGTCTTCCGAAGTGAAGCAGTGATTTACATGCAATTCTTTCAAATCATTGTACTGTACTTACTGTTCATGTTATGGCCTCCTCTACATTAGGGAAACCCAGTTTAAACTCCTGGGATATCTCAGGGAAACCCAGTTTAAACTACTCTGTGGGATATCTCTGTTCAGTCCATAAGACCAGAACACATAGCAGCAGAAGAAGACCATCCAGCTCATTGAGACTGTTCTGCCATTTAATGAGATCATGGATACTCTGATAATCCTAAACTTCACTTTCCTGCCTTCTGGATTCTCTTACCGATTAACATTCTGTATATCTCAGCTTTGAATATGCAACAATACAGCCCTCTGTGCTAAAACATTCCACAGGTTCACAACCATCTGAGAGAACAAATTCCTCCTCATCCATATCTTTAATGGTCAACCCCTTACACTGAGTTTATGTCCTTTGCTCCTCGGCTCTCCCAGAAGGGAAAACAAGAAAGGAAAACTGTATTAATCCTGTTAAGTCCTCTCAGAGTTATATATTTCACTCAGATCCTCATGTCTCCTACTAGTACAAACATTTTCCCCATGTCCACTTTATCCAGGTGTTTCAGTATTCTGTCATTTTCCTATAAGTACAGACTCAATCTACACAACCACTCCTCGTGAGAGAGTCTGTCAATACTATGAATCAACTTACTGAACCTTCTCTGGACTGCTGTCCAAAGAGATTATATCTTTCCTTGAAAAAAGGGACCAAACATTTTCACATTATTCCAGCTGTGATCTTACTAGTGCCACATATCCTCATCACTTGCGTTCCACTTTTTCTTTTGTCATTGTAAACTTGACTGCAGTACCTAAACACCCTCATCCAAATCATGAAAAGCAAGTAGTGAGGATCATAAGACCATAACATACAGGATTAGATTTTATCGAGTCTGGACCTCCATTCGATCATGGCTGATACATTTCTCAACCCCGTTCTCCTGCCTTCTCCCAGAAACCCTTGGTCCCCTTACTAATCAAGAACGTATCTATCTATGCCTTAAATACGCTCAATGACTTTGCCTCCATGGCCTTCTTGCAACAATGAGTTCCATAGATACACCACACTGTGACTGAAGAAGTTCTTCTTAATCTCAAATTTAAAATGTCGACCCTTCAGTCTGAGGCTGCATCCTCAGATCCTCATGTCTCCTACTAGTACAAACATTTTCCCCATGTCCACTTTATCTAGGTGTTTCAGTATTCTGTCAGTTTTAATGAGAGCAGCCCCACTCATCCTTCTCAAATCCATCGGGTACAGACCCAGAGTCCTCATATGACAAGCTCTTCATCCCTAAGATCATTCTTATAAACCTCCCTGGATCTCCTCCAAGGCCAGAATACCTTTCTTTAAATATGGGGCCCAGAACTGCTCACAATATTCCAAATATGTCTGTCCAGAACCTTATAGAGACTTAGCAGTACATCTCTGCTTTTATATTTGAAATAAATGCTAACATTTCATTGTCTTCCCAACTCTCAACTGAACCTGCATGTTAACCGTAAGACAATCCCGAATTTAGTCTTCTAAGTCCCTTTTGCTCTCGATTTCCGAAGCCTTTCTCCATTTAGAAAATAGTCTACACTCTATTCTTCCTACATCAGTGAAAAACCTCACAATTTCCCATATTCCACCTACCACTTCTTTGGCCACTCTCCTATCTTGTCCAAATCTGTCTGCAACCTCTCTGCTTCATCAATGTCCCACCACCTACCTTTGTGTCATCTCAAACTTACCACAATTGCCTTTGGTTCCTTCATGCAGATCATTAATGTATGACGTCAATAGTTATGGTCCCAACACTGACCCCTGTGGAACTTCACGCATCACCAGCTGTCATCCGAAAAAATACCTCCTTCCACTCCTTATGGCCATGGTTACTGATCCAGCACACTCCCCTCCACCGGTAACTAATCCAGGGATGACCCAGGGAGTATGCAGAAGGATATGAACAGGTTCAGTAAAGGGTAAAAAACTTGGCAGGTGGAATATAATGCGGAAAAATGTGACATAATGCACTTTGACAGGACAAAAAGGAGGAGCTGAATATTAATTTAAATGGAGAAAGACTGCAGAAAGCTACAGCACACACAGATTTGGAGGTACTCATCCATAAATCATTAAAAGTTAGCACAAGTTAATCGGGTAAAGAGATAGCAAATGGAATGTTAGTCTTTATTCACAGAAAATGGAGCATAAAAATATAGAAGCCTTGCTACAATGATATTTGGCCCTAGAAAATAGAACACAGAAGAGTGTAACACAGGAACAGGGTCTTTGGCCTGTAGCGTGGATGCCAAATTAAATGAATCCTTTCTGCCTGCCCTTGGTCTATGTCCCTCCATTCCTTGCATATTCATGTGCTTATCTAAAAGTGCTTTAAACAGCCTTATCGTATCTGCCCCCACCACTACCCTAATATTCCTTTGAATTTTCCCCCTCTCACCTTAAAGACATGCTCCCGATATTAGACATTTGACTCTGGGAAAAAGATTCTGACTGTCAATGCTATTTATGTATGTCATAATTTTATGGACTTCTATCAAGACTCCTCTCTGCCTCTGCCTCTGCCTCTCCGGACAAAACAACCTGAGTTTTTCTCGCCCCTCCTTGCAGGTCATACCCTCTAATCCTTCTGCCTGCTCCCCAAAGCCTCCACATCCTTCATATAATGTGGTGACAGGAATTGAATGCAGTGTGGCCTAACCAATACTTTATAAAGTTGCGACATGAGATTCTGACTCCTGTACTCAATTCCCCGACCATCATAAAGGCAAGTATGGCACATGCCTTCTTTACCACCTACTTGTGTGGCCACTTTCAGGGAGCTATGGACTTGAACCCCAAGACTCCTCTGTAAATCAAAGCTATTCAGGGTCCTGTCATTAACTATGCACTTATCCTTAGCATTTGCTTTTCCAAGGTGCAGTGCCTCACCTTTACCTGGATTAAACTCCATCTGCCTTTTCTCTGCCCATATCTGCAATGATTTATATTCTGTATCCCCTGACAACCTGCTATACTATCCACAACTCCACCGATCTTTGCCAGCTTACTAAACCCTCCATATATATTTTCATCCAAGTCATTTACATATATATCACAAACAGCAGAGGTCCCAATATGGATCCCTGTGGAACATCACTGGTCACAGACCTTCAGCCAGAAAACTACCCTTCCACCACTATCCACATGGTCAAGCCAATTCAGAATCCAAATGGCCAAGTCATGGTGCTTCCCATGCCTCTTAACTTTCTGGATGAGGTCACCATTGGGCCTGGTGACTTATCTACCTTAATGCTCTTCAAGAGACCCAACACCACCGCTGTCTTGATCTCAAAATGCTCTAGCACATTTGCATACTCCACATTAATCTCACTATCCTCCACATCTTTCTCCTGGGTGAATACCAATGCAAAATACTCATTTAGGATCTCGCCCACATCCTCTGCCTCCATGTACATGATCCCCCCTTTGCCCTTGAGTCGTTCTGCCTTTTCTCTTGTTATCCACTTGTTTTTGATGTATGAAAAGAATGCTTTAGAATTCTCTTTAACCCTACTTGCCAAGGTCAGTTCATGGCCCCTTCTTGTTTTCCTAATTCCTTGCTTGAGTTCTTTCCTGCTTTCTTTATATTTCTCACACACCCTGTCTGATTTTACCTTCCTAAACCTTACAATGCATTTTTTTCCCCTTTTGACTATATTCACAACCTTCCTCATTATCCAAGGTCCCTTACCTTGTCATTTTTGTCCTTCCTCCTTACTGGAAAATGCTTGTCCCTGAACTCTGATCAGTAGGTCTTCCAACAACGCCCATATGCCAAATATGGACTTGCCCAAAAACAGCTCCTCCCAATGAACACTCCCTAGCTTTTGCCTCATACTAATGTAATTTTCTCTATTCCAATTTAGTACCTTCCCACAAGGTCCTGACTTATTCTTATTCATGGCTATCTTAATACTAAAGGACTAATTAGATCACAACTGGAATATTGTGATCAGTTTATCCATAAGTGGCTCAATATCATACTTTGTTTTATAAAGTACTTTAATTAAATATACTGTATGAATAGATATTTTTGAGTGCCATAAAATGATTTCATAATTACTGCAGACATTTGGTTGCAATCTTATCTTTCTTTTAATTTTATTATAGATCTTATTTTACTGGAACTTGTCTTAGACATTTTGTCTTTTTGTGTTTTGTTTATCAATACAGAGCAGCAAAAAAATGTTCAGCTGATGTAATAATCTACATTCTGACTCAGTATTCAACAAAGTCATTGCTTTTCAGTGTAATATGGTTAAATTTCTCCACATAATTAGGTCATACCAGGAGGGAACCTCCAGATCCAATCCTTCTTATGCTAATTACATGTCATTCTTCACAAAGTCAGAAGTTCCAATTAGTTTATCTGTGACTGGAATCATGCTGATAGTGAACTGCAAGTGATTTTGAATTTCTAATAATTCTCATCAAATACAATGTGCTGGTACAAACCAAGTATTGAATAACGTGCAAAGAGCAAATGTCAACAGAAGTTAAAATGAAAATGGACAATCATAGAATTGTAAGGTTTGTTTTAGTTTGAGACTTGTAAAAGTAGAGTCCGAATAAATCTACTGCACTTACTGTTAGATATTTTGTGTATGTTATCTCATTATTTACACCACCATTATTACAATTTCCATTCAATTATTTCCATTTCTGAGTTTGCTTTACTAAATAGATATTTTTGAAGTGTGTTATCGAGGAAGTGGTGATGGCTAGTACAATTGCAACATTTAAAAGGCATCTGGATGGGTATATGAATAGGAAGGGTTTGGAGGGATATGGGCTGGGTGCTGGCAGGTGGGACTAGATGGGTTGGGATATCTGGTCGGCATGGGCGGGTTGGACCAAAGGATTGTTTCCGTGCTGTACCTCTCTATGACTCTATGACTCTAAGGCTGCATATGGCCTTAGATCACATGTAGCTTTAAAAACTGTTCCAATACACTTTTATATGCACTTCATTTTTTCCTACCTGGTAAAACCATAGTGATGTGCTTTCTGCACAACACTGAAGTTGTAATAAGTTGATCGAGAGGTCACTAAAGATGATAAACTCTGTCTTTTGCTATATATAAAGCAAAGTGAATGAATTTGAGTCTTTGTGACTATCTTATAAAATATAAGAATAACCAATTAAATAAGCACAGGACAGATAATGGAAGTTGCTAAAGAGCACTTGTTGCTTTATTTCCCCCTGCGTTCCTGTTGACAAGCCATTTAACTGTGTAGCTTGGAAATGCTTGGTAAAATAGTCAGCATGGCTTTGTCAAGGAGATGTCATGCCTGACAAATCTGTTAGAATTCTTTAAGGAGGTAATGAGCGAACTAGACAAAGGAGAACCAGTGCACATGATCAATTTGATTTCCAGAAGGCCTTTGACATGGTGCCACGCAGGAGGCTTCCAAATAAGATAAGAGCCTGCAGTGTTAGGGGCAAGGTACTGGAATGGATAGAGGATTGGTTGACCGGCAGAAGGCAAAGAGTGGGGATAAAGGGGCAACTGGGGACTAGTAGAGTTTGTCAGTGTTTGAACCGCAACTAATCATGTTGTACATTAATAATCAGGACAAAGGAACTGAGGGCATTGTTGCTAAATTTGCAGATGATACAAAGGTAAGTGGAGAAACAGGTAGCATTGTGAAAGTGGGAAGACTGCAGAAGGACAGGCTAGGAGAATGGACAAACAAGTGGCAGATGGAATACAAAATGAAAATATCTGAGGTTATGAATTTTGATATGAAGAATAGAGGTGTCAACTATTTTCTAAATGGGAAAAGCCTTTGGAAATCTGAAGCGCAAAGAGATTTAGGAGTCCTAGTCTACGATTCTTTTAAAGTTAACATGCAGGTTCAGCTGAGTTACAAAGGCAAATGTAATTTAGCATTTATTTTGAGAGGACTAGAATAGAAGAGCAGAGACGTACTGCTGAGGCTGTATAAGGCTCTGGTCAGACCACATTTGGAGTATTGTGAGCAGTTTTGCGCCCAATATCTAAGCAGAGGAGGTTCACAGGACTGATTCCAGGGAGAAGGGCTTGTCATATGAAGAGTGGTTGAGGACTCTAATCTGAACTTGATGAAGTTTAGACAGATGAATGCGGATCTGAATACTGAATGGCCTAGATAGAGTGGACATGGCGAAGATCTTTCCATTAATAGGAGAGACGTGGACCCAAGGACACAGCATCAGAGTGAGGGGTGACCTTTAGAACAGAACTGAGGAGGAATTTCTTCTGCTAAAGTGTGGTTAATCTGTGGAACTCATTGCTGTAGAAGGCTGTGGAGGACAAGCCATTGAGTGTCTTTAAGACAAAGATAGATAGGTTCATTATTAGTAAGGGAATCAAAAATATGGGAAATAGGCAGGTGAATGGTGTTGAGAAACATAACATCCATTGAATGGTGGAGCTGACTTGTAAGGCTGACTAGCGTAATTCTGATCCTATATTTTATGTCGATGGTCTTTAGGAGTCTGTTGTGTTGGTCACCAGAGGCAGGTTGGGGGAAGCATGTATGTAGAGCCCATGAATTCATGGAAATTATGCTCTAAAGGCACAATGTAGCATATAAACACAGAAGTCCAATCTCCGCATCAAATTGCCAGTAAAAGCTATTTAAAGGGGCAATTACCTCAAACAATTAGATTTAAGGATCTGCGTATTGATTGATTGGCAGAAAAGTTTCTAGGCTTCAAGTAAGTTCTTCCTCACTTTTTGTTTGACATACCTTTGCAATATTCTATTTTCTCATTCTGAGTAATATTATTGTCAGTTTGATTTGGATGGTGGAGGAAAAGGGGCAGCAGCAACCTCAAGGATCTGTGCTAACAGAATCTGAACCACTTAGAAGTTAGCACAGATCCTTCCACTATCACTCCACCAAGTCAAACTAAAGGCAATCTTCCATAATAAGGCAGCAAAAGATTTGAGATCTATGTAGCCTATTGCATATCACAATTGAGACATTGCAGTAAAAAAAACTGGAGTTTAGGGGAGCAGAAGTGTCAGGAAGTGTTGTATATGAGTCTGAAAGAGTTGGTACTTAATTGAGGGCAGTAAACACCAACCACGTGATGTCATGGGGACTTGGTTGGACAACAAGGAAGGAGCTGATAGGAGCCAAGAGTGTGATGCTGGAAAAGCACAGCTGGTCAGGCAGCATCCGAGGAGCAGGAAAATCCCTTCATCAGGAATGAGCTGATAGGAAACAGATCTAGGCCAGTGTGCTCCTAACCGTCTCTTCAGTAATGTAGGTCATCTTCATGCAATCTTAACAGTAATGCAATAGATTTCATATTGTTTATTCAATAAGCCTCTTCTAGTTAGGTCAGAAATGTGGCTATCCTTATCCATGCTAGAACACTTGGGCTTGAAGGAATCCACACACACAACATGGTGTACAATGGCTTGCTGACAACATTGGGTCCAGTCCCAACTTAGAGAGCAGCAGTGACCAGCATTACTTCTAAACGGTGTCAACTAAGAGAAATTATTCTTCATATCTTCAAGAAAAAAAAAGTAGTGAGAAACCAGGTAGTGAACCAGAAGACCTCAAAACAAACATACCCTGCTGATCAGTACTTACAATGAATAATTAAAATGCTGGGGTGTAGTAGGCTATGGACCAAATACATGTAAATGGGATTACTTTACCTTAGATTTTTTTATTCATTCACAGGACAAAGGTGTTGCTGGCTAGGTCAGCATTTATTGCACATCCCTACTTTCCCAGAAGGATAGTTAAAGTCAACCACATTGCTCTGGGTCTGAAGTCACATGTCGGCCAGACCAAGTAAGCGTGGCAGTTTCCTTCCCTGAATGATATGAGCAAACCAAATGAGTTTCTCTGACAATCAGCAATTTGTTGGTCAGTATAGACATGGCGAGCTGAAGGGTCTGTTTTATGCTGTATGACACTATAACTCAATCACTGATGCCGCAACAAATCCCACAAAATTTTCGGCAACGTTCATCTTTGAGGAATGCTGTGGAGAGTTTCACAGAAAGGACATCAAATTTGACAGAAGATGCAGAAGAACAGAAGAAATCTGCAACTCCATGGCAGACATAGAGGTTGTGTTGTGAGCTGGTGGTCTGTGGAATTGATACCAAATTTAAATTAACCTAGTGAGCTAACCAGGCATCAAGAATTACACGAGTTAAAGCATAAAGTCCCTTGTAGAAAATAAAAGGCTTAAGCAGCAGAGTAGTTCTGGCTGAAATAGCAGTAATTTTAAAAGTTTGCAGCACTGACCAGTCATTGTTGTCATAGCTCACAGATTCCACCAGACAAAGAAAATGAAACTGGTCAGGACATCAACCCTCGGGTCATAATTCCTGATAAGTACCTAATAGTATCTTACCAATGTTGATTGATATTGAATTGCCTTCAATCTCCTCCTGGCTCTCCAACCATCTAAGGAGATTTGTGTTTCCTCAGCAACATTCTACACTGTCCAATTACCATGGAGCTCCCTGTCCCTGTATGTGATTATGCATTTAGTTCTCCAACACACTTTACTGTTTCTTTTCTGTGTATTTCTTGTGGGCACCCTTTGTTGTCCAGTACTTCTCAGGAGCTGAATGACTATGCCAAGTTCTTTGCAGCCAGCAACACATTATTGGTGTGGGTGAACACCCTGCCAAGACCTTCCCCATGCCTCCACTTCTCATCTTCACAACCACCAAACCTTAAAAAGATCATGATTCATAGCAAACTGCCCAGCCTTCAGGATAACAACACCGTACAACCCTGCCACATCAGCCGCTGCAAGATGTGTCAGAGTTTCGACACAGATAACACCATTACAAATGGGGAGACCACCTACCATGTACGTGGCAGATACTCATATGACTTGGCCAACGTGGTCTATCTCAAACACTGCAGGCAAGGATGCCCTGAGGCATGGTACATTGGTGATACTGAGCAGAGGTTATGGCAACAGATGAGTGGACACCGCACAACAATCACCAGGCGGGAGTGTTTCATCCTCCCACTTTCTCCAAACAAAAGGGATAGCCATGGGCACCCGTATGGGCCCAGCTATGCCTGTCTCTTTGTTGGCTACGTAGAACGGTCCATCTTCCGTAATTACACCGGCACCACTTCCCACCTCTTCCTCCACTAGATTGATGACTGCATCGGCGCCACCTTGTGCTCCTGCGAGGAGGTTGAGCAGTTCATCAACTTCACTAACACATTCCACCTTGACTTAAATTCACCTTGAACATCTCTGACACCTCCCTCCCATTCCTGGACCTCTCCATCTCCATCAATGATGACCAACTTAACACTGACATCTTTTACAAATCCACCGACTCTCACTGCTATCTGGATTACACTTCTTCCCACCCCACCTCCTGCAAAAATGCCATCCGTATTTCCAATTCCTCCGCCTCCACTGTATCTGGTCCCAGGAGAACCAGTTCCACGACAGAACACACTAGATGGCCTCTTTCTTTAAAAACCATAATTTCCCTTCCCACGTGGTTGAAGATGCCTTCCAACGCACCTCATCCACATACCGCACCTCCGTCCTCAAACCCCACCCCTCCAACCGCAACAAGGACAGAACGCCCCTGGTCCTCACCCTCCATCCTACTAACCTCTGCATAAACTGCATCATCCGCCGACATTTCCGCCACCTCCAAATGGACCCCACCACCAGGGATATATTTCCTGCCCCATCCCTTTCTGCTTTCTACAAAGATCATTCCCTTAGTGACTACCTGGTCAGGTCCATACCCCCCAACAACCCACCCTCCCCTCCTGGCACTTTCCCCTGCCACTGCAGGAATTGCAAAACCTGCGCTCATACCTCCTCCCTCACCTCCATCCAAGGCTCCAAAGGAGCCTTACACATCCATCAAAGTTTCACCTGCACATCCACCAATGTATTTATTGTATCCGCTGCTCCCAATGCGGTCTCATTTACATTGGGGAGACTGGACACCTTCTTGCAGAGCACTTCAGGGAACATCTCCAGAACTCTCACACTAATCAACCCCACCACCCCATGGCCGAAACATTTCAACTCCCCCCCCCCCCCCCCACTCTGCTGGGGACATGCAGGTCCTGGGCCTCCTCCACTGCCACTCCCTCACCACCTGATGCCTGGAGGAAGAACGCCTCATCTTCCACCTCGGAACACTTCAACCCCAGGGCATCAATGTGGATTTCACCAGTTTCCTCATTTCCCATCACCCCCACTTTACCCCAGTTCCAACCTGCCAGCTCAGCACCATCCTCATGACCTGTCCTACCTGGCAATCTTCCTTCCCACCTATCCACTCCACCCTCCTCTCCGACCTATCACCTTCATCCCTGCCTCCATCCACCTATTGTACTCTTGGCTACCTTCTCCCCAGCCCCACCCCCCCTCCATTTATCCACCTTGGAGGCTCCCTGCCTCATTCCTGATGAAGGGCTTTTACCCAAAATGTCGATTTTCCTGCTCCTCGGATGCTGCCTGACCTCTTGTGCTTTTCCAGCACCACTCTAATCTAGACTCTGATCTCCAGCATCTGCAGTCCTCACTTTCGCCTAGGAATGTTTCCTCCCAGTCGGAGAACACTTCAGTGGTTTGGGATATTGGTCCTCGAACCTTAGGGTGACCATCATCCAAAGTGGACTTCGGGACAGGCAACAATGCAGAGTGGCTGTGCAGAAACTGATAGCAAAGTTTGGCACCCATGGGGATGGCCTCAACCAGGGCCTTGGGTTCAGTGACCTCACTACCTACACACACACACACACGCACACCCTCTTACCCAAGCTCTCTCTCATATGCACACACTGACATCCCCTGCACTCACAGCAACACATGCACCCTCTCACACATACCCCATTACACTCACACACACGCTTAACCAAGCTTACACGTGCACACATATAAATACACACATATATATATAATATACACGCACACAAACTCTACCATGTGCATTCATACCGACATGCACACTCAATCTGTCGCTCCTACATGTGCACACATATAAGCTTACAGGTGAATTTTTTTGCAGAATTATATTTTACTTTGCTCATAAACTGCATGAATCCACGTAAAACTCTTTAAATCTATACACATGGTTTGTCAGTCTGACATAGCATTAGGACACAGACAGACTTCACACCTATTGTTTAAAAAGCTAAGCTATCCTGAGAATGTTAAAAATCACACAACATCAGGTTATAGTCCAACAGGTTTAATTGGAAGCACACTAGCTTTCGGAGCAACACTCCTTCATCAGATGATAGTGGAGGGCTCGATCGTAACACAGAATTTATAGCAAAAATTTGCAGTGTGATGTAACTGAAATTATACATTGAAAAATTGATTGTCTGTTAAGCCTTTCATCTGTTAGAATACAGTGATAGTTTCACTTCTTTCATGTGTAAATCACAAAACCCTTTTTTTAAAGTTTCATTCTCGGGTTAGCTATTAACAATAGTGATAGCTAGACAATATGTTGAAGGTGTTAGCCCCCTGTGTTCTCTGTCTATGACCTGATGTTTTGATTGATTCTAATCTAAAAAGTGAGATAACAGAGTTTTACATAAATTCATGCAGTTTTTGAGCTCAGAGTTCGACATGAATGCAGAAATGCAACTTTAAAAAAAAGGTTTTATGATTTACACATGAAAGAAGTGAAACTATCACTGTATTCTAACAGATGAAAGGCTTAACAGACAATCAATTTTTCAATGTATAATTTCAGTTACATCACACTGCAAATTTTTGCTATAAATTCTGTGTTACGATCGAGCCCTCCACAATCACCTGATGAAGGAGCGTCGCTCCGAAAGCTAGTGTGCTTCCAATTAAACCTGTTGGACTATAACCTGGTGGTGTGTGATTTTTAACTTTAACAGTCCAACATTGGCATCTCCAAATCATATCCTGAGAATGTAATTCAGAAGAAGTTCTGGGATTTACGCAAAGAACAGAAACCAGCATATCCCATTATAAAAGATGAAAGTTTTAATCTTCGATTGTTTACTGTATCACATTTCCATGACACTGGACTCTTTTGGCTATAAATTCTGTGAGCATGATCGTACCTCCACAACCACCTGATGAAGGAGCGGCGCTCTGAAAGCTAGTGCTTCCAAACAAACCTGGTGGACTATAACCTGGTGTTGTGTGATTTTTAACTTTGTCCACCCCAGTCCAACACCGGCACATTCAAGTCAGGATTGAATTCGCTCTTCAACTCTGAACTTGAACTTGATATGAATTTCCTTCAGGGGCTCCTGACTGATTTTTGGGAGTAATTTAAAGTAATTGCAATGTTGCAGGCTGGTTTGAATATCTTATTTTTATGACAGTCAAGATCATCAAAGATTGGCAAGTCTGGCCATGGCACTGTTCATACTGTCCATTGTCCCAGCATACTATGATATTATTGCAGCTCGTATCATTGGCTTTCTTCAGTCATGAGTTATTTTGAGATATTTCTCTGGTGAACTAATTAACTTGTAGTCAGCATAAAATAGAAGGTAAAGTTCAAGAGATTTCACCATGTCTTAATGACTAAAATACCCTGACCGAAACATTTTGTCCTCCATTGAAATATAACTCTAACTGGGATATGTTTTGTTCATTATAAATTCCTGCAGATTTGTATTAACAGCTCAGCCTCTTCCAGCTGCATTTTCAAAATAGAACAACTGTGCTCACTGTTCGTCATTTCTTTGCAAGGAAGCCAAGCTGATCACTTCCTGAGTAAGACTGTAACTTGCTGCAGTTTAATTTGTTGCAACATTGTTATCCAGGACAGTTTAGTTGAACTGTGAACAGCTAATTTAACAGTCAGTCCAGGTGAATAAAATTCAAATGGTATGATCCTGCTAACCTTTATCCATGTTTGTTCTAAAATTATTATACCATTGATCACCATATGTTTTTCCATTATTACTGAAGCTCAGTAAGCGCTAAATACTCCATTATAATCCATGCAGTGAGATATTAAAATAAATCTTTGCACCATCTGTTGTCAGAGGTCTTAGCAAGTGACATGGATGTTAAGAAAAATAACTTAGATTAAGGAAAGTGAAACATGAGGAAAATGCTGAAGAACAAAACGTAATTGGATAATCAATCTGCCAATTTGAGTAAAAAGACAAATCAGATGAAGTTGGTTTAAGGGATTAATTATTTTAACTTGAAAAACAGCTACTGAAGTGAAAATGAAAATAACAACTATATGCTAACAGCTTGCATTTGTAGAATAACACTGATTAGTAGGAAATGCCACAAAACACTTCAGAGTCATAGAAAATGGATACAGAGATAAGGAAGGAGATATTAAAAGTAAACATTTTAAGAACTGTTTGAAAGGAGGAGAGGTTTAAGGAAAACATTCCAGATTGTGGGGCCTGAATGGCTGAAAGCACAGCTGCCAATGAGTATTTTGTATGCATTCTTGGGTTGTGGGAAACACAGTAAATTATCCATATCTAGCTGCCCTAAAGATACTGAGAGTCAAGCATGTCTCTGGGACTGGAGTCAGATTTTGGACAGATGGGGTGAAAGAGTATATTTTCTTCTGTGAGGTCATTAGTGAAGTATTGGGTGTTGTAATGACATGCTGCCTTTTCCATTTTGTTTTTCTAAATTCAGTTTCACAACTTGTCGTAATAGGTTCTGAATTCATCTCATTGGCATGTTTGATCAGGATCATTACCAAGCTACAATGCTGTTTGAGGCAGCTGGGATATTGTGCACAAGAAGCTAGAGCTACAGGTAAAGCAAATTTGTGGGGTTTCAGATGATTTTATCAACCAGGGAGAGATGAACCTGTTAATAGTTTGAAAAACAAGGCCAAAAATTGTAAATCTCAGGAACTGGGAGACTGAGGCATGAGGTTGTTGATAACGGGCAAGGTGTGGTATAAGAGATCAGAAGGAGAGTTTTTGATGAGCTGTTTTTAATAGACAGTGAAGGAAGAGAAGCCAGTAAAGAGAACATTAAAATAATTGAACATTAGTTTAGTTCAGTACAGATGAAGAGTACTGGAATTAAAACATTAACTCTGCTTTCCGTCCACAGATATTGTCAGACCTGCTGAGTTTTGCCAGCAATTTCTGTTTTTGTTTCCGATCTCCAGCATCTGCAGTTCTTTGTTTTATGAAAATTATTGAGTCATCGGGTGAGAGGCATGAGGGTTTCCTGATTAATGGGCAGCACTGTGGCTCAGTGGTTAGCACTGCTGCCACACAGTATCAGGGACCCTGGTTCAATTTCACCCTCAGGCAACTGTCTGTGTGGAGTTTGCACAATGTCCTCATGTCTGCGTGGATTTCCTCTGGGTGATCCAGTTTCCTCCCACAGTTCAAGGATTTTCAGGTTAGGGAGATAGGTCATGCTAACTTGACCATAGTGTCCAGGGATGAGTGAATTAGCCATGGGAAATGCAGGGATAGTGTGAGGAGGGGCGAGTCTGGATGGTATGCTTTTTGGAGGGTCAATGTGTCATTAGGTAATCTCTGGTCAAACAGGAAGCTGAGATTGTGAATAGAGTGGTCCAACTGGGAAAAAGTCATGAAGGAATGGAATGTTTATGGCTGGACATAAAGCTCATAGTTTGGGTCTCTTCAATGTTTAATGGGAGAATGTTTATACTAATTGTACAAATTAATGTTAGTAGTCTACAGAGGGAGGCATTAATTGGACAATTGCGTATGAACTAATAAAAAGACATTTGCGGGCAATGGAAGGGGCCATATCTGCTGAATGTATGCTCCTCTTCCACAGCTATGTTCAGATCCAGATGTCATTGGAAAGCGAGTACACGGTGTCCATCAATGATCTTGATGTCTTTAGAGAGGTGGGCACCATGGGAGACATATATTTCTCCATCCGACTCCATTTTGATTTAGCCCTTTCCCCCATTCTCTATCTCCACTCACTTCTGATGGTGTGCTTTGCCCATCGTGGGCTTTGCATGTAAATTTCTAATTGGTTGCACTAGTGGGTATATGAATAGGAAGGGTTGAGAGGGATATGGGCCCAGTGCTGGGAAATGGGACTAGATTAATTTGGGTTATCTAGTGGGCATGGATGAATTGGACTGAAGGGTCTGTTTCCATGCTGCATATCTCTATGACTCTATTGTAGGTTATGCAGGAAAAGATACCAACAGGTTTAACTGCTGATTAAATGTTCAAGGTGATGGCTAAGAAGTGACTGGACTGGTTAAATGGGAACAAAAAAGGAAAATAAGAAATCTGAAACCGAACAAAGATTAAGCTCTGATCTGCTCCTACATCAACGAATTGTACAAAATTTAACAGTTCAGACTTATTCAAGACAGATTGTCAAACAACAGCAGAGATAACAATGGAATAGAGACCACTGAACAGTTGAAATTTGGAATTAGTGATGTAGAATGGATGTGCCACAGTGAATTAGAATCTCATAAGTTTCCTAATTTTCTGTTATAACTAGCAGGAAACCTAGCATTAATAGTCATTCACATTATTTCTCTTGATTTCCTGCCAAGCACAATAGGAGATCAGAAGTACTCCCACAGAATTTTGAGGCACATTTTAAGAATGATGAACTTTATAACACGAATATGTTATAAAGTGTCTCTTTAATTCAACGTAAAATGAAGTGGTTTGGAGAGGGGAATGTGACCTCCTAAAAATTCTGTCTGGAGACAAGCTCAACTGACTACCACTAAACATACTCAGATCAAAAGGAATCAGGAAGAGTCTCAGGGAACTGAAAAATAGCTAATATAACATCCTGTTTAAGAATGGGGTAAGGCAGAAGTTGGGACATTATAGGCCAGTTAGCCTGACATTGGTTGTTGGTAAGATTTTACAGTCCATTATTAAGGTTGAGATTGCACAGTACTTGGAATTGTATGCTAAAATAGGGCTGGTCATCAGGGGGAGGTCATGCCGAACAAATGTTGTTGAATTCTTTGAGGAGATAATGAGCAAATTGCACACAATTCTAGTCTCCCTCCTATCGGAAAGATGTGAAACTTGAAAGGGTTCAGAAAAGATTTACAAGGATGTTGCCAGGGTTGGAGGATTTGAGCTATAAAGAGAGGTTGAATAGGCTGGGGTTGTTTTGCCTGGAGTGTCAGGAGGCTGAGGGGTGACCTTATAGAAGTTTATAAAATCATGAGCGGCTTGGATAGGGTAAATAGCCAACGTCTTTTCCATGAGGTGGGGGAGTCCAGAACTAGAGGGCATAGGGTTAGGGTGAGAGGGGAAAGATATAAAAGAGACATAAAGGGCAACGTTTCATGCAGAAGATGGTGCATGTGTGGAATAGACTGCCAGAGGAAGTGGTGGAGGCTGGTACAATTGCAGCATTTAAAAGGCATCTGGATGGGTATATGAATAGGAAGGGGTTGGAGGGATATGGGCCTGGTGATGGCAGTTGGGACAAGATTGGGTTGGGATATCTGGTCAGCATGGACGAGTTGGACCGAAGGGTTTGTTTCTGAGCTGTACATGAGTCTATGACTCTAAGTTAGACAAAGGTGAACCAGTGGATATGAGTTATTTGGATTTCCAGAAGTCCTTTGACAAGGTGCCTCACAGACCTCCTAAATAAGATAAAAGTCCATAGTATGGGGGGACAAGGTACTGACATGGATAAAGGATTGGCTGACTGGCAGAAAGCAGAGAGTGAGGATAAAGGGATCTTTTTCAGGATGGTAGCTGCTGACTAATGAAATTCCGCATGGGTATGTGATGGGACTACAACTATTCACGTTATATATGAATGATCTGAACAAAGAAACTCAGGGCATTTTGCTGGGTTTGCAGATGAAACAAAGGTAGGTGGAAGATTGCGGAAGTGGGAAAGCTGCAGAAGGACTGGACAGGAGAGTCGGCAAAGAAATGGCAGCTGGACTATAACATGGGAAAATGTGAGGTTATGTCCTAAAGTGGGAAGAATAGAGACACAGACTACCTTCTAAATATGACAAGGCTTCAGAAATGTGAAGCACAAAGGGACTTAGGAGTCTAGTTCAGGATTCTCTTAAGTTTAACCCGCAGATTCAGTTAGAAGTTAGGAGGGCAAACACAAGTTAGCATTCATTTTGAGAAGGCTGGAATACAAGACAAGGGATGAAAATGTGTTGCTGGAAAAGTGCAGCAGGTCAGGCAGCATCCAAGGAACAGGAGAATCGACGTTTCGGGCATAAGCCCTTCTTCAGCGACCTTTCCTGAAGAAGGGCTTCTGCCCAAAACGTCGATTCTCCTGTTCCTTGGATGCTGCCTGACCTGCTGCGCTTTTCCAGCAACACATTTTTCAGCTCTGATCTCCAGCATCTGCAGTCCTCACTTTCTCCTACAAGACAAGGGATGTACTGTTGAGACTGTATAAGGCTCTGGTCAGACAGCATCTGAAATATTGTGAGCAGTTTTGTGCCCTGAATCTAAGAAAGGATGTGCTGGTCTTGGAGGGAGTGCAGAGAAGTTCTCGAGAATGATCCCAGAATGAAGGACTTGTCATGTGTGCAGCAGTTGAAGACTCTGGGTTTGCATTTGATGGCATTTAAAAGAATGAGGGGATGATCTCATTGAAACTTACAGAATACAGAGAGGCCTGAATAGAGTGGATGTGGAAAAGATATTTCTACAAGTAGGAAAACCAGAACCCAAGGGCACAGCCTCAGAGTGAAGGGATAACTCTTTAGAACTGAGAATTTCTTCTTTGAATCTTTGAACCTCATTGTTCCAGAAGGCTTAGATTAGATTAGATTACTTACAGTGTGGAAACAGGCCCTTCGGCCCAACAAGTCCACACCGCCCCACCGAAGTGCAACCCACCCATACCCCTACATTTACCCCTTACCTAACACTACGGACAATTTAGCATGGCCAATTCACCTGACCTGCACATCTTTGGACTGTGGGAGGAAACCGGAGCACCCGGAGGAAACCCACGCAGACATGGGGAGAATGTGCAAACTCCACACAGTTAGTCACCTGAGGCGGGAATTGAACCCGGATCTCTGGCGCTGTGAGGCAGCAGTGCTAACCACTGTACCACCGTGCCACCCTGATGAAGGAGCAGTGCTTCAAAGGCTCGAGCTTTCAAATAAACCTGTTGGACTATAACCTGGTATTGTGTGATTTTTAACTTTACTCATTCCAGGCACCTCCATATTATTAACACAGAGATAGATAGGTTCTTGATTAATAAGGGGATCAAGAGACACAAGGGGAAGGCAGGAGAATGGGGTTGAGAAACATTTTGATTATGATCAAGTGGTGGACCTGACTCGATGGGCCTAAGGGCCAAATTCTCCTCCTGTACCTTATGCTCTTGCTATTGGAAGCCCACTTGATATGTTCAGAAGATTGAGTGAAAGGAGTTTGATTTAACAAAGACACTGAAAGGGAAACATGGTGGGGCAGGGAGAAGAGATCCTATTAGAAGTTGAAAGAAATTGCAACTTTAACGATATCTTTGCTCAGAGTGCCGTCCTGTAATGTATAAATGTAGCATGGCATTTTTAGTTGTTAAGTTAAAGGAGAATGCCTTTTTTGTAAATTAATGAGTCAGTTATTTACCAAGTAATGTCCATTTATTGTTGATTTTTGTTTACTTGTTGTAGTTGTGATGCAGCTTAACAATATATTGTTATTATTTGGGAACTTTAGTTCTAAAGCAAAGCTATTCATTTTCAGTTCTGCAAAGGTGATATTTTTTGTTGAAAGGTCAGAAATGTATTTTAGCAGTGAGTCAAAACTGAATTGAACGGAATTGAATCAAATTTATTGTCACACGTACCGAGGCACAGTGAAAAGCTTTGTCTTGCGAGCAATTCAGGCAGATCACTGAGTTAAGTAGCATAGATGGTAAGTAATAGGCAAACAGTGGCAAAAACAAAAACACAGGTACAGGTGAATGCTCAGAGTTTGTGAGTCCATCAGTATTCTAACAACAGTAGAATAGAAACTGTTACGAAACTGGCTGGTGCATGTGTTCAGGCTTCTGTACCTTCTTCTTGATGGTAGAGCTTGTAGGAAAACATTGCCAGGGTGGGATGGATCTTTGAGAATGCTAGCGACCTTTCCTTGACAGTGGGCCTAGTAGATGAATTCTATAGACGGGAGGTTGGCCATTGTGATTGTCCAGGCCAAGTTCACCACTCTCTGTAACCGTCTCTGATCTTGAATGGTACAGTTGCCACACCAGGTTGTGATGCATCCAGACAGAATGCTTTCAATGGTGCACCTATAAACGTTGGCAAGGGTATTCGCCGTCATGCCAAATTTCCTCAGCTGCCTGAGGAAGAAGAGACGTTGTTGGGCCTTTGTAACCAGTGCATCCACATGAAGAGTCCAACAAAGCTTGTTGTGGATGACCACACTCAGAAGCTTGACGCTCTCCATTCGTTCCACCTCCTAATGTGTAGGGGGACATGAGTAACATCCTGCCGAAAGTCAATAATGAGTTCCTTGGTTTTGCTGGCATTCAGATCTAGGTTGTTCTCAGTGCACCATTTTTCCAGGTCTTCCACCTCCTGTCTGTAGTCTGTTTAGTCGCCATTTGAGATTCAACCGACTATGGTAGTGTCATCAGTGAACTTGTGAACATCACTTGTCTGGTATTTGGCAATGCAGTCATGGGGTATACAGTGAGTACAGTAGGGGGCTGAGTATGCACCCAGCATTCCTGCAAAGTAGTGTGCCTTAGCCAAATGAGTTACCTGATAAGATAATTGTGAGTTTACTTAGCTTTTATAACCCAAGAAAAGAGGAAGAGAGTTTAGAAGGAGGTTTTATTCAAAAGGAAAGATCCATACCAGCATTTGTGCTGTTAAGCAGCCTGAAAATAATCAAAGTAGCTGAAAAAAATGCAGTAAACTCAGTGAATTAACCTGGGTCTGTGTGTCTCAAGGACATGCAGTAATAGAGAAAATCATATCTGGTAAATGTGCAGAAAGTCACTAAAAGGAAACACTTATCAGTTAAGCAAGAAATTGAAGAGTGAAGATTGGATTGGTACTTTGTGAGATGAAGTGAGTGGATTGATAGGGAAAAGGCTTGAATCCTTCTGTTAGTTGTTTGTGACAAGATCTTTCCAAATTGTCATTTACACCAATTTTTTTCTAATAAGTGTAGGTTTATTCATTGAAAGTATATTGCCAACCTAGTATGAATGTGACCGGTGACTAATCAGCATGGTAAACAAATTGTAAAAATCATACAGGTTTCATTCTGGTATCTGATTTGTCCAGTATTACCATCAGCTGGGACAGTAACACAGGAAAAGTTTTAAAATATGAAAACATCTCAAGTGATTCTTTTGATTGATCACCTGGAAATTTATATTTCTTTGAAAAAAGTTATTGGTCCCTACAGGGATTATAATAACATGCTTGCAGATGAGGAATGTTTAGCAATTGCTAGAGATACTCTGAGTATTATCTAAAAATGAAGATTGGTGCTGAGAAAGATAATGGCACAGTATTGCAAAAAAGCTGAATGGCTTTGGAAGACACTACTGTTTCTCACCATGTTAAATGCTACAGAGAAGTGTGTAGTAAATGTTGTAAATGCATCCATTTTAAATTTTCAAAATTCCGTAGATTTAGGAAAGCTTTCATCAGATTAGAAAGAAGGAAATATAATGCCTCTATTCAAGAGGGAAAAGGCAGGAATAGGAAACAATAGGCTTGGTCTCCTTATCTCAGGAGGTATGTTATTGTCATAGAGGGAAATTAACCAAAATTCACCAGATTGTTTTTTGCCAGCCAACCAGAGAGTGCATAAGTTGGAAATGTGGCCCTGCTTGTGGGGGTCCCATTTGAGTTAGTGCTGATATTTTACCAAGATCGGAGTGGCTTCCTTACATGCTGAGGCAGTTGGATCAACTGAGGTCGCATCTCAACAGCTGGTCATGATGCCACGTGAATCAAAGACTTCACAACTCAATAGTAGGGATTTGGGGATCAAAGGCTCTAAAACCTGTCATGATGTTTTCTGGTATTCAAACATAGGATGTGGACATTGCTGGTGAGGGTGACATTTGTTGCCCATCCTAATTGTCCTTGAATTGGCTCTTTTGACTATTTCAGAGAGTAATAAAGAGTCAATTTCTGTAGATCTGAAATAGGATAGCATAGCAGATTACCATTGATAAAGTACACTCATGAACCAGATATGGTAATAATTGACAAAGATTACATGGTTGCCATTAATCTAGTATTTTGTTTAATTTTACAATTTTTTTGCTATTCAATTCAAACATCATCATCTGCCCTTATGGGATTCAAACCCATAACCCCAGCACAGTAAACTGGTTCTCTGAATTACCAGAACAATCTATTGTACAGCCTCCTCTGTTGAGGGTCCTTCATGCTTGCCTGCCTTAGAAGTGTCCACAGCTCCTGGCTAGGGTGCTGGCCTGACATCAAGTGCAGCTTTCTGATTGAGAATAATGGTTTCTTAACTGGTGAGTTATATTTCTAGGGGCCACTAATTTATAAGACATAGGAGTAGAAGTAAGTCATTCAGCTCATCAAGTCTGATCAAGGAGATCGTGGCAGATCTGATGATACTCAACTTCACTTTCCTGCCTTTTTCTTGTAACCCTTGATAAACGTACTGATTAAAACTCTAGGTCAAGCTTTAATGTACTCAACTACCTTGACACAACAGCCCTCAGTATTACGGAATTCCACAAACCTGCTACCCTCTGAGAAAAACAAAATCCTCCTGGTGCTGTGTTAAATGTGTGACCACTATTCTGAGATTATGTCTCCTATTCCCAGATTCTCCCATAAGGGGAAAGAACCTCCCCCCATCTACTTTGTCAAATCAAAGAAGGATCTTGAATCTTGTCTGCTGAATCTTCTATGGGCAGCCATGGCTATCTGGTCACACTAAGTTTGACCACAAACTTCATTTGGAGTCCCCCCAATTCCCTTTAAATAGAAAGCAGCTCTTTCTGTCCACTTTTTTGCGCAGGTCTGAAAATTGTGAAGCCTAGGCACACAATGTTGTAGCATTATTCAATGTTCCCTAATTCAAGATCATTTTTAGAATGATTTCCAGGCATATGATCCAACCTCAGATATTTCCCTTTTTAGGAGCGAAATGGTGGCTTTGAGAAATGCAGGCAAGTTTTCACCTACCTAGCCTCTAGAAAGTTTGCAGCTCCTGCTCAGGCCACTGAAGACTGTTATTAGAATTGGTTGCCTACTGCAATCTTTATTTTTTGGACAGTTGGCAGCACAAAGCTATTTACATCAGAAGCAACAGATGGAAGGCAATCGCAAAGGACTTTTACCTGAAGTGTCGATTTTCCTGCTCCTCAGATGCTGCCTGACCTACTGTGCTTTTCCAGCACCACCCTAAGCTGGCAATCACAATCCCATTGCTTGCTCTGGGCTCTGCCTGAGGCTGCCCGTAACAAATCTCACAAATAAGTATAAAGTCACATAAGGATTACACTTTTTTTTTGCCAGAGATGTAGACTGCGGTGTTTAGACAAAATATTGAATTGAATTGTTTAGCCTTGAGTACAGCAACAAAAACTACGACTGCGGAGTATTGTTGGCGGTATTTCAAATGCCACGTTTGGATAATCTCAACTGCTTTCTTGGCACTATGAATGAAATGTACCTTGGCAAATTCAAGTGAAAATAATTTATATTGCAAAGTACAGTGTCACTACAGAACTAAAACATAGTCTTTTCTACTTACTTATGTAAAAAAAAAGCTCTTCAGGAAACAAAATATTTTCATCATATTCCAATTTCTTTGTGAGGACTAAACAATAGTAATACATAGGGCAAATGCTCCATACACTGCATGCATTAACAGTGACAATCTGCATTTTAATAAATTCTTGTGCACATGACATGAATTATGTGCTAAAAGGGAGCTTTTTAACTGAGTTAGAGTTTGAACTGAATTAATTACAGAAGTTAAATGAGCAGTGCTGTTCCTTAAGGTTTTCTTTACATGTTTCTAAATTCTAAATTTAAATCTAAAATTTATTCACTAAGTATTATTTAATGCAAGTAGACAAAGGTTATAATTTTGCCGATACTTCATTGCTTGTTTTGAACTTTTGCATTTGTGTATTAATGAATGTCCAACTATTGGTTCCTGGAATTCCGCTCTGTGGTGCTTTGGTTACAATCATTTCCGAGATGCTACTGAGAAGGAAAGGAAGTCAATTTAAATATATTTCCAACTTCTGTTATTCGTTGCACTCAGGAGTGTTTCACCATTGAGGCTAAGAAAAATTGAAGTCAGTAGTAAACCATGACAGTAGAATTACCAAGGAAATGTGAGAGTGTGTTATCAAGTCTTCATAACTCAAATTAGTTTCCCAACAATAAGCAAACACTCACTCCCACACTGCCCAATGAACTTGGCCCTGGTTCAGATAACCTTCAGGTTACAGTGTCTGAGGGCACAATAAGGTGAATCAGATCATAAAAGTAAAATTTTCTTTGTTTTATCTAAGAATTCAAATGATCATCTTTCATCTTCTGATTTTCTGGATGCTGTTTTATATTGTTCATGTGTGTAACCAGAACATGCTAACAGTCTGACATATGGTGAATGTATTCTGCAACCAGAAGGAATAGATCGAATCTTTGGTTGGTTTCAGAGTATAATATCTAAATGAAATCTGCCCTAAATACACAGTATGAACATTCTACATGCAAGCTTTGCCAGTTCGATTCATCCATTACATGTGAAGATTAAAATCCCCAACAAACATTGCACTACCTTTGTTATATTGGTGCTTCCTTTGGAACTAGGAATTATACACAGGTAAATAAATGGTAAATCTAAACAGGGACACTTTATTGATGATGTTCACACCTCCACAACTAGTTCTAGACTGGACCCAAGCTCTGCCCCTTCATGTTACCGCACCAACTCTCTTAAAGGGGCAGCAGCCTCACGAACATATATAGTACCCCTCCCCCTTTATTTTAAAACTCCCATTAATAAACATTTATGCAACAATTAGAACTATTATACAAGTATTGTAGCTAGCATATACATTATCAGGAATATATACAAAAAAATGGAAAAATAAAAATACCCTTTAATAGTTTACAGTGACATGATCAATCTCCAAGGGGATGGCAATTCCTCAGAGACCATCTCCTCATTTCAGGAACCTTTTCTAGAAAGCTCCTGTTGTTCCATAGGTACATTCCTCTCTGACCAGCAGTTGTTGTTCTGTGATGCTCCTGTTTTCTCCTCCCTGAGTACAGCCAACCCTGGCTCGGAGACATATGACTCAGTCGGGACCATTGGCCCCATCTGGATTGCTTGGTGTTCTGACAGATCTCCCTTGTTTGGTGAGGTGCAGCAACCAGCTGGTCCATGTGTCTCCTCCAGACCAGTTCATTCCTAGTCTGTACCATTTATGACAATGGTCCTGTTTGAGCCACCACCACTGTGTGATCCATTTTCCCCCAGACATATAATTCTGGACCAACGTCGTCTCTCCTCTTTGGAAACCATCCCCACTCCCCCTCAACCTTGAGTTTCCTGTCCATCTGGCCATCTAACCTTCTTCATTTTGCTCTACCACTATTTTGCTTGGTCACTTTCAACCACAGTAAGTCCAACTTGGTTCTCAGCTCATAGTTGAACCTTAAGGATGTCAGCGAATACTGGTTAATAACGTGTGGGGTGTTCATATCCATGCTGAGGAACTTGTTGATTCATTGTCCTAGAGACTCCTCCCCTTGTGAAGCCTTTAAGCCTGCTTCAAGGTTTCAGAAAATCTGGCCTGGCCGTTTGTTGCTCGGTGACATGGAGCTGATCAATTCTGTGATTTTCCAGGTACTTCTCAAATTCTTGCACCACAAACTGTGGACCATTATCACTCACAACTGGCAATCTGGCAAATATTTGTTCAGTTGGTCTATCATTGCTCTCGCTGATACTGGCTTCATGACAGCTACCTCGGCCCACTTGGATTCGGCATCCATAACTACAAGTAGCACCTGTCCATCTAGCAGTCCCACAAGATTGATATGAATCTGCTGCCACAGTGTTTAATGTCATTCCTATGGGTAAAGGGGTGACAACGGTGGCACCTTCTTTATTATTGAGCAGGACTTGCAAGATCCCCGCGTTCTCCTCGATCTGAAAGTCCACATTCTATCTCATTCATAGCACATCAGAGTGCCCTTGATGTACTTGTTCCAGCACCTTTCCTCTTAATGTGGTAGGAATAACAATTCTCATTCCCCACATTAGACATCCATCTGATACAGGTAGTGGTGTAATTTTGGGCTGCTGCCATGACTATTTCTCCCTCTCAGGACTAAGTCCAACACTCAGCTCAAAACTGGGTCATTCTGAGCAGTGTTCCACACCTAATTTGCTGATACTGGTACCTTGTTATCTTGGGAGAAGTACAAAATTTTCAGGTTGCAGTGGAGAATATCTTTATTCCTCAGTAGTGGTAGCCTTGATAGAGCATCTGCATTGCCATGCTTCTCCTCCTGTCTGTATTTGACCTCATATGAATAGGCTGACAGAGCCAATGCCCATTTCTGCAGATGTTCTGATGCCATTGACAACATCCCTGTATACGAGACAGAAATGGAAGTTAGAGATCTATAGTTGATCAGGAGCATGAAGTGCCTGTCGTAAAGGAAGTGATGCTCAATCCTTCTTTATTGACTTGACCATAATTCTCCACCATCTTAGTTAGTGACCTGGATGTGAACGCAATGGACCATTTGGTAATTTGTACAATAGTACAGTGTCAACCCATAAGACAAGATACCACATACTAACTGTAGTGGAAACGTCAAGTCAAAATGTATTAACGCTTTTAAGGCTTGCTTCGTCGCCCAGTAAGCCACCTCATATTCCTGGGTCAAATTCCAAGGCCACCTTTTTCCAAGCAACTGTTGCAGGGGTTTTAGCATAGTTGCCAGATCAGACACGAACTTGCTGTATTAATTTACAAGACCCAAGAATGATCTCAGTTGAGACACATTCACACAGTTGAGCCCATTCATGATAGTCTCCATCTTCTTGGGTGCCTTGTGTAGTTCCTCACCTTTAATTACATGGCCCAAGTATTCTATAGAGTCTTCACAAAACTTGCATTTCTCTCTTTTTACTTGTAATTCGTGCTCCTGCAATCTTTTTAGGGTTCCTTCTAAATTTTATAAATGATCATTTTTGGAGAGATTCAGTAATCAAAATATCATCCAGATAATACTGGATTTCCAGCAACCCACTTCATAATTGATTCATGGCCTTCTGCAACAGAGCCGGTGCTTACATGATATCAAAAGGAAGTCACTTGTAGTGAAAAAGTCCCCTGTGTGTCACTGTTGCCAGAGATGGCTGAAAGTCCTTTGTGTTCTCCATCTGCAGGTAGGCCTGTGACAGATCTACTTCTGAAAACTTCTTTCTCCTTGCCAGTCCACTGAATAGGTCTTCTATGAGTGGAAGGAGGTATTGATTCACACTCAGAGCTGGGTTGTCTGTGATCTTAAAATCACCATAAAGTCTCACCATGCCATCTGGTTTTAAGACCGGAATGATTGGATTGACCCATTCACTGGTAATTACTGGTTCCAGTGCTCCCAGATTCACCAGCTGCTGCAGTTCTGACTCCACTTTACGCTGGATGGTGTACAGTACTTTCAGACGCTGAGCATGAGCCTTTGACTTCAACTGTAACGTAATTTCAACTCCTTTCATTTACACCAGAGTTCCTTTGAAGACCTTTTTGTGCTTGCCCAGGATATCATGCAACTTCATGCTTGAGTCTACCAACCTGTTAAGTACATCCCAATTTAAACTTAATTTTTGTATCCAGGAGCATCTGAATAATGCAGGTTATTTGCCTTTCACTATGTTAAGTGACAAGTCTGCGTTGTAGTCTGTTAACTGTACTTTGCCATTTAGTAGCACCACTTATTCCATGTTTGTCCATAGTATGTTCTCAGGTGATTTCAATGGTAGTACCATCAATTTCTCCCTATAGACTGATTGAGGAATCAGCGACACCTCTGTACTTGTGTCTACTTCCATTTTTTGCTGTCTTCCCCTCTACTTTGGGAAGGACCCAGAAACAAACGGTTTCACTCCATACCGACAGTATGTTTAACCAAACCTCTGCTAACTCCAACCCTCCTGCTTCTTCTGCAGACCCAGCTGATGTCCTGTCTACTCCCTGGCTGGCACATGTACCTTGTACCTCCTGCTCAGGGTTGTTTCTTTCGGACTCCCCTTCTTTCGTTTGGGTTGTACAAAGGAATTCCGACAAGATGGCCCACTCGCTTACACATATGGTACTGGGCTTCAAGTCCAACAGTTTGACTCCTTATGGCCACTCTTGCCGCATCAGCAGCATTATACAGTTAGTACCGCACTCGGTGAAGTTTCCACTACTTGATGCACCCGGGTGTCTCCAGACAACTGTGTTGCTTCTCTGGCAGCCACTTCCATTAAGGTAGCAGATTTGAAAGCCACAAACCAAATGGTCCTGTAAGGTATCTTGAAGGAACTCTCCAAATCTACAATGTTCTGCTAAACTCTTTAAGCTGGCCTTGAATGGGGTGATGCACGCTCCTTCATGCCGTACCTGTTTGGTACAACCAAAGGGGTCCATGATTATCAGCAACTTGGGTGTGAAATAACTTCCTAACTCTTTGCATAGGTCTCGGTTCCTCTGGTTGTACCAGACTTCTTAGAATTGCAAAGATCCTGCTCCTTTACTTAAGAAAATCAATACCTCGATGTCCTCAGCTACTTTCTTTGCCTTTAGGAACAAATTATATTTTCCCATGTATAAAGTCCAATTTTCCGACTCTTCATCAAGTGGTCCAATCATCTCCAATTGACCCGCCATTTTGTTACCATGCCAGCTGGAATTTTCTCGCCATTCAATTCTAGCAAACATTCGCAGCCTGAGTCCCCATGGTGAACGGTCTCAAGTTGGCAACTCCCTCACCAGCTGTGCTAGTGTATTGTTCCTCTCTGGCATCACCCACAGCCTGAGTTCTCTCGCAATCGCTCTCCATACTCTCTTCTTCAGCCATCTGCCTGACTGCCACTCTCAACCTGTTCCCCAGTGAGTACCTTCTTTCCTGGCATTGACCATGGCCCAGGTACCCTTTCGTACTCGGTTAACTCAACATTACCCCTTTACAGCACTTCTTAAGTCTGGGCAGACTCCTCTGGACAAAAGGAAAATTGTTGCTTGTACACAGTTTGTGACCCCAGCTCGTCGCCAGTTGTTATAGTGGTGTGTCCTTTAGCAACAGGAATTACATACCAGGTAGACAAATAGTAAATCTGAACAGGAACAGTTTATGGACAATGTTCACACCTCCACAGCATGTTATAGACTCAACCCAGTCTCCGCCTCTCTGGATCATCAGACCTGCTCTCTTAAAGGGGCAGCAACTCTGGCTAGATACATAACAACATTTCTTCCAGCATGTCAGGATGTCTGTAAATCACTCTCCTCAGTGACTTTTGACCTTTGCTTTTTTTTTAATCACCACCAAAACTGATTATACATTTACATTTTCCAGACCACGATCATTTCTTACTAATGCACTGATGTTATCCTAGATTACTAGGCAGCTTTTCCTTCTTCCTTATTCATCTTTATTGAGACTACATGCATAGTCCATATCTAATATTGTTTAGTGGTGAATTTTAATGTTTGTCATGAATAAATTATTTAAAATTTACTGCTCAATTACTCCTTTAGCTGACTATCAGAGTCTAATATCTATCATTCCTTTTGAAAATGGTCACATGTTTCAATCTAATTCATTGTTGCCTTGCAGAAAGTGCATTTCCATGATTATCAGTAGACAGTACTCAGATTAATGACACAGAATCACAATGAACCAAGTGCTCCATCTAGCCAATTACAGAATAAATATGATTAAATATGTTGGGCATTTACAATGTAAGTTGAGAACCTGTTCTCTGCATGTAATGAAAGTATTCTATTAAAATTATAATCTTTAATAATGCAACAGAAGAAAATGCTGAAAGTACTCAGCAGGGCATTTTGAATAAGGAACCACATTGGAAGATTGATGGTGCCTGTCAAGAACAGCCCAAACTATTTTTATCAATGTTTTATCACAACTGAGCTCCCTTTTCCCCCAGATCAATGGAGAAATAAGGAAATTTGCAAATGGGGAAAAAAAAGAGTTTAATTTCTCTTTCAATCTATGTAGGGCAGTGTTAGAAAAGGATTTACTTTTATTTGCTGACCTAACTTGGCAGTGTCCAGAATTGAATACATTTCTTGCTGATATATTTCTTGGAGATATTTTATTTTGTCTACTGTTCTAAAAGCAATTGAAATTTAAACGCACAGACATTTATGGGGATATAGTGCTGATCATTGATCATTGCCTTCCTTCTCTGATTACTGCCAAATCTGTAGTTATTAGGGAGTCAGCATTACAAGTTTACAAAGCATAGGATCTTCAATTGTGCAAGTAAGAAAGTCAAATACCTGTGAGGTTAGTCACCCTTGAAATGTAATTTTTCAAATAAGCTAACATTTGTATAAAACAGAACAATATTAGCTTTGAGATACAGCAATGTTAACAAATGATACATGCATGTGCTGCTGTAACATGTCAATGCAATGCCACCTAATGAATCACAGAATCATGAAGCACAGAAGGTGGCCGTCCGGTCCACTGCTGCTGTCTTGGTTCTTTGAAAGAGCTATCCAATTAGTTCTATTCCCCTGTTCTTGCCCCATCGCCACTCTACATGTTTGCCTTTTCCCTGAATTTGCCCCATAGCTCTGCATTTGTTTTACTTTTTCAACTGAAAATGCAAATATCCACCAAGCATTGGTAATAAATCTCCTTCCGGAAGATCACAACATTTTCCTGTGAAAACCTGGAAATATATTTGAAAACTAATTTTAGATTTAAAGCTATTAGGAGCAACATTAGCATTGTGCCAGCATTAAATTACACTGCAGTTTTGGAAGTAGAGTCCAATCTGAAAAACAACCTAAGCATTTGTGTCAGTAATACATAGATTAAAAATCCAGTGTAGTATTAAGCTCATGTTAAAAACTATTCAGGAAGTCTGGTGGACTCTGTGGACACTATATAAATCAGTCTAATCACAACGTAAAAATTTAGAAAGCTGAACTTTTCTCTTCACCAGTTTCTAAAAATGTATATTTCCAATTGTTCTGAGAAAATGTTGCCCATCTCTGTATCTAGGTAACAGAGCCAGATTTGTGCAAAGTTAGTATAATGTAATCTTGGCTCTGACTAGTTCTAACCCAAACAGCAGCTACTGGTCTCACTAAGTGTATTTTGGATTTCAATCACTTTTGTGTGTTTCCCATATGCCATCCTTCACAAATCTGGGAATGTTTATTTTCAGGTTACAGCTGACTAAACAAGATCTACATGTCAGGGTTGATGCCATTTGCAAGAATGTTAGAAGATAAACACAGCATGTGAGAACAACTCGATTGCAACTCAAATAATCACAAAAGGTAGTTTCATTTGTTAAAATGATTGGTATTTCATAAAAATATAAATGAGACTTTATCTCCAGTCATGACTGCATTAGATGGTGGAGCTGGCTTGAGGGGCTTACTAGCTTATTCCTGCTCCTAGTTCTTATATTCTTCTTACATTCTTATGTTCATAATGTCTCCACTTTATTTAGTTGGATATCATTAATCTTTAACCACTGATCTTTACTTGTACATTTTTCTGGATTTAGACTGCCTGCTATTTTCTTTAAACAGGGATCGGTGCTGGGTCCACTTTTGTTGTCATTTACATAAATGATTCAGATGAGAATTTCAAAAGCATGGTTAGTAAGTTTGCAACGATACCAAGATTGGTGGTACAATGGACGGTTAAGAAGGTTATCGAAGATTATAAAGAGATCTTTATTAATTGGATCAATGGGATGAAGACTGGAAAATAGAAATTAATTTGGATAAATGCGAGGTATTACACATTGGTAACATAAAGAAAAGACAAGACTGATGCAATTAAAAGTAGGACCTTGGGTAGTGTTGTAGAACAGACAAACCTAAGGTTCTGCTACATAGTTCTTCGAAGTTTGCACCTCATATAGATAGGATAGTTAAGAAAGCATTCAGCATGCTTTCCTTCATGGCTCATACCTTTGAATATAGGAGTTGGGATATTACATGGAGGTTGTACAGGACATTGATGAGGCCTGTTCTGCAGTACTGTGTCCAGTTCTGGTCACCATGTTATAGGAAAGATATCATTGAGGTGGAGATGGCTCAGAAGAGATTTACCAGGATATTGCCAGGAATGGAGGGTTTGAGTTATAAGGAGAGGCTGGATAGGCTGGGATAGTGGTGCTGGAAGAGCACAGCAGTTCAGGCAGCATCCAACAAGCAGCGAAATCAACGTTTCAGACAAAAGCCCTTCATCAGGAATAAAGGCAGTGAGCCTGAAGCATGGAGAGATAAGCTAGAGGAGGGTGGGGGTGGGGAGAAAGTAGCATAGAGTACAATGGGTGAGTGGGGGAGGAGATGAAGGTGATAGGTCAAGGAGGAGAGGGTGGAGTGGATAGGTGGAAAAGAAGATAGGCAGGTCGGATAAGTCAAGGAGACAGTAACTGAGCTGGAAGTTTGAAACTAGGATGAGGTGGGGGAAGGGGAAATAAGGAAGCTGTTGAAGTCCACATTGATGCCCTGGGGTTGAAGTGTTCCGAGGCGGAAGATGAGGCGTTCGTCCTCCAGGCGTCTGGTGGTGAGGGAGCGGCGGTGAAGGAGTCCCAGGACCTCCATGTCCTCGGCAGAGTGGGAGGGGGAGTTGAAATGTTGGGCCACGGGGCGGTTTGGTTGATTGGTGCGGGTGTCTTGGAGATGTTCCCTAAAGCGCTCTGCTAGGAGGCGCCCAGTTTCCCCAATGTAGAGGAGACCACATCGGGAGCAACGGATACAATAAATGATATTGGTGGATGTGCAGGTGAAACTTTGATGGATGTGGAAGGCTCCTTTAGGGCCTTGGATAGAGGTGAGGGAGGAGGTGTGGGCACAGGTTTTACAGTTCCTGCAGTGGCAGGGGAAGGTGCCAGAATGGGAGGGTGGGTCGTAGGGGGGTGTGGACCTGACCAGGTAGTCACGGAGGGAACGGTCTTTGCGGAAGGTGGAAAGGGGTGGGGAGGGAAATATATCCCTGGTGGTGGGGTCTTTTTGGAGGTGGCGGAAATGTCGGTGGATGATTTGGTTGATGCGAAGGTTTGTAGGGTGGAAGGTGAGCACCAGGGGCGTTCTGTCCTTGTTACAGTTGGAGGGGTGGGGTCTGAGGGCGGAGATGCGGGATGTGGACGAGATGCGTTGGAGGGCATCTTTAATCACGTGGGAAGGGAAATTGCGGTCTCTAAAGAAGGAGGCCATCTGGTGTGTCCTATGGTGGAACTGGTCCTCCTGGGAGCAGATACGGCGGAGGCGGAGAAATTGGGAATACGGGATGGCATTTTTGCAAGAGATAGGGTGGGAAGAGGTGTAATCCAGGTAGCTATGGGAGTCAGTGGGTTTGTAAAAAACTTCACTCACTGGAATGTAGAGGATTGAGAGGTGACCTTACAGAGGTTTATAAAATAATGAGGAGTATAGATAAAGTGAATGGCAGGGTGAGAGATTTCAAGACTGGGGGCATATTTTTAAGGTGAGAAGATTTAAAAAAGACATGAGAGGCAAATCTGTTACACAGATAGTGGTTCATGTGTGGAATGAACTTTCAGAGAAAATGGTGGATGTGGCTACAGTTACAACATATAAAAGAAATTTAGATAAGTAAATGAATAGGCGATGTTTTGAGAGGCATAAGCCAGAAGCAGGCAGGTGGGATTGGTTTAGTTTGGGATTATGGTCAGTATAGACTAGTTGGACCGAAGGGTCTGTTTCTATGCTGCATTACTCCATGACTCTAAAGTCTTGCATGATGTAATATTGTTGTTGTGTACAACAATGCATCAACATCTAGAAAATATTTCCAGGTTAGCAAATAGTTTCATTATGAGTTAAAAGGGCACCACAAGTTTACAGGTCTCATTGACCTAAGGGCAGCAAGTGCTCTGAATGATCTCTGGATGGGGGCCACAATGTTCTTCACAGTGAGTGGCTTGATAGCATCATTGCTACTAGAGCTGGCCATGTCATAGAATCCCTACAGTGTGGAAACAGGCCATTCAGCCCAATGAAACCACAGGGGCCCTCTGAAGAGCAACCCACCTAGATTTATTCCCCTACCGTTATTACTCTACATTTCCCCTCACTGATGCACTTAACCTACAAATCCCTGAAGAGTATGAGAAATTTAGCATTGCCAATTCACCTAACCTGCACACATTTGAACTTGCAGGAGGAAACCCATGCAGACACGGGGAGAATGTGCAAACTCCACACAGACAGTTGCCCAAGACTGGAATCAAACCCTGGTCCTTGGCGCTGTGAGCTACCATGCCACTCTGCATAAATCCGCAGCACATATTTGTCAGGCTGGATCTGGGTAGGTGGCCGACTGAATCAACAAGATGGAAGAGTCTAGTTGACCTTGCCTTCTCTAAAATATATTTTAAAGATGCATCTTTCATGGCAGTACTGGTAGAAGTGACAACCTCTCAGTCTCTGTGGTGATGGAGTTCAGTCTTGTTACCGAGCATGTCTCCATCAAATTGAGTTTGAGTTTGATTTATTGTCATCACATGTAATGACATACAGTGGAAAATGTTGTTTTGCATGTTATACAGGCAGATCATACCATAAAAAGTGCATCAGGGTAGCATAATAGAGTGCAGATTACATTGTTTTAGCTGCAGAGAAGGTGTAGAGAGAAGTCCACATTAATATTTGAGAAGTCAGTTGGCACTCCTATTATGCTAAATGGATTCAGGAATACCAACACTCAAACTAAATGGTGTGGATGTTGAAAATCTGAAATAAAAAGAACAATAAATGCTGGAAAATTCAGAAGGTCAGCCAGCAACTCTAGAGAGAAGTAGAGTTGATGGGTTCAGTCTTATAAAGGCTATGCCACAGTAATAACATTCTGCAGATAGTCTAAACAAGCATAGGGTCAAAATTGTTTGCCTCCTGGAAGCTTTCTGTTGGAAGGGATCAGGCATAAAAGGGAGGGTGGGTACGACATGAGGGTTGGGTTTTTAGGCTTCGAGACAGGGTTTTGGAAGAAAGCTGGGGGCGTAGGATTAACATCTTGATGAAACAGTGAAATTGAAACATCCTGCCCCCTCCCCCACCAAAGAACATACGCCCTCCTTCCCTTCTGTCTTTTCATCAAATCTATTTAAACAAAGTCTTTCCATTTTGCTTGCATTCCACTGCCAGCCTTTTATGGCAGCAGTGGAAAGTTGAGGGTTAATTATCATTTTAAAGGCTCGGTGGATTCTAAGGATGAGTGAACAGAGGCATCTTATCCACCCTCTGTATTATGGGCTCTGAGCCTACGGTAGGGTGGGGGTGAGCAGGATGTTGGAGTATGCTGCGATATATATTTCACATGCCCATCCCACCTCTTCCCACCCCTGCTGTCCCCGCCACAAGACCATAACATTCACTGAAATATTTTGGGTGCAGAGCTTTTTAATCAGAGCTGGATATGTTGAAATGTAAGAGCTTCTAAGTCAGTTGCAGGGTGAAGCAGGAAGAACAAAATGGAGAATCTGCAACAGACAGCATGAGGAGCATAGCAGCAAAGGAATACATGAAATGGGAATAGTGGAGACGAAACATCAACCTCAGTTACAAAAAAAACTATCTGAAGAGATAAAGAAAGAAATAAGAGAAGACTTGCAAATTAAATAAAAAGAAATAAACAAAATTACATTTCTATCTTTCTTCAGTTCTGATAAAGGTCACTTGACCCGACATGCGTCTCTTCAAACCGGCTGGGTTTTTCTAGCCTTTTAAGCTTGGGTTTTAGATTCAAAACAAATCTAGCTGCTTAAAACTGGACATCATGAGAGTCATTAGTAGCAGCAGAATTACATTCAACCACAACCTACAACCTCATGGTCAGGCAGAACCCTCACTCTACCATTACAGCCACACTGGGGAATCGATCTGTAATCAATAAGAGGAGGGCATAAAACCATGGGTTGAATGTAACATTGTTTTGGCTAAGTCTAAGTTGCTTTGAGTTTTTGTCGGGATTTGAAAGGTCTAGTGGATGTTATTTCTGTATCTTATCAAACCTGTCTCATTATCTACTTAGCCCACCCCTATGGCATCTCTCACATCAGGTTTCAGCCTCATCTTACCATCTGCCACTCCTAAAACAACTTGCTACTGACATCCTTTGCACCTGTGCCATCTTTAAAAACCATTGCGCACCCGAACAAGTACTATTAGTCTGGAGCTGTCAGCATGGTTCCTGATGTATGCCTCAAACATGACAGATGGGGGAAGTCGTCATCTCGCTGTGCAGGAGATCCTGCAGGACATGGTAGTGCAGTGATTTGACATAGGACCAGCAGTGGAGGCCATGACACCAGACCATTCTAAACTGGTCCAAGGTTACCACCCAGCTGCCTGTAGGAAGATGGTCAATGACTTCTCCACTCCCCCAGGATTACATGCTACAATCTTCTCTTCAAAATATTATATTCACTCTATCTTGAGCACAGCACTTTTCTCCCACCAAGGCTCGTGCTCTACCATTCTCACCACAGCATGTACATTTTCCCTCACTTGCCCCAACCCATGACACTACTAACTCTGCTTGCCCTCAGTGCTGCTTAATCACTTGTTCAGGAGACCTGTCTACTTGCATTATTTAGCAACTTGCCAAATCTACTTCAACAGTGTTCTCCAAACTTATGACCCCTGTCACCCTGCAGAAGAAGGATAACATGCTGGGTTGATTTTCCAAAATTCCCTAGAAGGCTCCCATCAGTTTGGTAAATAGTAAATATAATTCTTATGTCTTAAAAGAAACAGAAAATTACATAGGTAAAATACTGGAATCTATTGTTAAGGAGGTTTGAGCAGGGCGGTTAGAATATCTCTGTAATCAGATAGAGTCAACATGGTTTTGTGAGAAGGCAATCATGTGTGACCAATTTGTTTGAGTTCTTTTACCAAATAACAAGTGCTATGGATAAAGGAGAATGTGCAGATGTGTTGCATCTGAATTTCCAGACCGCTTTTCAAGATGCTACATTAAAGATTATTCAACAAAATAAGAGCTCATGTTGTCGGGAGAAATGTATCAATATGGATAGAGGATTAGTTACCTAACAGGAAACAATGGGTATAATAAGTAATTTTTGTGTTTGCAAGATATAACAAGTAGAGTTGTACAGGCACTGGGATCTTAGGTATCTACAATGTATGTCAATGACTTGAATGAAGGGACCAGTTTGTCAAATTTACTGATAGTCCAAAGCTGTTTTGAAACTATGGTGTGAAGGGGACAAAAGGATTCTGCAGTGGGATATAGGTAGGTTAAGAGATTGTGCAAAGAGTTGGCAGAGGGAGTATAATGTTTAAAAATGTAATCTTGTCCACTTTGGCAAGAACAATAGAGAAGTAGCATATTACTTAAAATAAGAGAAATTACAGAAACTTGACGTATAGATAGGTTTCCTTAAATGAATCACAAAACATTAGTATGAAGGTCAGGCAAGTTGTTAGGATGGCAAATGGAATATTGTCATTTGTTGTAAGAGAGTAGGTTATAAAAGTAGGAAAATTTTACTACCAAGTATACAGGACATTGGTAACACCACATCTAGAATACTGTGTACATTTTTGGTCACCTTTTTAAAGAAAGGACATAATTAAATCTGAAACAGTGCAGAGAATTTTGACTAGATTAGTTACAGAGATGAAAGGCTTATCGTATGAGGAGAGATTGAGAAGTTTATGTCTATACTTGCTGGAGTTTAGAAGGTTGAGAGGACATCTAATTGAGGTATGTAAGATGCTACAAGGGATGTTTTCCTTTTTACAGCAATCTCATCTGAGAGGTCATAGTAATAGGCAAAGGGTTGGCAGATTTAAAACAGAGATGAAGAGGAATTACTTCTCTCAAAGAGTCGTGAATCTGTGGAATTCACTATCCAAGAGTGCAGGGGATGCCAGGACACTGAATAAATTTAAGGAGGAAGTTGACAGATTTTTCATTAGCTTTGGATTAAAGGATTATGAGGAACAGACAGAAAAATTAAGTTGAGGCCAAGAGGAGATCCGCCATGATCCTGTTAAATGATGGAGAAGGCTTGAGAGGCTGAATTGCCTACACCTGCTCCTAGTTTTTATGTTCTTATCAAAGTCTATCTTATGAGGGAAGGTTAGGCTTGTATCCACTGGAGTTTAGAAGAATGAGACATTAGAAAGTTTAAGAAGTTGGCTTTTCCTAGAGGAGATGATGATGAGGAGAGTTTTCCCTCAATGAGGCATAATCTGTGGAATTGTCTTCTGGAATAGTGGAGACAGAATAACTGAACATCGTTAATGTGGTGATTTTAACAAGTTCAGCCAGATGGATATCACAGAATATGAGTTTCCTGATTGGGGCTATTAATTTTGTCCAATCAGGGAGCCCTTGCTGACAGTTATAAATAGGAGTGTCAGAGGTTCTGCTCACTCTGAGGCCTGGCTCTGAGGAAGCTGGAGCAGTGTTGAGGACTCTCCAATTGTAAATAAAGGGTGACTTGGTGATGCGATACTGGCCTCTGTGGAGTTATATCAGTTTAGGCACAGGTGGATGATGGATTTTAGACTGAAAAAATAATCAAAGTTTATCAGGACCAGGGAGGAGAATAAAGTTGAAGTCACATAATCTTAAAAAATGGTGGCGAAGTTTTGAGAGATTGAATGACCTACTGCTGCTCCTAGTTCATGTTATTTCTATAGATGCCTAGGAACACCACCACCTGCATGTTCTCCTCCAAGAGATGATTGCAAATTGAAACTGTATCACAATTTCTTTATTGCCATTCAATCAAAATGACAGTGAGGAGGGCATTTGTCATTTGCAAAGGGACTTAGATATGATGCAGAGCTGGGCTGAGGAGTGGCAGATGGAGTTCAACCCTGCCAAGTGTGAGGTTGTCCATTTTGGAAGAACAAATAAGAATGCGGAATACAGGGTTAATGGTAGGGTTCTTAGTCAGGTGGAGGAACAGAGGGATCTTGGGGTCTATGTACATAGATCTTTGAAAGTTGCCACTCAGGTGGATAGAGTTTGTAAGAAGGCCTATGGAGTATTATCGTTCATTAGCAGAGGGATTGAATTCAAGAGTCGTGAAGTGATGTTGCAGCTGTACAGGACTTTGGTTAGGCCACAGTTGGAGTACTGTGTGCAGTTCTGGTCGCCTCACTTTAGGAAAGATGTGGAAGCTTTGGAGAGGGTGCAGAGAAGATTTACCAGGATGTTGCCTGGAATGGAGAATAGGTCGTACGAGGATAGGTTGAGAGTTCTCGGCCTTTTCTCGTTGGAACGGTGAAGGATGAGGGGTGACTTGATAGAGGTTTATAAGATGATCAGAGGAATAGATAGAGTAGACAGTCAGAAACTTTTTCCCCGGGTACAACAGAGTGTTACAAGGGGACATAAATTTAAGGTGAAGGGTGGAAGGTATAGGGGAGATGTCAGGGGTGGGTTCTTTACCCAGAGAGTGGTGGGGGCTGGAATGCGCTGCCCGTGGGAGTGGTAGAGTCAGAATCATTGGCGACCTTTAAGCGGCATTTGGATAGGTACATGGATGGGTGTTTAATCTAGGTTAGAAGTTCGGCACAACATCGTGGGCCGAAGGGCCTGTTCTGTGCTGTATTGTTCTATGTTCTATGTTCTATGTTCTATGATCTAAAAAAGCACCTCTTTTAGCACTGTGTTTTACTATGCAACAACTGCAGTACCTCAAAGCAATACCTCACTATTATCTTCTCAGCAACATTTTGGGGTGAATTTCAAATGCAGCCATTGTCACCAACACTTACTTCCTATGAGCAATTTTAAAAATGTGCTCAGAGAACAGTAATAAGAGTGCCTCTTAACAAGCTCAACATTACCTTCAGGTTGGATTTAAATGATGCTGAAGGCAATTTATACATGGAGGTGAGGTACTGTACCAAACACTATCAATTATAATGATATTTCATTGATGGATAATATTGCTTTCAAAAAAAAACCAAAACTAAGGGGTGTATTGCTCAAATTTTAAATTAAGCATTAACTCTTAATATACTGAAATGATGAATCTAGGTTGCCAAATTGGACTTCAGATGTAAGATTGATGGATTTGACCTTTCAATTTTGCTGCCATCATTCGGCTACTCTTTTATTTTTCAAAGTACAAATATATTTTCCTGCTTAGTTAAATGAAAAGGCGTTTGGCTGAAAGGTAAGGCTAAAAGTTCAGTTGGAAGTTTGTTTCTCCTTAAATTGGAAATCACAACAATTTAAGTCCAATAATGTCATTAAATTTATCTTTCTAATCTGCAGTAATTTGAAATTGGCTCACTAATCAGCTGCAAACATGCATCACTATATCACAACTTCATTTGATATCTTCACTACAGGCGATAAATTTATTCACTAGATCAGTGACTTCCCACTGCTACTGCTTGAAATCAGTTATAGAAGTAGACTGTTTTGGTACAGTACCCAGTGGTTAAGTACAGTACAACTCTTGACAAGTTTGGTTCACCACTAGACTTCTTAAAGTGACACTGAGCAGTTTCCATTTAACAGGCTATAATAAGTAGTCAAGCCAAACACTTCAGCCAAACTCCCAACTGAACCATTGGGCAATGACAGCAACAAAAATGACGACAATTTGCATGAACACAGTTGCTTAATTTTTAAGATAAAGGTATTAACTATTATGTACACTGATCCAAAGAAGAGATTAGGAGAGTTAATTGTAAGCTGCTTTACAATTTATCTCATTACCATCTGTTCAAAATCCACCTGGAATTAAAATGGACCAAAGCACTAATGATTAAGTATGTTGAGTGCATATTGATGGCTGAGAATGAATGAAGGAGTATTGCTATGTTTTTAGTATAAAACTAATAAACACCATAGATTTCATACCATCTGTTATCAATTCAGTCATGACAAAAATAAAAAGCATTGAGGAGCAGCTCGATAAAATAAACTGAAAAATTAATGACCAAATAAATAGTCTGAACAAAGTCAGGCATAACATCTATGAAGAGAAGTGACAAGTTAATATTGCAGTCACAGCCCTTCATCAGAACTATATTTGACTAGGTGTTTGCTGTCAGCATTTGCTTGTTTTTCTTCTAAGATTTGCTTCCATTTAGTTTTTGTTTGAAAACACATTTCACATTACCCAATGCCACCCTGTTTTGCTGTGTATGTTGAATAGATCAGACACAATAAAAGGAATATAAGGATCGCTTACTGGCTGTTGAAAATCTTGACGTCTCTTGGTAGCAGGGGTGCTGGCAGGAGATGAACTGGAACTAAGTGCATCCTCAATGTCCATGTTCAGCTGGTCAAGTTTCCTCATCAACAAAGACATTGAGTCTGACCAATGAAAGACATCTTCAGATCTCAGTTCCTGCAAGAATCATCAATTGAAAATTCATTACAATCGGTGTTGTAACAGCTGTATTAAGAGACTATTAAGTTAAAGTACATCAAATCACAAAATACTCTTCAATGCCAAGTGCACAGTCATGATACTAAGGTGTCAGTCACATTCAATGGCAGCCTGTCTAAAAGAAATTAGATTAGAGCCCAACTCTGGAGGGAACTGTAACCATCATCAAACAGACGAACAGCAACAAAGCTACTTGAGTAAACCAAATTTTACTTGAAGCTTAAAAGATGCTGACTGGACCCGAAGGACCAAGCTCCATGTGCTTTTGATGATCTGCTGGGAACAGGGCAGGATCTCACTAGATTTTCATGATGGTGTTATCATCAGCTTGTACAAAAACTAATATCATGGGATCACTGTCCTTTCCACTGCAGAGAAGATCTTGGCTAGAAGATGTCAGAACAGGTTACTGTCTACCATTGCAGAAAAAGTCACCCAGTACAGTTTCAAAGTACATGCTAGTGCCTACCAATATGGAAGACAACTTCCCAATAAGTTAGTAATTTCAAAGAAGAGGCACCACAGGCATGGTATTTGTTAGCAGACAAATGCAGGAAAAGTGTTGGCAGCCAAAGAAAAGTTGTGTACCACGTTTGTAAGAATTTGAGCACAGATGGACTTTGGAAATTCCTTGAAAAACTCAGATGCCCATCTGGGTTCATAGCGACGATAAAGCAGCTTTATGAATATCAGTATGAATAAGTTACACGCACCAGTGACCTCTTGAGTCATTTTGGAATCTCCAACAGCATGAAGCAGGGATATGTGCAGGCCTTGATTTTATTCATCTCCTTGTTCAAAATAATGCTGCAGCAGGAAAGGAAGACTTTAAGGAGGGAGTTTACAAATGTTTCTGAACTGATAAAATCTCTTCAAACTCAGGCATCTTCAGGATCGCACAAAGACATAGGTAAAATTCATCCATAATTTTTGTTTTGCTGATGACTGTGTTCTTCTGGCTCACAGGAATCAGGAGTATCTTCTCATTTGATCCCACCATAGCCAAGGAAATTAACAGTAGACTTTTTAAATCAAAACCTTTGTTGTAGAGGAGGTTTAGTGAGGTCATGTCACTTACCACAGGGCATCAGACAAACTCTCAGACAGCATTAGAACCATATAGCTGTGGAGGTCAATGCCATGTATCTTTCCCTGATATCCTGGATGCAACGTTGTAATAATTTCCATGACCTCAAACAAATGGTCAACGTCAGTGAATGCATCTGTAAATGCCTTATCCCAACAATTGCACCATTGACCTCACACACTGAGAATTCATAACAACAACAAAGCAGTTGACAGACCCTACAAATGAGTGGACCAACCACAGTGTTGCAGCACAGATCAAACACAAAGTATGCAAAATTGCAGTCTTCAACACATTTTGTATGGCACTGAGTCATGTGTTCTGAACAATATAAATCTTCTAGAACATTTTTACCAGTGCTGTCTCTGCAGCAGCCTCAAGATCCACAGGCAAGACCATATCAAAACACTGAAGCCCTGGCCATGGCCAACATCATCAGCATCAAGACCATTGTCCTGTTAAACCAATTGTATTGACTGGGTTACAACAATCACTTGCTGAAGATGTATTGTAAGGAGAGCTGAACAGTGGTAAATGGAGTAGAGGGACTCCATCCAATTGTTTCAAGGACTGCCTGAAGATGTCCCCTCTGTGTGTCATGTTGATCATTGCCAATGGAAAGCATTGACTATGGATCATGATGCCTGGAGATGTTACATCAGGAGTGCTACAGACTTGAAACTTTATGAAAAATATTATAAAAGAGAAAAGGAGAAGAAGGATGGGTCAAAATCTCCCCAGCAGCAGCCATACCTTCACTTGCACTTGTCAGAGAATCTGCCAGTGATAGAAAGACCCCACTAGTCACCAATAGGCCTGGAACTAATGAATACAGCAGGTTGAAAATCTTATAACCACAAAGATTTTATTGAGAGAGTTGTAATGTGGCTGATTCTAAACAGCCACTTGTTCCAGGTCAGTTACGGGAGGGAAATACATATTGGCCCGGCCTGAATAATCACATCTCATAAATTAATAAGTAAAATGTTAACTTGAGTAATTCCTGTGTAGGTAAGGGAAATCAAACAATATCACTGCGATTAATTACTCTCCAGCAGCCCATTTTCAAAGTGCTCATGTGTCAATGTCAAGTCAGGACAAGCTAGAGATTAGCCCCATACAGATGACTATTCCATTTAAACACACATTTTTTGCTCACAACAAAGTGTAATCACTGATGGAAAGTAATAGAAGCATCCAGGAGCTTTGGGCATTCAGCCTGGCTTGGATTCAATGCATTCAGGAGAGGAGGGTAATGGAAAAAGAGGAAGGCAAAGAAAGGCTTTTCTAATGACAATAGTGAGGTAACAATACCATTTCTGATGTAACCGACTTGAAAACTTTATACGTCCTTATCATTTAAATGAGTATAGTATTCAATCAGTGTTGAGCGCCTTTGAAGTGAGTATACCCCAAGCAGACACAAAACCATCAGATGCGACCACAAGTTCAAGTTAATCAACATGACATAAATTTAATCTTCAGCTTTTGGATGAGGTAGGTGCCAGATGTCATTGTACAAGATTTTTCTCTGTTGTGGTGGAGACCTTTGTCGTAGACGAGGTTTAGTGAAATCATGTCACCGACCACAGGGCATCAAAAGCCTTTCATACAAACTCTCAGACAGCATTAGAACCATACAGTTGTGGAGGTCAATGCCATGTATCTTTCCCTGAGAACCTGGATGCAACATTGTAATAATTTCCATGACTTTAAACAAATGGTCAAAGTCAGTGAAAGTCTGTAAATGCCTTATCCCAACAATTGCACCATTGACCTTACACACTGCAAACTCATAACAATATGATTATTCACCTACCAAAATTTCTTTATCAATCACAATGCCTATCTAACAATTCACATCCACATCTCACAGCTTGCACATTTATTTTTCTTTATTCGGTCATGGGATGGATGTGTTGCTGGTAAGGACAGCATATGTTGCCTATCCCGAATTGGCATTGAGAAAATGGTGGTGAACTGCCATGTGAAGTGCTCTAATCCATGCAGAAAGGCATGTACAACACTGCTATTGAACAAGTTAGAGGACTTTGACTCAGTGATGCTGAAGAAATGGTGACATATTTCCAAGTCACAATGGTGAGTGGTTTGGAGTGGAACTTGTACATGATGTTACTCCCATGTATTTGTTGTCTTTACCCTTCTGGATGGTAGATAATAAAGAAGCCAAAAGGGGTCAATTTTAGCTCAGGATTAAATTCAAATTACCCTCCAGCGTGAATCTTGCCCCACCATCTGGATCCATCGGCAAAAATTAGATGTCAGAAATAAGGGTGGGGCTTTTGCGTACAGTACCCTTGTATTTTTTTAAGATTCATAGAGATTTTCTACTGTCGAAAATCCAGCCCCTTGTAACATTCAAAACGGGAAAAATAACATCATAACAAACAACAAAGAAATTATTTATAAAATTTTTTCTCATAAAAAGACACATTTTTAGAAATTTGAGGTTCAAGTTGCCCCCTTTGATGGAAGATTGTTGGTCTAGGGTGGATTATACTACGGAGGATCTGAGAACATCACTGCTCCAAGTTGACAGTAATTGCTAAAATTACCATTTCCATGTGTCACATGATTCTACAGCACAGTCAGAAGAGGATTTCCACAATCCTCCTTCCTGCTGATAGCTGCACAGATGAAACCCAGCTGCTACAGGAGGACTGGTTGCTAACTTCGCTGAGACTAGAAGGCCATTTTGAACTCCCCTGAAGGTCAGATTAGTTCTGGAGCTAATGCCAGTGTCAGGCTAATTACTTTTGTGGTAAACATATTTTTCCACTGATTCAAAACAACAAAGCAATAAGCCTGAACAACTGTTGTTGTTATCACAGTACTCAATTAAATGTTTTACAAAAGCAATCTCCAAAAAATTATAAATATTAAACACAATATGAAATCAAACAGAATTTCCAAGGTGCCACTGAACTCTATGGAATAATATTGTTGATTAATTTCCATCCTATTGCTCACATTTATTTATTTTCCTCTCTTAAATTTCTCCAGGATACACATTGGTCAGTTGTTCACATCCAATTAAAAATGTTTGGAGGGCTTTGAAAGGTGAAGAGAATATAAGAGATGCAGCCTGCCGCTGGAGTCAGAGAGAGAGAGAGAGAGAGTGCCTCCTAGAACTTTCAACATAACACTGCTTATAGCTGCTGACTGCTGGGGTCAAGGGGAGATGTGCAAAGAGATCATGGATCACTGAAATTACTGGTATGCTGTACCTCCAGACATCATACATGTTCCCAATATTGTAGGAGGGGCATAGGCTGATTGGAAACCTCCAGTTGGCCTCTGATCAATGGTCTTAACAGGCCTTTTAACTGACTTAACAAACTACACACCGGCTAAATTTAGGTATTTTTCTCATCTCCAGAAGAATTGATCTCGTCTACAGAAAAATGGCCAAGAATTGTGATGGAGAACAGGCACATTACTGCAATCAGGCGATTCTGCTCCTCCACATCAAAGCCAAAATTCTGCATTTTATCAATTTCATTCCACTTCAACCCAAACTTGCTCATTTAGTAAAAAGTTTATCAGACTTGGAATTTCAGAAGCTGATGGTTGCTGATTTTAACTGGCTTAGCATGTAACATCATCCAGAAAGATTACAGTTTCACCTTGGCAGTTTGAACAAAAGCCAGTGTTTTTATTGTGACAATAGAAGCCCAAACAATTATATTTTCTCACAGACTTTGTGGTGCCAGGATGGGCAGGAACTTTGACTTTTTCCAAGTTCCATAAGGAAAATTAAGATTCTCCCTAACTTGGACATGACCCCACCTGATCGCAAAGTCCCTGTGGATTTGTCCAGGAAGTTAACTAGCACTGACTAACAACTAGCAGAACTGCTTCAGCCAGGTGTCAACTTGTAGATTTTGAATAGCCCCCGATTTTCTAAATTGCTTTGGTGTCAAACTGTAAAAAGTTAACCTGGAATTAAAATGGAAATAAATGTTTCTATACTTTCTCTTCCTCCATTTCCCTTGGTAAACATGTCTACATCTGAGCAGAAATTTGAAGATCACAGACAGAAATCTTTATCACACTATCATGCAGTGCATGCAGACAAATAATATGTTATGCAAATACACTTAGAGTCATCGAGTCATACAGATGTACAGTCCAACTGTTCATGCCAACCAGATATCCTAAATTAATCTCATCCCATTTGCCAGCATTTGGCCCATATCCCTCCAAAACTTCCCAATTCATGATCCATCCAGATGCCTTTTAAATGTCGTAATTGTACCAGCCTCCATCACTTTCTCTGGCAGCTCATTCCATACACACACCTATTGCGTGAAAACGTTGCCACTTAGATCCCTATTAAATCTTTCCCATCTCACCTTAGCCCTATGCCCTCTAGTTTTGGACTTTCCTATTCTGGAGAAAATACCTTGTCTATTTACCCTATCCATGCTCCTCATGATTTTATAACATCTATAAGGGAAAATAGCCCATGTCAAATTAGCCTCTCCCGATAGCTTAAACTCTCCAACCCTAGCAACATCTTTGCAAATCATTTCTGAACCCTTTCAAGACTCACATCTTTCTTATAGCAGGAAGACCAGAATTGAGCACAGTATTCCAAAAGTGGCCTAACCAATGTCCTATACAGCCACAACATGACCTCCCAACTCCTTTACTCAATGCACTGACCAATAAAGGCAAGGAAGGCTTTCTTCACTATCCTATCTACCTGTGACTCCGCTTTCAAGGAACTATGAACCTGCACCCCAAGGTCTCTTTGTTCAGCAACACTCTCCAGGCGTGTGTAAGTCCTGCCTGATTTGCCTTTCCAATATGCAGCACCTCACATTTATCTAAATTAAACTCCATCTGCCACTCCTTGTCCCATGTGTCCATCTGATCAAGATCCCATTGTACTCTGAGGTAACCTTCTGGGCTGTTCACTGCATCACTAACTTTGGTGTCATCTGCAAACCAACTAACCATATCTCCTATATTCACATCCAAATCACTTCTGCCATGAGTCTTGAAATGTTAGTGCATTGATACCAGAATTCATACATTCAGTTCTGAGGAAGGATCACTGGTCCCAAAACGTTAACACTGATTTCTCTTCACAGATGCTGCCGGACCTCCTGAGCTTTTCCAACAATTTCTGTTTTTGTTTCTGATTTATAGCATATACAGTTCTTGCAGTTTTAGTTTGTAATTAACTCACAGCTACACCTCTGCCAGACATGCCCACCTTGAAGAAGTTCTGCTCCTCTCTCCAACCAGATTTCCATCCCAATCTCTTTTATAGAACATAGAACATAGAACATAGAACATAGAACATAGAAGAATACAGCGCAGTACAGGCCCTTCAGCCCTCGATGTTGCGCCGATCAAAGCCCACCTAACCTACACTAACCCACTATCCTCCATATACCTATCCAATGCCCGCTTAAATACCCATAAAGAGGGAGAGTCCACTACTGCTACTGGCAGGGCATTCCATGAACTTACGACTCGCTGAGTGAAGAACCTACCCCTAACATCAGTCCTATATCTACCCCCCCTTAATTTAAAGCTATGCCCCCTTGTAATAGCTGACTCCATACGTGGAAAAAGGTTCTCACTGTCAACCCTATCTAACCCCCTAATCATCTTGTACACCTCTATCAAATCACCCCTAAACCTTCTTTTCTCCAATGAAAACAACCCCAAGTGCCTCAGCCTTTCCTCATAGGATTTTCCTACCATACCAGGCAACATCCTGGTAAACTTCCTCTGCACCCGTTCCAGTGCCTCCACATCCTTCCTATAGTATGGCGACCAAAACTGCACACAATATTCCAGATGCGGCCGCACCAGAGTCTTATACAACTGCAGCATGACCTCAGGACTCCGGAACTCAATTCCTCTACCAATAAAAGCCAGTACGCCATATGCCTTCTTCACTGCACTATTTACCTGGGTGGCAACTTTCAGAGATCTGTGTACATGGACACCAAGATCCCTCTGCTCTTCCACACTACCAAGTAGTCTACCATTAGAACAGTAATCCATCTTTTTATTACTCTTACCAAAGTGAATCACTTCACACTTAGCTACATTGAACTCCATTTGCCACCTTTCTGCCCAGCTCTGCAGCTTCTCTATATCCCGCTGTAACCTGCCATATCCTTCCTCACTGTCTACAACTCCTCCGACTTTCGTATCATCCGCAAACTTGCTCACCCAACCTTCTAACCCTTCCTCCAGGTCATTTATAAAAATGACAAACAGCAATGGTCATCTTTTTCATCGACATTAATTTCACTGTCACACCTTTGTGTTTGACCAAGTATTTGAGAAAACCCATTTCCAACAGCCACATCACATTCCTCAGCGATTGCTTCAGTTCTGGGGAAATGCCACCAGACCCAAAACGTTAACTCTGATTTCTGTGCACAGATGCTGTTAGACCTGCTGAACGTTTCCAGCAACTTCTGTTTTTGTTTCGTTCTTTCAGAAGATTTTTTTAAAGGTTAATCAGAAAATATTCATAGATCGGAAGATCCATGAATTTCTGATTATTTTTAGATGTCATTGATACTGATTTAAACAATTACCATTCCTTTAATGGTTGGCAGAAGTTTATAATAAATAGAAACCTGGCAAGTTTTGACACTTCCTTGCCAGTGTCTAAGTAAAACTGTCAATCTTATGTTGAGATAAGCAGCTTCAGACGTCAGTACATTTTCGGGTTGGGTGGAAGGAGACGTTAAGGCACCTTGAGTCAAGAGACTTTGGTCAGTGGACAAGTACCCTGGCATTCCAGTGTATTTGGAAAACCTCCAAGTCTTTGAATAATTCATTCATTCATGGGGTTTGGTTAAGCTCAGTTGGCTGGTTCAATTCCTGCACTAGCTGAAGTTACCATGAATACTCACCTTCTCAACCCCTCCCCTGCTCTCAAGTTAAATCATCACTAGTTGTCTCTCTTTAATGAGAGAGCAATCCTATGGTCTGGTAAGACTATGGTGACGTGACTTGGCATTCATTCATTCATGAGATGTAGGCAATGCTGGCAACACAGCACTTGTCCATCCCTGACTGCTCTTGAGGAGGTGATGCTGCTTAATAACACTGTTGGTGATATCTTCCATCATTTTGCTGATGATGAAGAGTAGAGTGACCTGAATTTTCCCTGCTAGATTTATCCTATTTCTTTTGTGGACAGAACAGACCTGGGATATATTCCTCATTATGGGTAGATGTGTGATTCTTCTATCCAAGTGGAAAGATGAAAAGGCAATATGCCTGGAGAATCTGTGTGGAAAAGTAGGCTTTGGTGAATTGAGATGGGAAGTCATGTGATGCAGGATACTTTCAATAATACAATCAACCAGAGTTGCTAATTCTACATAACACAATAGTGTAGCCTCAATTTCCCAGAGCTGCACCCTAATTTGAATCTTGTTTGTCACTATGCGAATATCCACAATGGAGGTTATCATAACGAATTGCAAAACTGCTAGGTTTCTGTTGATTACCTTGATTACTAAATTAATGAACCTCTGGGTAACAATCCAAGTCATCAGCAATTAACATTTGGAAGTTGAATGCAAGATTCAAAGATGGGTGTGGGAGCAATGGGTTTTGATTCTTTTGACACTGACAACAGCATCGAGTGGAACCATTGGGTCTGTCTTTATCTGAACTACTCTGGGATCAGTATCTTGGCAAATCATATAACTAGAGATGTCGTGAAGGTGTTACATTAACTGTTGGGAGGTCAGGGTGGAGGTGGGGAAACTTAATTAAATTCTGATAATTGTCATAAAATGCTTTATGTTCACTTTTGGCAAATAATCCATTCATCAGAGGCACAGATAAAACATATTTAAAAATAAGTCTTTTGCAAATCAGGCAAATGGTACAGAAAGCAGATGAGACCTCCACAAATGATAGCAGAGATGGGCACATTTTCTAGCAGCTAAAGGATTCATATCTGTAAGGTACTGGAAATTAGTTGTTCTAATAGTCATGCTAACAGTCTGTTTGCATGGTTTAGTTTCTTATGTTCAATTCTGCAGCAACATTGTATATTATTCTACAATCTCTAAGCAAGTAAGTGGCATGCAGTTTTTTTTAGATTAGCAGTGGCTACTAACCATCCACAAAATATGAAAGGTGTATTTTACTTCTGCATACAATGAGCTCAGTAAAATATCAACATAAACCTTATTTTCCTTATTCCTTGTCACCTTATGTTTTTATGTCACATTTATTATCAAACAGTGGAAGTAGCAGTATACAGTAACTAACTCACTCAGATTGAGGTACATCAGCTCCATTCGGACTCACCAAGTCGTACAATATCATCTCTACTCTGACAGTTCAGAATAGTGAAATGCTAGTTTAGCCTAAATGCTGGGTAGCAACTCAATGCCAGCCTAGCTGACAGATGGGGCACAAATCAGTGCCAGTGTCAGATTGACAGATGGGATATAGGTGTTAACGTTTGTGCAAATTCATCAAGCTGCTCTGAAACATCCCTAAGGCCATTTCACACCTCCTTTGGATCCGGATCCAACCTATGCTGGCTCATATTCAACTCTCCATACATCTCACGTGGCTATTTTCCAATGGACAAACTTCAGTATGGTGTCCACAAATATTCAGCACCTCAAACAGCTCTTAGGGACCCTTGGCCTCCAAAGTTATTTCTGAATCCCAGCACTGGTTAATCTCTCAATTTCCGAGGCAAAAGTGGGTACTGCAAATACTGGAGAGCAGAGTCTAGATTAGAGTGGTGCTGGAAAAGCACAGCAGGTTAGGCAGCATCCAAGGAGCAGGAAAATCGACATTTCGGGCAAAAGCCCTTCATCAGGAATGATTTCTGATGAAGGGCTTTTGCCAGAAATGTTGATTTTCCTGCTCCTCGGATGCTACCAGACCTGCTGTGCTTTTCTAGCACCTCTCTAATCTAGACTTTCAATTTTCAAGCTGACTTATTTGCAAATACATGCCAATCTCAATGTACGTTTACATTTGGACAGCTTCACATTATAATCAGAGGGTAGAGAGGAGACAGCCAGGTTCTATCCATCCTAACATGAGCTATGCCCCGTGTTCATTTATGTGTTTTTTAGAAACAGGTCCTGACTCAGGTCGATTACTTTTACCTTTCTTAACCTTCTTGTGTCACCTCCTGATCCTTCTCTCAACTCTACTTCTGTTTCTGTTGCTTAGTTAGCACACTGATTGTCCTCGACTTGAATTTACCTTGCATTAGCTTACAACTCCCTTTATGTCACTTTTGATATTCTGCCACTGTCCCCATTCAGGTACTCACCATTGCTGTCTTATGTTCATGAATATCATCATCTCAAGGACAATCCCGTGTAGGTGCTACAGGCTCATCTTGAAGATTCCTTCCTATCCAGCTTGTACCATATATTGTTGTCCCTTTTGATTGATTGAGCATATTTTCAGTCACTGCACCTGCATTTCCCTCCATAATATCTACGCAACTGGAAACAAGTTCCTTGCTATTTATTGTCTTATTGTGGACAATTACATTGACATCCTGGTTTTGATGGAAATTTGGCTGATACCTTGTGGTGTTACCTTGACCCTTACAAACCATCCCTGACTGATTAAACGTTGACATATATGCTTGCTCCAACAGATTAAGGAGGATAGGTGGCCTTTAATAAATTCGATCTCACACCATATTCTTGGTGCAGCCTTTCTTACATTTCGTTTCACTCCTTTAGCTTCTCTCTTAATATTTTTATTCTTTAACACACTTCTAAACTTTATCTCAAGTTTCGCATAATTAGCAATGACAACTTGCACACATATATAAACTGACATTTTGAATTATTGCATTTATATAGCAACTTTAACCTGGTGAAATATCACAAGATGTTTCACAGGAGCACCATTAAACAAGACCATCAAGGAATAATTGGCGAAATTACAGCACTCAACTTCAAATGAACCTGTGGGGCGGCATGGTGGCTCAGTGGTTAGCACTGCTGCCTCACAGCACCAGGTTCAATTCCAACCTCAGGCAGAGGTTGTCTGTGTGGAGTTTGCACATTTTCCTCGTGTCTGCGTGGGTTTCCCTTGGGTGCTCTGGTTTCCTCCCACAGTCCAAAGATGTGCAGGTTAAGTGAACTGGCCATGCTAAATTGCCCATAGTGTTTAGGTGCATTAGTCAGAGGGAAAAGGGGTTTGGATGGGTTGCTCTTCAGAGGTTCGGTGTAGACTTGTTGGGCCGAATGACCTGTTTCCATACTGGAGGGAATCTAATAATGATCTCGTGATTTTTAGGACATTGGTTTCTCTCTTTCTGATGGTAAATTGAATCTGGTGCCAAATCAAAAGAATCTCCAGGCATCCAGCAAGCAACTAATCAAATTAAAATTAAATGCAAGGAGTGGAAGGATATTGAGCAGGGCCAGGCAGAAGGGATTAGTTTAGTTTAGGTGTCATATTTGGCACAACATTGTGAGCCAAAGGCCCCATTAGTGTGTTGTACTGTTCAATGTTCAACGTTCTAAAGTGTGCACATAGACAATAAAACAGGAAGTTTAAAGCATGGAGGGAATGAGCTGTCACATGAAGTGGAGGTGGCCAGTACAATTACAACATTTACAAAGCATCTGGATGGGTATATGAAGAGGAAGAGTTTCAAGGGATGTGGGCTAAATGCTGAGAAAAGGAACTAGGTCAGATTGGGATGTCTAGCCAGCACGGATGAGTTGGTCTAAAGGGTCTGTTCCATGTTGTATGGCTCTATAATAATTGTCTTCACTTGAAATGAACAGTGTAGATAACAAAATAAGTTAGGATTGTTAAGGTGAGTTAACTATTTTCATGACTCCTTCACTTCAAGTGATCTCTCTATTCCAATCATCTCAGTTGGCTATCTCTGACCACTTGTATCCTTTTGCACTCACATTCTCCTTTCATCTTAAAATCCACTTCCGTCTGAACCTATATCAAAACAAAATTCTCCTCCAAGTCACATTGAACTGAATTTCAAATTCCCAACTGTCTAGACTTTGGTATTCTATTTGTCATGATAGTTCTGAAAAAATCCAGCTGGACAAACACTCCCTAACTGTTGTCTTTTTTTGCCCTGTATCCCAGTAAAACTCTCACTTTCACCTAACTTTAACATCAGGGACATGCCAGAAAAAATAATAACTTGTTCAAAAGCTAGGGGTGCAAGCTATTCTCTACATAGGTCATATTGTCTGATTTCTCTAACTCTTTAAAATTCAAGCTTTTTAAAAAATTTCCATTGCCTTTTCTTTTCCTTCAACCTCACTTCCCACTTCAAGCTTCCTTATTTCCAGTTCTTTTCCTTTCTACTCCCTTTTAATTCTTTTTCTTTTAGTTCTCTTCTGGTTCCATTGTTTTCCTTTCTTTTCTTACAAATCTTAATTCATTTCTAGCTAAACATTAGTTAATTCCAGCTGTGATAGGTCAATTTTGGGTTTCACTCCTTTTATTGCTAAATGCTGGATAATCAGATGAAGCATCACGTCCTTACGAATTCCTGCTTTTATTTTTATCTTCAATATAAATTCTGACATTCTCAGTGTGGCCTTAGTCAAAGACTTTGAATGCTCCACTGTAGATCTTCTACTCCCAGAAAAATCTTAGCAGCAACCAAAGCCATTTTCAAATTTAGTCTGTGCAATAAATGTCACGGCAGCACTGCTCTTTTGCATCCAGTACCTCCCTGTACTAATTTCCGAATAACAGTCCCAACATTGTTATGATCCCAGCTAATGATAATACTGGAGAAGACAAATCTCAGAATGAAACCTGGTTTGATAGACCATAAGCTTTATTTTGCAGATAGGCTATTGTGGTGGTTAGGTGTATTACACAAAAGTTACATATACACACACACACACACACACATATATATATCGCAATTTAGAAAGATCTTAATATAAACAGTGAAAGTTTAAATAAAATTTCATTTTTTTCTCAGCTATGTAGAGAATAGAATCCCTACAGTATGGAAGCAGGGACCCATCGAGTCCACACTGACCCTCCAAAACGCAACCCACCCAGATTCTGTATTTCCTATGGCTAACCCACCTAGCCTGCACATCCCTGTGCACTATGGCCAATCCACCTGATCTGCATATCATTGGACTGTGAGAGGAAACCAGAACACCCACTGGAAACCCACACAGTGTGAAAACTCCATTTAGCCAGTCACTTGAGGGTGAAATCAAACCCGGGTCCCTGGTGCTATGAGGCAGCAGTGCTAACGTCTGAGCCACCATGCCACCAACCCCACATCATCCCAAACTTTACAGTCATTCAATCCTATTGAAGTATCCCTCATTTCTTATCTTTACTCTTTAATTTCTTACCAACTGATGAGGTTGTAAGCATTTCCTTTTAGTGACACTCTATACCAGATGTGATTCTTTTTGTTACAGTTTCTCCTGAGAAATGCAGACACCAACAATTTCATTAATGGAACTTCAAGAAAATCTCTGCTTCAAATTACTAAAAAGCTGTTCAGGTTGTTACTCCAGCTCTGAAAACCTCGATTGCTGCAAACCAAACTGTCCTCTTGCAGGGTGAAACTGAAGTCAACCTACTATTGGCCCCTGACCTTTTGTTTCTGCGTGGATCATAAAATTCAGCATTGTAAACGTTCAGCAATAAATTTCCCAGGTCGATAATTGAGTCATTTAGTTTAACTCACATGCTCTCTTGGAAGAGAATCCTGAGTTCACTGTCCAAGATTTCTGATCTTTGTAAAATGAACTCAAGCAACGTTCACAGAACTGAAAACTAGCATTTATTTTCCCTCCACCTTTGAAAACAAATTTCCAAATGATAATAATATTTTTGAAACCTTTATCACATCGACCACCGGACTTATCACATGATAAACTTGCCTAGCAATTCAAGTGGCTCACAGTCAGCAGGAGTGTTATTTAATAGGCTCTTCATCTCCAAATATATTGGTTGTCGTTTATCCTGACCCAATAGTCAATATCTGCACATTATTTTGGCTATTTCTCCATTCCATTAATTTGAAAATTCTGGGAACAACTTTGTGTTGGTATTGGACTATCTGGCTGCATTGCAAACATTGTTTTAACTCGTAAGTGACTAGTTAGGTCATCTTTGGGGCTGGAGGAGAAGGAGCAGTATCATAGAACATAGCAGCCAGTAGGAATCGTACAAGAGAATGAAAGAGGATCCTGCACAGAACTGGCTTTCAGAACCACTTTTCACCTTTTAACCTGACCAAAGAGAATGACAAGAATTCGGGCACCTTCCACGCCAATAGCTCAAGCTTCAAATCCGGGCATAGGCTGTACTGCCCATGGCTGCCAAGGTCACTGTGATTCTTAGATTTTATGCCACTGAATTATTCCACATAGCAGTGGCATCTGACCATTTTCTGTTTACTGTGTCATTTATTTTATTTTCTAACCATTATTTTTTTTTAAGATTAGAATAGATTAGATTACAGTGTGGAAACAGGCCCTTCGGCCCAACAAGTCCACACCGACCTGCCAAAGCGCAACCCACCCAGACCCATTCCCCTACAGTTACCCCTTCACCTAACACTAGGGGCAATTTAGCATGGCCAGTTCACCTAACCTGGACATTTATGGATTGTGGGAAGAAACCGGAGCACCCGGAGGAAACCCATGCAGAAACAGGGAGAATGTGCAAACTCAGCCAGAGAGTCGTCTGAGGCGGGAATTGAACCCGAGTCTCTGGTGCTGTGACACCGCAGTGCTAACCACTGTGCCACCGTGCCGCCCATCTATTTTCTGTATTTTATTGTGGCCTTAAATACAGAAACTGATTGTTTTAAAACCTAAGATTATGGAAGGAATTGCAGCACATTTAAAACGAAGTTACTGAAATTCATCACGGCTGTGTTTAATTGTTGCTTTGCAAGCATTGGGGGATGTAGGCAAATAGGCCCCGGGTTTGTATATGCACAAAGAGATTTGGCTGACAGCAAGCAGCTAATTGGATTGTACAACTGTGACCAGTCATGGATGTTGGTGGTCATCAGTCTGACAACGTCCCTTTGATTGGTTCCTGGGTAGTTGAACAGCTTGTGGGTGTGAATGATACGAGGAGAAGCCTTCAGATGCCTGGAAGGGAATTCGGTGCATTACTCTCTGCCGTTGAAATACACAAACTCTGAAGAAAGCCAGTTATCTTCTCTTACTAGTTGCCTTTAAGTTGTGGCCTTTAACTAGTAACTAAGAGAATAGCAGGTAGTATCTCAATCACCTGTGTCTTTTGTGAAGAACTGAAAAGAATCTGGAACAAAGAGAGTGAAGGATAGAAAGTTCTGGCAAGCCAGATGGACCATCATATTGAATCTTGTAGTCTGGTGCTACTGAACTGAGTTTCCCAGGTTTTATTACCCTCTACCCTCTGTTTTGGTTAAGTCATTAACTCTTGTGGCAACCTGAAAAATAGTGGGGTTTCAGAATCAATGCACTTTCCCATCAACCCAGCTGTTCGATAGGACCAAGCAACACAGGATGAGGTAACATGAAGATCTGTCTTTGTTGCTGTCTTTGCCATGATAATTGTATGCTGCATTCACACTGCCCACTCTGGCTTTCTCCTTGGTAAAAATGATTGCTGATCCCTTAATGTGGAACTGGGTTTCAATCTCAAGTGAATGTCTTTGTCAGTAGCAGCTATGATTATTTGATTTGGTGTCAGTCCTCTATGCAACCTTCTTTCAGCCCACACCAGCATTTCAGAAGCTACTTGATGGTAAGAAATATCCCTTCCAAGCAGATTTGTGACCTAGATTAGGAACCCAGGCATCGCTACAGAGTTACTCTGTTGAAAGCCAGGCTGCTACACAAACTTACATAAAGCATTCCACCAGTGCACTCCAACAACCATAGTACTGCCTGGAATGTTCTGGAAGAGCTCTGCCAGACAGGTCTCTAATTGTTTTTTCTTTTGCTGCAGGCTGTTCAATATTTCTATCCACCAGCTCCAGCTCTGGCAACCACCTGGGTAGAAAGAAGTAGCAGTGAAATAGGGTGAACCGTAAAGAAGAATGAAAGCAGTAAAGAATAAATACAAGAATATTTCAGCTGACCTACTCCCGCTCTTCCCAATACTGTATACTAACAGGCCCAAAATCCTGACAATCACTGTCCTCACCATCAATGCTATTTGCTTTCCTTGCCGTTAGCTGGTGTGGATGGAGTCCAGAGGCCATCTGGAGAGGTTGGGCTGTTTTCTGATCTGAAACAGTGACTCAGAAGGCCATCATGGAGACAGGAGGGAGCTCAGTGCAGCTCAGCTCAGCTTAGGCATTTAAAACTGCAAATTTTAAAACTTACCTGTTGGACCTCCTTTGGCTCCCAGTGGCAAATGCTTCCTGAGAAACCATCACTGCTCTACCCACCTAGACGAGGAGAATGTGGGTTAATGTCTGACCTCATTTTAATTAAACCCTAGGCCTGCTGCTCCTCGGATGCTGCCTGAACTGCTGTGCTTTTCCAGCACCACTAATCTAAAATCTGGTTTCCAGCATCTGCAGCCATTGTTTTTACCTCATTTCTGCCAGTCAAACTCACATTTGCAATTTTACAACGACAGAGAGAGGGAATCGCCTCCCCAGGTGATTGTCACAGAATAAATGTACTCAAATAACCAAAAATCAGAATTTTTATCTTTGGCTGCCAACATTTGTAGTCAAATGCATTACAATTCAATTTAGTTTTAGAAATGAAAGACATTACACAACACAACCAAGTTGAGACAAATTTCATGGCAACTAAACATATCAACACGGAATAAAAGCAGATTAGTTAACAGTTCAGGTTGTAACTTGAACTTATGGTTTTCAGGTTGTTAGTGAAGTTCCACATTGCTTAAAATAATGCACTGTACTTTGGTATCTTTCTTATGACAGCTGACTGTAGATATAAATAAGAATAACTGATGATAACAGGGCCATAACTCAGTCTAAACAACCAATCCAATAGATACATTCCAGCTGTATAAACTAAGGTTATTGACTGAGAAGCTACCCTCAAAAATAAATGTGCTGAAAGCGAATGTTCAACCAGTAGGGTTTGGAAAGAGAATACACAGCTGTCAATATAGCTCAAATAAAGACACTGAAAACAGACATAGAACTTCCTAGTGTTCATTTCTCGGAAGAGATTGAGTAAATACACTCCAGATATGTCGCCTGATTGCTTATGTCTGTAGGCACATCCATTTATCTCACATCAAGTTGGACAGATTTCCCCTGCAACAAACATATTGAAAAATGTCATCTGTAGTAAAAATGATTAGTCCTAAATTTGCTTGCACATTCATTGTAGAGCTTGATGCAGAGTGCTGGAGCTATTAGCAATATTTCTACAGAATTCTGGAATGTGATATGAATGAAGAGTTCCATGTTCCAGGTCACTGTTAAAACTCCTGCCAGATCTCAACTGATCCAAATATAGAAAGCCTGATGATTTGTGATTACACATGTCAAGGTTATGGGAAACTGAAAAATAGTTAAGTTTTGGCCACTTTTGTTTAAATATGTTAACAAAAGTGAAATACATAATGACCTGAAAGTTTATATTTTATGCAAGTACTTTGTTTGAATTTCCCGAGATATATTTTTCCATTCACTAATCTTAGTAGAAATGTCAACATCAGGAATTAATACAAAAACTTGTTTTATACTCATTAACTCTATTGCTAACAGCAAATGAAAAAAAAAACTATCCTCGTTTGAATTTCATTTTGCTATGAACCTGCATTTTGCACTCAATTCAATAACAATGGCATCATATAAGGTTTTTAAAGCAAACTATATCCTTAATTGTTTTAATATCTTCAAGTAAGGAATAAGCAAACTGTTCTTGACATATGTAAAATATTTGGATTTTTATCAAAAGTTTTTTAATCTAAATTTATTTAATATCAAAAATTTCATATTTCTACAAGAAATAAACAAATCCGTAGGAAGTGCTTGTTGTTTACATATTAACATATTTATTACAGAACAGAATATAGAATAGAAAATCATTTACTGTCATGTATACTCAAATACAGAAGTTCAGGAGTACAGTGAAAAGTTTAGAATGTTGCCTCTTATGGCACCATCTTAGGTACCAATTTCTTAGGGATAAATCTTAGATACAAAAAGAAAAATAAAAAAGAAAAGAAGTTGCATTACCTTACCGTGATTCATTGTATAAGCTAGAAATAATACATAGTTAAAAAAATAAATATTACAGTCAGATAAACAAATTACAAACAAATGTTACATTGCAGTAGCTCAGCACAGGGGTTTCCACATATGGTCTGGCCGGCCTCACAAGCCACTGACCACCCGTGCTAGACCTAAGTCAGACAACTGTTCCTGCTCTGCTTCAGGCCTCCAGCTCTTTCCACTCTGGCTCTCAGCTGCTCCAAGCTCCATCCCACTTTGCTCTGGCTCTCAGCCGCTCCAAGGTAAGTTTTCTTATCAAATTAAAAACACTTTAAATTCTTAGATAAAAATGGGAGGAGAAGAAAAAGGGGGAAAAGGCAAACAGACTGATGAGCTCCAGGCTGAGGAGCCCAAACGCTGCCTACTCCGCAGCGACCACCCATCGCAGTACCTCTCAAATATGCTAACTTCCAAAGTCCTATTTCAAGGGCACATTGCCAGAATGAATGTTATACTCAATTGTTGTCTCATATTGACAGTCAATCTGTAAACTCAAAAAATTCTGAAGGCTTGTTTATGCATATAGAATCACAGGGTGGAATCTTGTTCAGGTGTTGAAGGCCTTGCTTGCCAGGCAAAGTGAGGGATCCCTGTGGCCTCTTTCCAGGAAGACCCATAGAATCATAAGGCAATCGGGTAATGCCAAGCCACAGGTGGTGGGAATCAAGACAACAAAGGCAAAAGAGCTGGCAACCAATCAGTGACAAGGGACTCTGGATTACTCTCCAGTCGGTGGGCTAGATCCTCACTGCCTCCATTAAACAGAGTCTCACAGCTCTCAAGGAGGCCATTCAGCCTATGTCAGCACTTTGAAAGAGCTATTCAATTACTCTTGTTCCCCTTTGATCGCTTACTACTCTTCACTTTCTGTACTACCCTGCCATTTTCTTCTGTTAAAATTACTCTTGAATCTATATTCATCATCCTTTCGGGCAGTGCATTCTGGGTTCAGAATAGTTTGCAGAATTGAAAAAAAAATCTCCTTAACTTCCTTGGGGTTAACTTGCCTTAGGTTAGTGGTTGTTGATTTGGTCTTTGGAAATCAGACGTGTAGTGGTCCTACACAAAATGCTCGAACATCCATCAGCACTTCATGGGCTTACCTACACCATGTGAAATGGAGCAGATCATAAAGGCAACACACCACCACCTTCTCAAGGATAATTAGATATGGGCAATAAATGCTGCCCTAGTTGGTGACATCAACATCTGGCAAAGTGTAAACTAAAAGATTCAAGCTACTTTACTGATTTGTAAGCTTAATTGGGCTGATTCTTACTTTTGTTTTGGTTACCTGTTAGTTTGGAGGGTTTCTGACCATGAGAAATCTCTCACTGCATCCGACCAAACTTGCCTCAGTAATCTCCAACTCCACCCCAAGAGTGCCACATTTGCCCGAACCTAGCCCCATCTCACTGTTCCCGACACAACTCATTATTAATTGATTTCTGCTGAAGGTCTCAAGGGAGTGCAACGAAGGTTTACCAGGCTGATTCTGGGGATGGCTGGACTGATATATGAGGAGAGATTGACTAGGTTCGGATTGTTTTCACTGGAGTTCAGATGAATGAGGGGATATCTCATAGTGACATATAACATTTTAACAAGAGTAGACAGGATAGATGCAGGGAGGATGTCCCCATTGGTAGGTGCATCCAGAACCAGAGGACACAGTCTGAGGATTTGAGCTGGACCATGTAGGATGGACCTGGGGACACATTTCTTCACCCAAGTGTGGTGAGCCTTTGGAATCCAATGCCACAGGGATTAGCTCATGCCAAAACATCAAATGTATTCAAAAGGCATCTAGATATAGCACCTGGGGTGAATGAGATCAAAGGTTATGGAGAGAAAACAGGATTAGGCTCTTGAGTTGGACGATCAGCCACATCATGATGAATGGCGGAGCAGGCTCGAAGGGCTGAATGGCCTCCTCCTATTTCTATCTTCTATGTTTCTATCCCTGGCATCCACACTATTTAAAAGGCTGCCATTCACCTGGACAAGCATTGATAATCCGTGTTACCCCTCACAAGGAATATAATGCCATAGCAGCCACAAAACCATGCTGTTCACTGCATATCGTGGCATGTTTGACACTTCCACTCACATAAACCCCATTCTATCACCCGAGTCACTGTTCAACCATCAGGTCACCAGTTTACTAGTCCTTAAATATATCCCATTCTCCTCGCTAAGTCAATACTACTCTATCACCAGTGTTCACTGGAAACCACATCTTGTCCATTAGAGAAACATCATTTACAGGCAAATAGTTGGACAATTCCCAAAAAGACCTTTTATTTACAACCGGCAGAAGTGAATACAACAAAACAAAACAAAACAAAGAGCCTGCAATCCACCCCTGCAATACTGGCAAGATGACCAATGACTATTTAACATTTCATGCTGTCTGTTGTCCCCCAGGTCTCATCAACTAGGATCAGGTATCAATTAGCTCCTGTCTGACACAGTTGAGCAGTCATGCACAAGGAGAACTTCCTCCTCCCATTGGCCTTGTTCTCCTCTTCTACAGAAGACCACTCCCATTGCCCAAATCCTCAACAATCTATTACATCACCTCATTGCCTGCTCCAATTATGCAGAGCACACCACCCCAGGATGTTGCAGAATACTCTGTCCAAACTATACTGAAGGTCCATGTCCATTCTGCTGATCCATCCAGCAGAACCACATCTTTAGCAGCCCTATCACCTGCTCTGGTAAAAGCATGGGCAGTGTTGGATCTGTGCTGCACATCAGTCAGGGGCTTGAGCAATGGTGTTATGAGTCAGGGTCACAGCAGGTATCCATTGACCCCACTAACCAGCCTTGTAAGGCAGGTGCTCCTTCAAATTCACCAGGTATGTGGTTGTGCTCCAGGTTGAAGGAGTCATGGCAGATGTCAGGGCAGAGGGCATGCATCTCCAGGGAATGGTAAAGGTGATCACAGATTATTGGATATTACTCAAGTGGAATCTTTCTTGATGGATGAATTCTGCAGGGTTGTGACATGGCCTTCTCAATGGCATCTGTGTATAGTTGATGGACCCTGGGCCTGGGTAAAGCCAACCGTGTTTCCAAATACTCCATCCTCGGCTGCAACACCAACCTCATCATTGGGAAATTACAGTTAGTAAGTTTGCAGATGACACCAAAATTGGAGGTGTAGTGGACAGCAAAGAGGGTTACCTCAGATTACAACAGGATCTGGACCAGATGGGCCAATGGGCTGAGAAGTGGCAGATGGAGTTTAATTCAGATAAATGCGAGGTGCTGCATTTGGGAAAGCAAATCTTAGAAGGACTTATACACTTAATGGTAAAGTCCTAGGGAGTGTTGCTGAACAAAGAGACCTTGGAGTGCAGGTTCATAGCTCCTTGAAAGTGGAGTCGCAGGTAGATAGGATAGTGAAGAAGGCGTTTGGTATGCTTTCCTTTATTGGTCAGAGTATTAAGTACAGGAGTTGGGAAGTCATGTTGCAGCTGTACAGGACATTGGTTAGGCCACTGTTGGAATATTGCATGCAATTGTAGTATCCTTCCTATCGGAAAGATGTTGTGAAACTTGAAAGGGTTCAGAAAAGATTTACAAGGATGTTGCCAGGGTTGGGGGATTTGAGTTACATGGAAGGGCTGAACAGGCTGGGGCTGTTTTCCCTGGAGCATCGGAGGCTGAGGGCTGACCTTATAGAGGTTTACAAAATCATGAGGGGCATGGATAGGATAAATAGACAAAGTCTTTTCCTTGGGGTCGAGGAGTCCAGAGGTGGAGGGCATAGGTTTAGGATGAGAGGGGAAAGATATAAAAGAGACCTAAGGTGCAACTTTTTCCACGCAGAGGGTGGTACGTGTATGGAATGAGCTGCCAGAGGAAGTGGTGGAGGCTGGTACAGTGCAACATTCAAGAGGCATTTGGATGGGTATATGAATAGGATGGGCTTGGAGGGATATGGTAAAAACAATGACAGCAGATGCTGGAAACCAGATTCTGGATTATTGATGCTGGAAGAGCACAGCAGTTCAGGCCTTTATTCCTGATGAAGGGCATTTGCCCGAAACGTCTTAAAAAAGATTTGACTGCTCCTTGGAGGGATATGGGCCTGGTGCTGGCAGGTGGGACTAGATTGGGTTGGGATAGCTGGTCGGCATGGACAGGTTGGACCGAAGGGTCTGTTTCCATGCTGTACATCTCTATGACTCTATGACTGTGCACAGATGGCATTGGTCACTTTCCTGATGCATTTGTTGATGCACAATGAGCAATCACACGCAGGTCAACTGTCACTCCCTAAAAGGAACGAGGAGCAGAGAAATTCAATGGCAGTCCACATGGAAATGGACTGTTCTCCTCCCAGCACCCTATCCAACAAGATCTTCAGGTCTCTGTCTGTGAACCAGGGACTGAGCTTTTGTTTTCTCTGAACTATGCCCTGAATATTGAGACTGCAGCACTACAGTGTCAGGGGCAGTTCCATGCTTGCAGCATTTGAACTGGTATGAAACAAACACCAGAAATAACTGGACTGATATCTTTATCCTGCAATAATTCTTTTTTCCAAATATTTCACTCATTAATTTTTCAAATCCCATGAATGGACCGTATTTAAGTAATAATAAGAAGAGAATTATTTCAATAAATGCTATATAAATATTTACAAAAAAGGCAAGAACACTTTTTTTGAGCTTTGGCTGTGATGGTGGGAACATGAACAATTTTATTTCTTCAGAAGAGATGAAACAAAAAAAGAATGGTTTCTTTATTTACAGATAATGGATAAAAAATGAAAAAAAAAGACTACTGTTCAAGTTAACAGAAGAATGTTCTCTAATCTTTGTCAAATTCCCAGAAGTTTATCTTGGTGTTAAAGTACAAAGGAATGGCTATTCTTTTGGTTGCCATTTTGAGGACCAATGCCAATAGCTGGGCTTGTGTGGGTTCAAAAATCTAAAAGTTTCTTTGAAGAGTCCCAGCAATATCAATATTAAAACCTTTCCTAAAAATTTCAAGTGTGAGAATATCAATCTTTCATTATGCATATAGAGTAATTTTGTATATTAGAATGAATGCCAATGAGATTTTACAGATCTTAGCATTGATTATTTTGTATTTTTGATGGATATAATTGAACCATCTTGTTCTGGGCTAGTAGTAATCATACATGTCTACCTTCTAAGAAAATTCCAGATTTCAAACATTTACGTGAAGCAGTTCTTCCATATTATCTGCAAGTCTGCTTTCATTTTGTTTAGATCTCATTGTTTTATTTGCTCACAGGACGTGAGTAATAATTGATTGTGATTTCATGTTTGTTGAATGGTTAGATCTCTATTCTATTTGTTTACTGAATTCAAATTACGCATTTGCTATGGTGGGATTTGAACGCACTTTCACCCATGTCTGGATGGAGTGTTAGTCCAGCAGCGTTTCCACTGTGCCATTGCCTCCCCCAAATCCTATATTATTAACAATCTTCAACTTAAATCTACTGTAATTAGTTCTTCCCTGGGAATATTGAGGAAGATGTTGACAGAAAACAAATCGGACTCAAACTCAGTAGATTGCTGACCTATTCATGACCTCCTTAAACTTGCTACCAATGTCTTTTGCTTTTTCTCCTGGCTACTAGGCATCAGCCCATGTACTTTTACGTGTGAGTAACAGAGTTAGTGAGAGTGAGACATTGGATAAGTCACTCAGCACAACAGAGTCAAAGGAATGGAGATTAACTGCCCTTCATACTGGAAACAGAAGGTTGCTCAGTTCTAAGCCTGAGTCACAGAATTCGAACTTATAAATATCTATCCAGAAAAAGAATGTTTGAGGAATATCACACTGAACTGGTGGTCATTCTATGAGGATGTGCAGTTACACATGGTCTTGAATGTAAGCTATAGTTCAGAGGGTTGTAGATTCATATCCCAGTCCAGAGACTTGACCATAAATTCGTGGCAGTACTCTAGTGTAGTGATGGTTTGAGGTTTGGCTTGGATCTTTTGTGGATGACCTTTTGGATAACTGTGGCCTGTTATTACCTAAAAGCGACAATAGTTTGACCTCTGGTTGGTTTCTTTTATTTATACTATTATAAAGTTCCACTGTGTTGTTGTACATCTCCCTCTGATACAGACTGCTTTTCTCTTCTTGGAGTCTAACACATGGCTGTTGATATCACCATTACATCATTAAATACATCACCATCTCATTACTCTAACCATTTAGGGAATTATTAAGCCAAAGTCCCATTTACCTTCGAAAGTGGATGAAAAAGATCCAATAACATTATTTCAAAGAAAAGCTACAGTGTTTATTCCAGTGATCTGACCACTATTAATCCCTCAACCAACATTACTAAACTAGATTCATAGGTCATTGTCAGATTTCTGTGTGTGTGAGCTTGCTGTGTACAAATGGACTGCCATGTTTTCTACAACTGTGGCTACGTTTCAAAAATGGCCTCATTGTCTGTAAAGCTATTTGAGATTTCTGGAAGTTGTGAAAGGAATATATAATTGCTGAACTGGTTTGAAGAAGAGTCATGCTAGATTTGAAACATTAAGGCTACGTCTCTTCACAGATGCTGCCAGGAATCACTGAGTTTCTCCAACATTTTCTGTTTTTGTTTCAGATTTTTGCTTTTGTACAAATGCAAGATTTTATTTTATCTCTCACTATCTCTCAATGGCCATCAAGCATAGTGGTTCAGTAAGAATAAAGCCTCTAATGGGGGTATGTGCACTTACACTCAAAGCTATTAAGGTTTCTCCCAAAGAATGGATAAATGCAGGTGTTTTTCAGATCACTCAGTTCTGGTAGAGAAAGAAAATTGAATGGACTGGAATGCATTGCTGTTATTATGTCTAAAGATGGAGCAGGCATCGATGAGTAGGTAGGGTCATTGATCCCAATAACTATGGATTCAGGAGTTCTCCTGCCTTCCAGAATACTTAGAAAGGCTTTTATAAGAAATGGTATTAAAAATCTCAACTTTTCTTATCAGCTACAACAACCATTGCAGAATCCTGACCAAGGTCGAGCTAATGTTTCCGTAATCATTGCTGCCCAATTCTATGAAGAAGAGGAGGGTTGTTGAGGCATGTGCACAAATGAAGCCTGAGGCTCCTTGTTTATATATGTAAGGCACCTAATGTCAGGTTTATCGGTAATGAAAGACACCAGAAACATGACCAACTCAGTTTCAGGTCAGCTTATTGTTAGATATTCTTAAGGAAAGGTTATTAAGATTATTTCTGATTATTCTGAAACTTATGGAGTAAAATATAAGTTAAAGACAAATCCACCCTGTATAGAAATCTGGATATTTGGAAATGTTGACTAAAATCTCCAAAATCAGGCTGCACAGCTCCATGTTTACTTTGAAAACAGGCACACTGAATTTAATATCTAGCCTTAATCTCTCAGTCCTCATATTTCCATGGGGTGACACACGCACAAGTTCATAACCAATAAACTGTGCACCAATTCACTACTAGGAAGGCCTGGAGCATTTAACTTCCCACCATTTGCACTTTACAAAATGTTGTCAGGCCATGAATTATGGGCATAGAACATGCTTAAAACTGGCTGCCTCAGCATCTTCCATTCCTGGTTAATTAATCATATCTTTAGATTGACTGTAATCACTTCGAGAAGCATATTCTTTAACATCAGGGTGATAAACAATCTTACAGAGCAGAGAGTTATAGGAGATGATGACTTGTCCTGGCAGAAGAAAAGTTGTCACTGACTCTACAGACTGAAAACACTTCTGCCCACTGTCATGCTATAGATGGACAATATTGATGGATATTTGGAGGAAAGCTGCTCCTGGAGCTACTGGTCAGTCTAATTTAGGGGGAAGTAGTTTTGGCTACTCTAGGGTGGTAATGGTAAGCTCAGTTTTAAAGAATGTACAAGTAGGCAGGAAGGGGATACCAATGTCTTGGGCTGGAGGCAAGGCAAAACCCTGAAAGATAGCACTCCTGTTCTACTTGTAATTTTAAAAATGTTTAAATAGACCTAAAATTTACCCCTGTTCACCTGACAATGCCAACTGTTCTGTGGCACAGGTAGCATAATATTGGGGACAACTGAGTTTTAACCAAGTTTTATTGACACTTCAATGTTTATTGCATTTGCTGAATTCTGAATATCAAATCTGGATCCATCTATCCTCTTTATTATGGGGGTGAGCTTGGAAGTGGATGGGAAGGTAGTGGGCTATCCAACAAACTTATCTTTAATGCTCCTTCTCTGGCCAAACATATACCTGGCTGGGCATGCAACATCCAGCCTATTGTCTTTCATATTCACGCTCTTTCGTCAACATTTCCAAATATCTAGATTTCTACGCAAAGTGGATTTGACTTTAACATATATTTTACTCCACAGAATAACTAGAAATTTCATAATTTACAACTTCATAGTTTGTTCTGCCGTTGGACACAATAAATAACTGTGAGAGCTTTGCCATTAAGATAGAATGAGTATGAGGGAGACAATTTGTCCATTCATCTTTGTTCACTTGTTCACCATCCAACGAACATACAAGTCATAGGATGTTCCAACCATTCCATATCAACATTCATTTTTCACATGCAAATAGTTGGAATCACATTTACCTAATTCTTCACCTTATACCCCTCAAAACTTGCCCTCATCTATACTATCTAATTTGAATTGTTGATATAGACTGGGGATTTCCTTAGAGATCTTTTCACTCCCCTTCTGTATCATTTTGGAAGTTTAGTGGAAACCCTATTTATGTGGGTCTCCATGTCCAGCTCAGAGTGGGAACAGCTCTAAGGAAATATCTAGCCTTTGTCTTTGCAGCAATTGCTAATCTTGCCAATGAGTTCCAGGACCACATAATTTTCAAGACATTTCTGCTATTGTTCGAAATCTCTTGTATTTATCTTGTGTGTATAGACACTTATAACTCTTATAACCTCTCAACTTGGACAAGTTGTTGGAGGGAATCCTGAGGGACAAGATTTACATGTATATGGAAAGGAACGGACTGATTAGGGATTGTCAATATAGCATTGTGCATGGGAAATTGTGTCTCATGAAATTGCGTTTTTTGCAGAAGTAACAATAGAATTAATGAGGGCAGCATTCAACAAAGTTCCTCATGATAGACTGGTTAGCAAGATTGGATCACACAGAATAGCTTTATGGATACAGACCTAGCTCGAGATGTAGAAGACAGAGGGTGGTGGTGGAGGGTTGCTTATCAGACTAGAGACTTGTGACCAGCAGTGTGCCACAAAGATCGGTGCTTAGTCCACTGCTTTTCAGCATTTATATAACTGATTTGGGTGTAAGAAGGTTGCCTCAAAGAACAACAGGATCTTGATCATATGGGCCAATGAGCAGAGGAGTGTTAGATAGAATTTAATTTAGATAATTGTGAGATGCTACTTTTTGGAAGGGCAAATCAAGACAGGACTTAAAACATTTAATGGTAAGGTCCTGGGGAGTGTTGCTGAACAGAGACCTTGGAGTGCAGGTTCATAGTTCTTTGAAAGGGTAGATAGGATAGTGAAGAAGGCATTTGGTATGCTTGCCTTTTTTGGTCAGTGCATTGAGTACAGGAGTTGAGAGGCCATGTTGTGACTGTACAGGACATTGGTTAGACCACTGTTGGAATATTGTGTGCAATTCTGGTCTCCTTCCTATCAGAAAGATGTTGTGAAACTTGAAAGGATTCAGCAAAGATTTACAAGGATGTTGCCAAGGTTGGAGGATTTGAGCTATAGGGAGAGGTTGAATAGTCTGGGGCTGTTTTCCCTGGAGCGTCGGAGGCTGAGAGGTTATAAAATGATGAGGAGCATGGATAGGGTAAGTAGTCAAGGTCTTTTCCCTGGGGTAGGGAAGTCAAAACTGGAGGTCAGATGGGAAAGGTGAGATGGGAAAGATTTAAGAGGCAACTATGGGGCAACGTTTTCACGCAGAGGGCGATGCACGTATAGAACAAGCTGAGAGAGAAAGTGATAGAAGCTGGTACAAATACAGCATTTAAAAGGAATCCAGATTAGTATATGAATAGGAAGGGTTTAGAGGGATATGGGCCAAAGGCTGGCAAATGGGACTAGATTTATTTAGTGGCATGGACCTAGGGGTCTGTTTCCGTGCTGTATAACTTTATGACACTAAACATTAGGCTTCCATTTAATTTAATCTAACTTTGCATAATTTTAAACATTCTCTCACATTGTCCTGTAAAGTATGTTACTCTTACCAAAGAAAATCCAAGCTGTGAATCAACATTGTTCCTCAATTTAAAAAATACCAAATATGCTAATCACTTACTTTTCTTGTGGACTCATAAAACAGGAGTTTTGGAACATGCCTTGGCTTCATAATGGTCTGTCAGCTGCTCATTGGAAAGGTGAAACTAACCATCAGACAAACAAAAACTTCTTCCAAATAAACTGAGACAAACAATTTAAGTAATTCAAAACACAAGGCAGTAGATAACTGTATTTCATACATTTGATCAACTGCTATTCATGGGTTATTAATTTTACTCAGAATGTTTGTCATTCAATGCAAAACTAATGAGGGGGCTTGAGTGCATAGGGCACAATGTCAAATCTGGAGATGACACAAAACTTGGACCAATTGTGAAATTTGAGGAAGATGCTTTTGAATTCAAAGACGATATAGATAAGTTGCTGGAATGGCTAAACATAGCTGATGAAATTGAAACATAGCTGATTTTAAACTTAAGCAAAGATTCATTGATCCAATTCGAAATTAAGAATGAGCAGAGGCAAAATAAGATAAAGGAAGCAATTGTAAAGGGAACTGAGACACCATGGGGTATATGTGCACAATCATTGAGAATGGCACGGCAAATTGTGAGAGTGACCAAAGAAACACAGGGCATCCTAGATTTTATAGAGAAATAGCTTGACAACAGCAAGAGTTAATTTGCTGTCTCAGTAGTTGATGAATTAAGAAAATATAAACAGAGTAAATGTAAAGAAGAACAGGTGGCACTGGGTTTGGAATGTGCTATGATGGAGACAAACCATTTTCTTTGGGTTTCTTTAGAATTAGAGAATAATGAATGGCAAATAAGCTAGCATTGGGCTTATAAAGGACCAGGAGTGTAGGTACAGGCATGTAATTACCTAGGAGCCACATACTTTCAGTGAGGTGGATAAAAAGCATTGGGGCAGGCAATATTGAGGGCTTGCAATGGCATGGGTTGCCAAGAATGAGTTATGGGGAGTGTGTAAAGGGATGGAGGCTGGAGGGATGTCCTTGATTTCATCCATTATTTTCTTAAAACTGTACTACAGTGTCAGTGCATGGAGGCAGGCCTTGTACCCTGCCAGCAGCCTTCACTCTCATTTTGTATTCTCTTGGTCTACTTCACAGGGAACCCCGCCAGACCAGATCATCAGGACCAGTTTATCCTGGGCAGGTTTGATGAGCCTGGAAATGACCTATTGCTGCGCTCTGGACATAAGAACAAAAATATTCCCAGTTAGGGGCAACAGCTTTCAGTTTCTACTCTCTCCAGTCTCTTCAGCACATACATATTTAATCACCTCTCATCCTTCAAAATCCCAGAATATAGGCTCAATTTACTCAGCCTCTCACCACTGATGAATAAGACGGTTGTCCTATTTGGTTAGTGATCTTTTACTGCAATGCCTTCAATGAAAGTATATCCTTCTTTAAATGTGGACACCAAAACTGCATGGCATTTGAAGTTTGATCTCAACAAAATCCTGTGTAATTGTAGCAAAATTTCTTTATTCTTGTGTTCCATTGCCCTTGCAATAATGCCAATATGCCATTTACCTTCATAATTGCTTGTGATGCGGCATGGTCATTTTCTCTGCTTTTTTTTCACTATTGCCCCGAGTCGCTCTGTAGAGGGACATGTACAAATTTCAAGCAATTAAAAACCATTCTGCTTATTCATTCCTTATTGAAAATTGATTAGCCTTGTTCTTCCCCACATTGATCTCCATCTGCTGTCGTGTTGACTTTTTTTTTCACTCATTGGATTTGGACATCAGTAGATATTAACTATTCCTAACTGCTTTGGACAAACCTTCTTAGGAATACTGATTTCCATGTGGTGTAAAAATACCCTTATTCTTCTTAAGAAGGAAATTCCAGGATTTCGACTGAGTGATGGTGAAGGAGCAACAATGCATTTCCAAGTTGGGAATCATGAGTGGCTTTGAGAGGAACTTGCCACTGGTAATGTTCCCATGTATCTATTGCCTTTGCCCTTCTTGATGCTTGACCTTGCCGGTTTAGAATGTGATGTTAAAGGAGCTGAGATGAGTTACTGCAGTTAATCCTGTAGATGGCACACACTGGGGGCATGAAGAAATGGTGGTGAAGGGAGTAAAGTTAAAGAGGATGAGGTGCCAATCAAGCAGATTGCTTTGCCCTGAATGGTATGAAACTTCTTGAATTCGTCATACCCATCCAGGCTAGTGGGCTGTATTCCATCACACTCCTGATTCATGCCTTGTAAATAGTGGAAAGGGACTGGCAAGACTGGATGTGAATTACTTGCCACGGAGTTCCTAGTCTCTGACTTCCTTGTGTAGCCACAGTAGCTTTATGGCTGGTATAAGTCTGGACAATGATTGTCTACTTAAAGGCCTCAATTGGCTTCAGGGCAAGAAGGTCAACAATGGACCTTCCTGTCCAGAACTCACTTTGGCTGGAAGTAGAAAGGCAAAAGTGAGGACTGCAGATGTTGGAGATCAGAGTTAAGATCAGAGAGGTGCTAGAAAAGCACAACAGGTCAGGCAGCATCCAAGGAGCAGGAAAATCAATGTTTTGGGCAGGAGCCCTTCATCAGGAAAAATGGTGGGGATTCAGTAAGCCACTTAACTTCCTAATTAAATACACTTGCAGCCTCCTACCTTGCTATCAATGGTAGTAGAAGATTCTGTTACCTCTGTAGTACCACAGATGCTGCCTCACCTGCTGAGTATTTCCATCTTCCTGCGGCACTGCTAGTTGTTCCTCTGTACCATGAAAACAGCACTGACCTAGCTGACAGACCAAACTGGCAGGATCTGGTGTCGTGGTTTCCTCTTTTGTTTTCAAGGGAAGAGGTTAACCTTCCTTCGCATCACTTCCTCCAACAGGACATCCCAGTACATGGTGGCACAGTGGCTCAGTGGTTAGACTGCTGCTTCACAGACTGTTTGCACATTCTTCTCATGTCTGCATGGCTTTCCTCCAGGAGCTCTGGTTTCCACCCACAATCCAAAGATGTACAGGTTAAGTGCATTGGCCGTGCTAAATTTCCATAGTGTCCAGGGATGTGTAGACTAGGTAGATTAGCCATGGAGAAATGAGGGTTACAAGGATAGGGTAGGAGGGCATGGGTATGGCTGGGATTGTCTTCAATGGGTTGGTGTGGACTTGATGAGCCAAATGGCCTGCTTCCACATTGTAGAGATTCTACGCTACCACTGTGAAAACTGGTGCACCTTTTTCCTTTATCTGATACTTCTGAAGTGCATGACCTGGTGCAGGACATATGGTGCTGGTGCCAGGATTCATGAAATACCCTGCAGTGGTGAGTACGATGAGTGAGGCACCATAGGGACATGATGTATAGATAAACTGGGTTGAGTTTAGGAATGATGATTTGAATGATTTATTATCGCATATTATCTTGAAGATTTAGTGAAAAGTGTTTTGTCACCACAATCCATGCCATTTTGAGATACAGTAAGGATAAACAGAAATTACCAAAATAAGAGGTCATCTTTTGTTCACATTGGGGTTTCAAGCATAGCTTCAGAGCTTCTGCAAGATGTTCTGGTGCTCAAGAAATACCACTTTGAGAACAGCAATGATGACACCAATGCCCCAGTAGACTCCCGCTCTGCTGCTGCTGCAACCACCTCACCAACACCAGGCTCCAGTCCTACTGCTGCCAAGCATTCCTGGTCCAAGCATCACCAAGAATACACATTCTGGACCTACCACCACTAGGAGTCTCAGCTGCAGGCACCGCCGCCACCAAAAGTCCAGACTTCAGGCCTAACGCTACCAGGACTCACCACACTAGGCACCATCATTGCCAAGAGTCCAGACTCCAGGCCTACCTCTGCCAGGAGTCCTCATGCCAAGCACCACCAGTACAAAACGTTCAAGCTCTGGGCCTAGCGCCACCAGAAGTCCAGGCTCCAGGCCAACCGCTGCTAAGAGTGCAGGCTCCAGGCACTGCCATTGCCACCAGGAGTCCTGATCCACACCGATACGCTGCAGCCACTGCCCCACTAACACTGCTCAGGCCTCAAAGATGAAGAAGAAAGGAATGAGAAAAGAAAAAAGACAAAAAGTATGTAGCGAAAACAATGCTGCCGGCCTGGAGCAGACTGGCTCCGATGAGCCTGAATACTACCTACTGTGGCAATGCTATCTTGTATTCTTATGGTGTGAGAAAACACACCAGGCCTCAGAGAGAAACCATCCATGAAACTTACCAAAAGTGACACTTAGCCAATTTCTGGTAAAATTCAGTTAATCGAATTTAAAAATTCAATGAAGTATTTTTGTCATAAATAAATTAAGATCAGATTACTGTTTTATTTACAACCGTTTTATTTACTGTTAGATCAACCAAAGATTTATTCTGCTGTGCAAAAGGAGTACCATATTGGATGTGTTATCTTTCAGGAGATGTTAAAGACACTGTTTGGCCCCTCAGGTGAATACTTAGGATAGCATGGGTAGGTAAATTATCCCTGGTACCCCAGTCAATACTCACCTCTTAATCAACATCACAAAACAGCTTCACCATCGTTATCATATCACTGCTTTTGGAAGCTAATTGTACACACATTGACTGCCACATTTCCAACAGTACAACGGTGACTACAATTCAAAAATGTTTCATTGGCTGCAAAGTGTTTTGGGACACCCTGAGGGAAAGAAAGGTGCTACAAAAATGCACTGTTTTTTTCTTTTAACTGTAGCTACATTGACCATTAAATATGCATATCTAATCAGAAGTTATCCACAATGACTCTGTGGGTGAGCTAACCTGGGCTGATATCAGTTAGATATAAACCATAGCTCCATTGGATGAGACATTAAACTAAGGCCATTCAGGTAGATTGCAGGAGAAATTTCCCTAATATCCTCACTGATATTCATTTTAATCAAAATGACTGAAGCAGATTATCTTGTCCATTTGAGTTTGCAGTGTGAAAATTAGTTTCTGCATTTTCTATATTACTTTATGATTGCACTTCAAAAGTACATCATTTGAGGTGTCTTGAGATCTTGTAGAGGTTTACAAGAGGAGCATGGATAGGATAAATAGACAAAGTCTTTTCCCTGGGGTGGGGGAGTCCAGAACTAGAGAGCATAGGTTTAGGGTGAGAGGGGAAAGATATAAAAGAGACCTAAGGGGCAACTTTTTCACGCAGAGGGCGATACATATATGGAATGAGCTCCCAGAGAAAGTGGTGGAGGCTGGTACAATTGCAACATTTAAGAGGCATTTGGATGAGTATATGAATAGGAAGGGTTTGGAGGGATATGGACCGGGTGCTGGCAGGTGGGACTAGATTGGGTTGGGATATCTGGTCGGCATGGACAGGTTGGACCGAAGGGTCTGTTTCTGTGCTGTACATCTCTATGACTTTATGATTCTATGAGCAATTGTTTCTTGAAGTCTCAATGTTTATACAGTTCATTTAGGTCCCATTTTGCAAAATATGTCGGAAATTGTTTTAGCTGTTATTGTAGGAGATGGATTTCACTAATTTATACATATTCTAACATACAGTACCCTGTGAATCTCATTGTTTGTATCTTTGTGTTGAAACCTATACATAAAACATTCTTACTTCTCAGCAGAAAATAGGAATTATGGAGAACCTGACTAGACAGGAAACAATGTGACAATCCTTCACTTTTCATTGCCAACTACAAGGATCAACTGGAATTATGATTCCTTTTATGTTGTTCTAATATGGCAATCTCCACTGGAAATATACGCAGATGTGTCACATGGTTTGAATCATGTCATTTAGAAGAAATACACTATGCAGCTGAGAAAAGCAGCGTTATACCTTAAATGCATTGCAGGTTATGGTAAAATCCCATAAGACGGAATGTTCTCTCCTCTGAAGCCAAGTCTTATCCCATCAATATACAACAGCAGAAAAAGAGGAGCATCTTGAAAGAAGTTGGTCTTTACTTCCATTAATATTCTATTATCTATGAAAAGCTGTATCTAAAATCTCTTTCTATATGCTATTGATCACTTTACTAACTACTCCATTAGCCTTCTTTAAACTTACCTACATATAGAAAACAAAGAATTTCTGAATGATATGTAATCTTATCAAAGGTTCAAAGCAACATACAGCTTGGAATTTTTGCTTAATATTTTTATTTTGCAATCAATGGTCTGTCAAGTTTAAGAATGAATTACAAACAAAGGAATACCTCAAGTTGCCTTCTAGCTTTGACTTTTTAAAGATCAATTTAAAACATTCTAAGTAGACAGTAGCTTTATGTGCATCTGCAGCTTCAGCATGAGTCTGTCACCCTACTATCACATTTCTGAACAATAGACAGAATAAATATGCTCACTCGTGTATTTGTCAATCTTTGCTGATCCTGAAGCAGCACGGAGAGAGGTGGAAGCACTTGGAATACAGGCAATGTCAAATAAAGTAGAAAATAACATTAACCTTTCCCAAAGTTAGATACTGTTTTATTTAAACATACCACTCCTGAAGGTTTTACAGCAAGAGAAATTCTACCCTTGCATAATAGAATTGTAGAGCCGTGCGGCAGAAAATGCAAGCTTTAGGGAGCCCAAAACCATGACCTCATTCTATATATTTAGCTAAGCCTTCTTGCGCCAAAACAACAAACTATTGGTTATCGTCACTCAAGAAACAGATGCTCTTCCGCTGACTGTGTAGCTACAGTTCCACCAAGTGGTGCAGAATAGTTGTTGCTGTTTAATCTTTTCAAAATCAGGCTGATTCACACAATATATGGTATAAATGAAGAAGAAATTTAAGATTATGCAATATTCAGTAGAAATTGAAAGCTTCAAGACAAGAACAATAAAATGAAAACAAATTGAAGAAATTGGAAGGTTGCAATGATTTGTAGAATTTATCTGAAAAGCCTTATGATTTTATAACATACAGCAGAAAAACAATGATCAGGCTCCACTGATTAATAATTCAAGGCATGATTACGTATTGGAGCCAGATCCTTTGTATTCCATCAGATAAGATGGAGAGTTTATGCAAAGGTTAATAAAGGATCTCTGACACAATTACTTGCATTAAATAATTGTACAATGCCTCCTTGGACAAATTCTAAATGCGCCCAAAATAGTTATTATGATTATTGCATATCAATTCTCCATTGACCATTGTAGTTATGCTCTTTTCCACGCACATTTTGACCCTGATGTGTGATTCTAACCTCGCTCATTCTCATTTTCATTACCGTCACCAACTCACCACATTTTCTACAGTGGGGGTGCTCTCTCAGTACTTTCATACTTCAACTTATGACACCACATAAGTGGCTACTCCTACTCCTGCTTCAGTTCCTGCAGTAAGATGAAAATAATGTACTGCAGGAATAACATTTATGAATCCTGCACTTCTTTCTCACCACAGGAGCTAGAGTTGGAGTAGTCCAAACTAGGCGGAGTCCAAGATGGGAGGAAATAAGATCATTTCCAAATGAGGTCACAGATGGGGCACAGGGGAAGTCAAGAAAGCAAAGCAAGAAACCTAAAGGCATAGAGGGGAAGACTGTCAGAGAAAAAGGCATGGTAGGCATAGACTGAATGACCTTTCTTGTTAGAGAAGTCATGTTGCTCTGCTTGTATGAGCTGTTATCGTCTAGGACATAATTTAACAGGTAGCAGGGTTGCCTACTGGGCTTCTACTCTGCTCCTTGTCAGGGTGGTGGAGAATGCTGCAGTCCTTGACCTTTTAACTCCCTAAAGAAGTTTAATTGGCCGAAAGCAAGACTTCTACCGCTCACGTGGGAGGAAATCCCACCTTAGAAAACTGAGCCAATCAGATTGGTCAGTAGCGCTGTAGTCCCAGTAGTGTCACTGTGAATGGTGGCCACTGCTGGAAGTATAATAGAGTCTCCTGATTCCAGAGGATCAGGTAAGTCCAGAGTCTTGTGGGGCAGGGGGGAGGGGGAAGAGCAGATTGGCTTGGACTTGAGTGGGAAGAGAGGGGACTCTGGATCCTAATGGAAAAGCTAAGCAAAGTTGATGCTCCCCTTTGGTAAGGTGGGGTGGGTGGACCGTATCTGGAAATGGAACCGGTGATGGTGATAATCTGTTTCAGCTGAGCAGGATCGAAGTAGGGTTGTCGCTTGAGCTTTTCCTGAGCCTGAAATCTTCCCCTCTGCCTCACCCATGAGAAATAAGTCCACAGAACTTAGTATTCCTTCACCAAGCCACCCTTTATTTTCACGTGATTAGGACTTGACACTTGTCTGGCTCCCTCAGAGCCAGCTCTCAGAGTAAACAGAATCTCTAACACTTCTGTTTATATCTATCAGCCAGGACTCCCTGAATGGGCCAGATTAACAGCCCCAGCCAGGGAACTCATATTCCATGACATCCTCCTGGCTGGCTTTGTACAATCACTACGTCTCTCCTCCTCTAAGTCTGGGGATGCATGCCTGTTATTTTTCTAGTAGCGTCTCCTGGGATGATTTCACATGGTGTCTGTTTCCTCCAACTCAGGAAAAGGGCAACATATACCAGACCGTAACCAGCATTTTGTGCCTGGAGTGTCTCAAACGCAATTCACTCTCTTCTTCAGGTGTTAAAGATCTGAAAGCTGAAACTATGAAGGATTAGATTAGATTACTTACAGTGTGGAAACAGGACCTTTGGCCCAACAAGTCCACACCGCCCCGCCGAAGCGCAACCCACCCATACCCCTACATCTACCCCTTACCTAACACTACGGGCAATTTAGCATGGCCAATTTACCTGACCTGCACATCTTTGGACTGTGGGAGGAAACCGGAGTACCCAGCGGAAACCCACGTATTCATGGGGAGAACGTGCAAACTCCACACAGTCAGTCGCCTGAGGCGGGAATTGAACCCGGGTCTCTGGCACTGTGAGGCAGTAGTGCTAACCCCTGTGCCACCGTGCCGCCCACAAACATCCGCCATGTCCGTCTCAGACTCTGAGCTTTCTTCAAATTTGGATGGGGGAATGACCCACGGGTTCCGACTGACTTTCTGGCTCTGTGCTCCTGCCCCATTTACAAGTGTGCAGCTTTCATCTGGTCCACATGCTTGATCAGGACCACGTCACCAACTCAAACTTTATATGTCATGGAACCTGACTGGGCAATGACCAAGCCTCTTACCTGTGCAGAGCCATTTTAGTCATTTTGGCACCAAACTTCATTCCCTGAAGTAAACTCTCTCTCGTTTTAGTGGAGTTTTGTGTCCAGCATTGGCATTCCTGATGCCATTTCACCCTCCCCTCACTCGGGGAAGATCAGATTTAATCTGGTGCTGTCTCGTCTCCCCATTGTCAACTGCTAGAGCTATCCCTGTAGTTGCATGAGATGGTCTGATAATCAAATAGGAACCATTTGGTATTGAGTGAGGCTCTAGTCTGTTTCTTTAAGCCAACCTTCCAAGTTTGGACTGCTCTTTCCACCAGACTATTGGACAATGGATGGTAGGGAGCTTTCCTTATATGCAACTTTAGGAAATTCTTCCCTGCTGGTAAATAATGGCCCATTGTCTGTAACCAACACTTCTGGGAATCCATAAATTACAAAAATTGCTCAAAGCTTCTCTATCATCATCCATGTGTTTGACAAATGAACTCTATGCACTTCCAACCACAGTGACGAAGAACATTGAGCCCATGAGAGGGCCAGTATAGTCGAAGAGTGACTGAGTGCAGGGTTTACCCAGCTATTCTCATGATTATGGGGGGGAGCTGCTGGCAGTAATCTCTGTTCTTATTGGCATTCTTGGCACTGTCCCACCAACGTGGCTATGTCAGCATCCAATCCTGACCATCAGACATGATTTCTCACTAAAATCTTCATTGTGGACACCCCTGAATGACCCTGGTGGAGCTCAGCCAGTATCTAGTGGCAACCTTTGCTCGGGACAATTACCCTTGCTCCCCACAATAATATTCCATCATCTACACGGATCTGATCTGACTGGGTCCAGAAAGGTTTCAGTTCTGGTTGTGATGGCCCTTTGGTCTCTCCCATCACCACAGTTGTTTTAGTTTTGCCAGGACCAGGCCTTTTTGTGACCACAGTCTGATATTATCAGTAATGAGCAGATGGGTGTCCAGAAAGTTTAAAACCAGAATGTAATTTTCCAGCGGCAGCACCAATAGTCATGTATCTGCCAGCAGGAGACAACTCAGTATTTGCTACTTGGCCTCCTGGACATTGTTCCAAGTACTCACTTGGAATGAAAGCGCACCGCTGAATTCGATCGGAAGCTATGGTTGGTGCGGCCTTGTCCCCTTCGAGTAGCCATGGCAATGGTTTGTGGTCTGTGTTATTATTACAAATTTACGTCCATAAAGGTTTTGGTGGAATTTTGTCACACCAAAGCTGACAGCCAAACCTTTCTTTTCTATCTGGGTGTATTTGCACTCTGCATCAGCCAAAGTCCAGGAAGCATATGCTATTAAATATTACTGTTCATTGGGCCATCTGTGAGCCAACAATTTGCCGATACTGCATGGGGAGGCAGCACATGTCAGGACCAGATCTCACTTGGGATCATAATGTGCCAACACCTTAGACAATGATTGCTGCTTCTTCACCTCCCTCAAGACAATGTCTTGACCATGACACGATTACCAAGGCTGCCCCTTTTCCAACAGCAGATGTAAGGTTGCCAGAATGGAGGCTGGTTACGGTATGAACATTCTGCAATCATTCACTAATCCAAGGTAAGACCTAAGCTTCGGTACAGGTGTGGGAACCAGGGAACCTTTGATCACTCACACTTTATCATCCAATGGATTGAAGTCCAATGGAATGAAGTCTTGACGACTTCGTAGGTCATTGTGGATGTCTGGAACACACATTTTTTTCCTTTCTAAGACACGTGCCCACCTGGGACAAATAGCTAAGGACTATGTCCAAGTTCTCTGAGCATTTTATTGGTCTTCTCTGTTGTTAGCATATCATCCAGATAAATGGTGACTTGGGGTAAACCTTGTAAAATGTTCTCCATTGTCCACAGAAAAATGGCACACGCTGATGATACTCCAAATGGCAGTCTCATATATAGGTAAAAACCCTTGTGGGTATTAATTGTAGTATACTTCTGGGACTCCTTATCTAACCAGGGTTAGGCTACTTTTGGAATACAGCTTTCAGTTTAGGTCTCCTTGCTGTAGGAAAAATGAGAAACTTGAAAGGGTTCAGGAAAAATTTACAAGGATGTTGCCAGGGTTGGAGGGTTTGAGCAATAGGGAGAGGGTGAATAGGCTGGGGCTGTTTTCCCTGGACCATCAGAGGCTGAGGGTGATCTTATAGGAGTATATAAAACCATGAGGGGCATGGATCAGGTGTATAGTCAAAGTCTTTTCCCCAGGGTAGGGGAGTCCACTGTAGTGGTTTGATGATTCTTTTGCTTTCCAGCCTCTTGATTTCTACCTCTGCTTTTGTACATAAGGCAAATGGCATTGGGCAGGCTTTGCAGAATCATGGAATTGTTTCCTGGTCAATATACAAGGTGGCCTTGGCTCCTTTGATAGTCCTAGGCCTTCCTGAAAAACTCCAGGTATTTAATTAGGACTTCACTCTGGCAGCTATTTTCGAGTTGAAAAGTGTTGAGCCATTCAAACTGAATCTTTCTCAACCAATTTAGCCCCATCAAGCTGGGGCCCAATTCTTTTACTACACACAGTGGTAACTGGATCAGCTGCTTCTCATACGAGACTGGAGTTGAAGTTGTACTCTTTATCTGTAAGGATTCCCTGGTACAGTTCTCAGTCCATCCAAATCTTATGCAAGCTTAAGGGGTGGAGTCCAGGGGGAGTTTTGATAAAGACTGGCTTTGCGATCACTGAAACGGCCATGCCAGTATCAACCTCCATTATAATCAGGTCAGCATTTGACCAGATGTTTATTTTGATTGGTTCTCATTTGAAGGCTGCTAAGCAATTTAACAGTTTCAAACCAGATGTCGTTGGACTTTCCAGGGTAGGCATTCTCCTGGATACTGGCCTATGAGTTCCCTTACTCCTTTTAGATCTAGTGAGATTCTTTTGCTGTCTTGAGTCGGTGTAGTGGCAGCAACTACAATGGCTTCCCGGCCTGGATCCTGTAGAAAACATTAACCATTTGGCCAAGGCTTGGCTTTGTTTTGGGGTTTTGCTGTAGGTTGACCTAGAATCCCTCTGTTCAGGGTATGTCCTGAGTGAGGCTATGCAGTTGCTTATACTCAAGTGGTGTCCCCCAAATTCAGTGGGCCTAGTGTACATTTGCATGGGAATACCCTGCAAATCATATACTCCACTTGCTGCATTTTTCAATGATAACGTCAGTTGTTGTGCCTGTTTGAAATGCAGTTGGGCTTCAGCTAGTAAGTGCTTTTGCATGGTTATATCATTAATTACCCATACCAAACAGTCCTTCCGTATCTCATTAAGGGTTAAACCAAAGTCACATGCCTCTGCCAATCTTCTTAAACTTGTCAAAAATCACAACATGGATTCACCTGGTTCTTGAGCTACCAAATAAAAACAGTAGTGTCTCAGAATCAGAATCAGAATCAGAGGTCATAATATTCAATAACCAAATCTGTCAACTCATGAAAGGTTCTAGTATCTGGTGCGTCAAGAAAAGTTAAGCTCCTAATAACTGAAAAAGCTGCATTTCCATAAGCAGTCAGGAGAATTACTCTTTGCTTTTCATCTGCCCAGTGTCATTTCTCCAGAAAAAATAATGCGTTGTTTCCATATACTGGGTCCTGACTTCAACACCAGGATTGAACAAGTCAAGATTCCCAAATAATGGCATGATGCCAGAAATGCTTACCCCAATTCAAAGAGGACTGTTGCAAGCGAATTGCATTTGGAGTGTAATTTTTTCTCTTATCACCATTGAAGGAACTCGGCAGAGGCCATTATCCTTTATTTACACACACATTGTACTTGACAGAATCTCTGACACACCTGTTTAGTTTTGAAGAGCTCTGAATCCCCTGTTAATATTTTCCGTAAAAGTGACAAGATTCTGAATCCCCGTTTATATATATTTTTCTTCCCCTACACTATCAAAGGCAATGTGTCCTGACAACATTTTGGCAATTGTACTGAAGACTTGTGCATCAGAACTTAGCAGCATTCCTTGCCATGCTGTTCCAATACTGGCATCTACCCAACAAAGTGGAAAATTGCCCAGCTGTTTGTCTTGTGTACAAAAAAAGGGTAAATCCAACCCAGTCAATTACCATCCTATCAACTTTTTCTTGATCATCAAGAAAGTGATGAAACGGGTCACTCATAATGTTGATAAATAGCACTTGTAAAGTAATAACTTATTCACTTCTGCTCAGTTTGATTTCTGCCAGTGCCACTTAGTTCCTGACCTCATTATAGCCTTGGTTCAAACATAGACAAACGAAACTGAACTCCAGAGATGAGGTGAGAATGACTCCCCTTGAACACCAAGGCAGCATTTGACCGTGAATGGCATCAAGAGGCCCAAGCAAAACTGGAGGCAGAGGGGCTTGGGTGAAATTTCCATTGGTTGGAATCATAACCTAGCAGAAAGGAAGGTAGTTGTAGTTGTTGGAGGCCAGTCGTCTCAGCCTGAGGACATCACTGCAAGAAGTTCTCAGGTACTGTCCAATGTCCAATGTCCAAGTATTTTCAGATGCTTCTTGCATGACCTTCTCTTCATTATTAGTTCAAAAGTGAGAACTTGCTGAGGACTGAAGAACGACCACAAGTGTTCAAATTCTGACGTAGTCCATTTCCAAATGCAACAAGTACAACAAGGGATTGATCATCTCCAACAAGGGAAAATCTAACCACTGTCCCTTGATGTTCAATGGCATTGTTAAATTCTTACTAATAATACCCTAGTGGTTCCAACTGACTAGAAACTGATCTGGCAGCGGAGCTCACATTTGTGATATGCTCCTTCTGTGCTATATAGTAAAGCATGGAAGTTTCAGTTCTCCCTGGTGACCACATATGCAGGAAGCATGTTCAGCTGAAGCTACTGGTGAACTACATTTCTGAGCTGGAGCTGCAGGTGAATTCACTGTGGAACATTTGCGGTGCTAAGCAAGTCATAAAGAGTACATTCAGTGAATTATTCATAACACAGGTGAAACTGAAGAGGCAGAAAGGGCATGGGTGAACAATAGACAGTGTAGAGCAAGGTAGATAGTACAGGAGTCCCCTGTGGCCATCCCCCTTTCTGACAGATATACCATTCTGTATACTGTTAGGGGAGATGACTGTGCAGGAAAGTAGTGGCAGTACGACATCATGGACGAGTCTGCTGCACAAGGGGGGAAGACGTACAGCTGGATTAGACTGGCAGGAATTCAATTGTCTGAGGAACAGACACGTGTTTCTGCAGCCGCAAAAGAGATTCCAGGATGATACATTGCCTCCCTGGCGGCAGAGTCAGGGATGTCACTGAATATCTGCACAGCATTCTGAAGGGGAAAGGACAGACAAAGATCATAGTCCATATTTTTTACCAATGACAGATACAGGGATGAATTCCTGCAAGCAGATTTTAGGGAGCTAGTAAGTCAATTAAAGAACAGGACCCAAAATGTGATAATTTTGGTATTACTTCTGGTGCCATGGGCTAGTGTGTATGGAAGTAGGAAGTTAGTCCAGATGAATATGTTCCTGGAGAGATGGTGCAGGATTGAGGGCTTTGGGTTCCTGGATTATTGTGACCATTTTTGGGGTGCAGTGGAACCTCTTCAAGGCAGAAGGATTGCACCTGAACTAGAATGAGACCAACATTCTTGCAGCAAGGTTTGCATGTGCTAGTTGGAAGGGTTTAAACTAATTTGGCAGGGAGTGGGATCCTGAGAGAAGATTCAGCTGGGGAAGATGAACATCCAAAATTAAGAAAGACAGCAAGTGGGTCAAGAAGGCAGAGAAGTTATAGGTCAGTGAAAGCAGAAGGAAGTTTGGCAAAGGTAGATACTAATTATTTTAATGCAGGGAGTCTGGCAAACAAGGCAGATGAGTTGAGGGCACAATTTAAAACAAGGGGTATGATGTAACTGCTACTACCTAGAAGTGGTTGAGGGAGGGGCAGGGTTGGCAACTAAATGTTATAAGATATAGGGTCTTCAGGCAAAGCAATGAAGGAGGTGGAAAAGGAGGGGTGTCGCAATATTCATCAGGGAATCAATTACAGCAGTAAGGAGGGATGCCGACTTCGAAAGATTCTCAAATGAAGCCAAATGGGTTGAAATTAGAAATCAGGGAGAAGCAATCACATTGTGGGAATGCACCACAGGCCTCTGAACAGTCTTAGAGAAATAGAGGAGCAGGTTTCAGAAAAGTATCAAAGTAATACGGTAATTGATGGGATTTCAACATCTTCAATATTAGCTGGGGTAGTCATAGTGTGAGGGGTTCAGAGGGAGCAGAATTCTTAAAATGAGTTTTATAAGCCTGTAGGTTCTGGTTCTGGACTTAATTTTAGGCAATGAAGCTCGGAAAGTGGTTGAAGTATCAACAGGAAAGCATGTTACAGACAGCAATGGTAACTCCAATAGATTCAAGATTGTCATGGAAAGGAATAAGGATGAGCCTGAGATTACAAATTTACACTGGGGAAGGCTGATTTTAATAACATCTGGCATGAATTGGCCAGTGTGGAGTGGGAACAGTTACTTTTAGGCAAATCTGTGTCAACACAGTGGAACACATTCAAGAAGGAACGAGGGAAAATATACTGTAGTAATTCTAATAAGGTCAGCCAGGTGGACATCACAGACCACGTGTTCCCTGATTTGGGCTGTTAATCTGGTCTAATCAGGGGGATCTAGTTGACAGAGAAGAACAAGAGTGTCAGACATTCTGTTCACCCTGACAGCAGATTCTGAGGGAGCTGGATCAGTGTCAAGGTTCTCTGTGGGTAAATAAAAGGGTGATCGGGAGGGGATACTAGTCTCTGTGGAGTTACTTCAGTGGCAACGAGAGTGGGACTAATGATATAACCACACAAAAGCTCCTATTAGCCCGACTGGACTTCAAACAGGCCTGCTTTATCATTGGAAAATGCGGCAAGTGGAGCATATGAGAAACAGAGCATTCGTTCAAAGTGGACACCCTTGCCATTCAGACTGAGCTTGGGGAACACCACTTGAGTAAAGGCATTTGCATAGCCTCACTCAGGACATAACCTGAACAGAGGGGCTCTGGTCAGCCCGTAGCAAAACCCCAAACGGTTAACATTTTCTTCAGGATCTCAGCTGGAAAGCCATTGTTGTTGCTGCCAGCATGCAGACTTGAGACAGCAAAAGAGTCCCAGTGGACCAAAAGGGACCTAGCAAGAGAACTCGTAGGCTAGTATCTAGGAGAATGCACATTCTGGAAAGTGATTTACATCTGGTTCGGAACAATTAAATTGCTTAGCAACATCCAAACCTGAACCAATCAAAATAAACATTTGGTTAAATGGTCACCTGGTTCTAATGGAGGTCGATACTGGCGCGGCTATTTCAGTGATTGCAGAACCAGTCTTTAACAAAATCTGCTCTGGACACCAATCCTTAAGTTTGCGCAAAACCTTGGCAAGACTGAGAACCTACACCGGGGAACCTTTACAGATTAAGGGTACATTTTCGGTTCTGATCTCGTGTGAGAAGCAGCTGATTCAGTTCCCACTGATTGTACTAAAAAGCTTGGGCCCAAGCTTGATGGGGTGAAGCTGTGTTGAGAGAGATTCACCTAGATTGGCTCAACATTTTGAGTGAAGTCCAAATTAAATACCCAGAGGTTTTCAGGCAGGTCTAGGGACTACCAAATGAACCCAGGCCTTGAATATTGACCAGGAAGCATTTCCACGATTACGCAAGGCCCGCCCAGTGCCATTTGCGTCATGGGCAAAGTTAGAGGAAGAAACCAGAAGGTTGGAAAGCAAAGGAACCATCAAGCTTTTGCAGAATGGACAGCATTGGCCATACTGATTGTGAAGTCCGACGTGATGGTTTGCCTTTGTGGGACTTCTAAAGAAAAGGCAAACCGCTTCTCGTAGCTGGATGAATACCCAATCACTCACAAAGCTGGCAGGGAGGCTGCCCTTCACAAAGCTGGTCATGAACCATACATAACGTCCAATTGCAGTTAGATGAGGATTCTCAGAGGTATGCTCCGATTAATACCCATAAGGGTTTGTATCAATATATGAGACTGTCATTTGGGGCATCATCAGCCTGTGCAATTTTTCAGTAGATAATGGAGACCATTTAAAGACCATCACCATTTATCTGGATATGTGCCGAGAACAGAGAAGACCAATTAGGAGCACTTAGAGAACTTGGACAACATTCTTGGATATTTCTCCTAGGTGAATGTGTGTTCCAAGCATACCAATTGACCTAAGTAAAACTAAAAGAACTGCGGATGCTGTAAATCAGAAACAGACACAGAAATGGCTGTTCTGAGGAAAGGTCACTTGGCCCAAAATGTTCATGCGATTTCTCTCTACAGGTGCTGCCAGACCTGCTGAGCTTTTCCAGCAATTTCTGTTTTTGTTTCTGACCCCAAGTGATCTCTTGGGCTAGAGTCGAAAACACTGGCTGAAACCTGTTGGACGATAAAGTGAGGGCGATTAGACTAGCCCAGTTCCCAGGTCTATATTGGAGCATGGGTGTTTCCTTGGGCTGGTGAATTATTACAAGAGTTCATACATAACCTGGCCTCCCTTCTGGCACCTTAGCGTCAACTCTTGAAAAACAAGTCACCCTTGGAAATGATCAACTTGGCCAAACCATAGCGTTCAGGGAAGTGAAGAAATAGTTATCATCCTCTAAGGTGTTGGGACACTATGATCTCAAGCGAGATCTGGTATTGACATGTGATGCCTCCCCATATGGCTTTGGGGTAATATTAGCTCACTGGTGGCTCAATGGAGAAAAATGCCCAATAGCGTATGCATCCAGGACTTTGGCTAATGCAGACCACAAATGCACCCAGATAGAGAAGGAAGGTTTGGCCAGGAAGTTCCACCAATACCATCACTGATGTAAATTTGTAATAATAACAGACCATAAATCCCTGTTAAATCTACTTAAATAGGACAAGGCAGTGTCACCCATAGCATCAGGCCAAATTCAGCAGTGGGCTCAAATACTCAGCATGTATAATTACTGTTGGGAGGCAAAGTAACAAATGCAGATACATTGAACCACCTCCCACTGGCAAATTCACCACCTCTGGAAGTCCGTAATGGCTGTAAAGTTTCTGGACACACCTCCAGTCACAGCTGACAATATCAGACTTTGGACACAGAAAGCTCCGGTCCTGGCAAAACAGAAACAGCTGGTGGTGATGGGGAAAGCAAAAGGCCATCACAACCAGAACTGAAACCTTTTTAGACCCAGAGAGACCAGATCACAGTAGAGGATGTCAAGAGTGATTGTCCTGAGCACAGATACTGGCTGAACTCTATCAGAGTTATCCAGGGGTTTTCGAAATGAAGATGTTGACAAGAGGTTACGTCTGGTGGCCAGGATTAGGTGCAGATATTGCCGCATTGGTGGGGCAGTGCCAAGAGTGCCTACATGGTCAAAAATTACCTCCAATAGCAGTGGGAATAGCCAGGTAAACCCTGGAGCTGGTTACATATTGACTATCTAGGTCCTTTCATGGACTCAATGTTCTTAGCCATTGTGATGTCCATTCAAAGTGGCTGGACGTGCACAGAGTTACTCAAACACAGGTTGTCGCAAAAATTGTATGCATCGTTTGCAATACAAAGACACCTGGAAGTGTTGGTCACAGATAATGGGCCATTGTTACCAGCGGGGAGTTTGAGTATTTAATAAAATCAAATGATATTTAACATACAAGGACAGCTCCATACCATCTATCATCCAAAGGTCTGACAAAGACCAGTCCAAATTTTGAAGGCAGGCCTAAAGAAACAGTTCACAGCTTCTCCAGACTCCCAGATGTCCCGGTTCCTATTTGATTATAGGACTATCTCTCATGCAACTACTACAGGGATAGCTCCAGCAGAGTTCTAATGGGGAAAAGACTCGTCACCAGGTTAAACCTGATCTTCCTGGATCTGGGGGCTGAATGAAATGGCATCAGGAACACCAATGCCAGACACAAGACTCTGAAAAGCAAGAGAGACAGTTCACTTCAGGGGACGATGTTTGGTGTAGGAATGACAGGAACAGTGCATAGTAAGAGGCATGGTCAATATGAGGTCAGGTCTAATGGTATATGAAGTTCAGGTAAGTGCAACGGTGCTGACCAAGCATGTGGACCACGTGAATACTGTAAACTCCCAATGCAGAGCAAAACATGCCCAGATTCTTGACTACCTTTCTGACTGTTCCAGAACTTTTAGATTCTCCATCTCCATCAAGTATTGAAGAAAGCTCAGAATCTGAGATAGACACGGTGGATGTCACCGCATTGATGCTTTTGCCGCCTGAAGAGGAGAATGAATTTCTTCCGAGAAACTCCAGGTCCAAGAGGCAAATGACTGTGCATTACATGCTGCCCATATCAGAGGATGAACCTGACCTGCCGCTAAAGCTCCCCGGAGGAGTTACAAAAAAAAATCAGCCTTTGTCCTCAGACTCAGAGGGAAGGGATGTAGTAAGTGTAACAAGGTTAGCTAGGTGGATGTCATAGAATAGGAGTTCCTTGATTGGATCAGATTAACAGCCCCAATCAGGGAGCCCTAGCTGACAGATCAGGAGTGTCAGAGGTTCTGTTCACTCTGAGAGCTGGCTCTGACGAAGTTGGATCAGTGTCAAAACTCTCCACGTGCAAATAAAGAATAACTTAGTGACGGGATATCAGTCATTGTGGAGTCATTTCAAGTACAGGTTACAACATTCAAAAAAAAGATAAAGGGTGGGAGCTACAAATACTGTGAACCCTGGATATCAAGAGATGTACGGAATTGGATTGGGGGAAGAAATGGAGGCACTTTCTGAGCATGCAAAGTATCAGGAGTGCAGAATGTGTAAGAGGGAACATGAAAAAGAAATTGGGAGAGCAAAAAAAAAGTGGCATGAAGAAATCGACCGGGAAAATAAAGGAAAAGCTTCAGCTAATCTTACAACTACCTCAGGGATAAGAAAGTAACAAGAGAAAGAACTAGGCCTGTTAAGAACCACAGGTAATTGGTGACTGGAGCCAGAGGCAGGGTTCTAAATGAATATTTTGTGCCAGTGTTCACTAGTGAGAGAGACACAATGTGGATACACTTAAATAAAATTAGCATAGACAGAGAGGAGGGTTCTGAGTGGTCTGGCAGGTTTAAAAGTATATACATTTCCAGGGCCAAATGAAATGCATCCCAGGCTGTTAAGTGAGGTAAGGGAGGGAATTGCAGGTACACTGGCAATAATTTTTAATCCTTTCTGGTCACAGGAAAAGTGCTCAAGGACTGGAGGACAGCTAATGCAGTAATCATTATTCAAGAAAGGACCAAGGGATAAATGGGGAAACTACAGGCCAGTCAGTCTAACCTTAGTGGTGAAGAATCAATAGGAAGCAATTCCAAGGGATGTAATTAACCTGCACTTGAAGAGGAAGGGATTAATCAAGAACAGTCAAATTTGATCAAATTGATTGAATTTTTCAAAGAGGTAAGCTGGTGTGTAGATGAGGGCAATGCATTTGATGTAGTCCATTTGGATTTCAGCAAGGTTTTTGATAAGGAGATTGATAATGAAGATAATGGCTCATGGATTCAAGAAAATTTAGCTAATTGGATCCAGAATTGGCAGGAAGCAGAGGATGTTGATCGAAGGCTGTATTCATGACTGGAAGCCTGTTTCTGTTGGTGATTGAGACTTCAACGTAGGAGGGTTGATCAGTGAGTCCACGTATGATATGAAAATTGGTTAAAAAGGGTTGTAAATAGTGAGGGGAATAGCTTTAACAATGGTAGGACAAAGATGGGTTGGTGAGCTGGACTGATCAGTGGCAAATTCAATTCTATCCAGAACAGTGTGAGGTGATGCACCTGGCCAGGACAAGCAAGGCAAGGGTACACATGATGAACGGCAAGATCCTGGGAAACATTAGGCATCAGAGGATTTTGTTGTGCACCTCCAGTTGTCCCTCTAGATACCAAGACAGGTAAGTAAAACAATTAAATAGGCACATGGAATACTTGTCTAGAGTGTGGTGCTGGAAAAGCACAGCTTGTCAGGCAGTATCTGAGGAGCAGGAGAAGCCTAAAGGGCTTATGTCTGAAATATCGATTATCTTGCTCCTTGGATGCTGCCTGACCTGATGTGCTTTTCCAACACTGCACTGTTGACTCTGATCTCCAGCATCTGCAGTCCTCACTTTCTCCACATGGAATACTTGCCTTTATTAGCCCAGGCATAGAGATGAAGATTACGCTGGTACTTTTAAAAAAAGTTGATTGGCCACAGTAGATTATTGTGTACAGTTCTGGAATCCACAATATAGGAGAGATGTCATTGCACTGGAGAGGATACAGAGAAGATTTACCAAGATGTTGCCTGGGCTGAAGAGTTTTAGTCACGAAGACTAATTGGATCAGAGAGTGGAGGGAGCTGGGCGGAAGTGAAGGCAGAGCACAAAGCCGGTCAGGAAGGTAAGTGATTGTTATTTGAGTGGGTGTGTTCTAAACCCCAGGTCCTACAAAGTAGGGCCTCCCTCCCTCCCTTCTCCTCTAACCTAAATTAAAAGTCCACAGACTTGCCCCAAAAAGAGGGTCCAAGGAAGTTCCTGTGGAGTGAAGAGTGAGGCTTTAGCTCAGGAATCTTTGCCAAGGAGGTTGAGTGAAGTGATTATGCCACAGTTGAAGAGGGTGAAGACATGACTGCCAAGCTGGTTCAGTGTGCTATGTGCTTGATGTGGGAGGTCAACGACTCTGGTGTATCTGGCTCGTATATGTGTGGAAAGTGTGAGCACATTCAGCTACTGACCGAGCATATTGCAGCGCTGATGAAAGCGCGGCACGGTGGCACAGTAGTTAGCACTGCTGCCTCACAGCGCCAGAGACCTGGGTTCAATTCCCACCTCAGGCGACTGTCTGTGTGGAGTTTGCACATTCTCCCCGTGTCTGCGTGGGTTTCCTCCGGGTGCTCCGGTTTCCTCCCACAGTCCAAAGATGTGCAGGTCAGGTGAATTGGCCATGCTAAATTGCCCGTAGTGTTAGGTAGGAGTAGATTAGGGGTATGGGTGTGTTGCGCTTCGGCGGGGCGGTGTGGACTTGTTGGGCCGAAGGGCCTGTTTCCACACTGTAAGTAATCTAAAATCTAAACTCGAGGACCTTAGGCTCATCCGAGAGAATGAGATCTTTCTGGACAAGACCTTCAGCCAGGTTATTACACCAATCATGCCAGAAGAGAGCAAAAGAGAGCAGACAATGAGGAAGGCAGAGAGGAGACTGGTGCAAGAGACCCCAGTGGAAGTACCTGTCAGGAACAAGTTGAATCTTTTGGAAACAGTAGAGACAGATGACATTGCCAGTCTGCAAGGTGGCCAAGTCTGTCAATCAAAAGTTGTCACGAAGGCAGAGCGGAAGAGTCGGACATCGCACAGAGCCGTGGGAATAGGGGACTCCATCGTGAGAGGAACTGACCGGGGTTTTTGTGGCAGCAGATGGGACTTAAGGATGGTGTGTTGCCTTCCTGGTGCCAGGGTTAAAGACATCACAGACAGAGTGCAGGAAATCCTCAAGGACGAAAGTGAAGAGCCAGGGGTGGTGGTACATGTTGGCACAAATGATGTCGGGAAGAAGAGGAAGAAAACTCGGAAAGGGATCATGCTGTAAGGTTGAGTGAAATAGGAGTGATGGGAAGGATGAGGGCAGTAACAAATTAAAAATAATATATATGAATGCACGAAGCATTAGAAATAAGATGGATGAGCTTGAGGCTCTTTAGGAAATTGGCAGATACAATATTGTGGGGATAACTGAGACATGGCTTCAAGTGGACAGGGCCTGGGAAATAAATATTCAAGGCTACACGTGCTATCATAACGACAGACTGAAGGGCAGAGGGGGTGGGGTAGCCATGTTGGTAAGGGATGATATTCAGTCCCTTGCGCTGGGGGACCTAGAATCAGGGGATGTAGAGTCAGTGTGGATAGAGCTGCGAAATACTAAGGGGAAAAAGACCCTCTTGGGAGTCATCTACAGGTCCCCAAACAGTAGTCTGGATGTTGGATGTAAGTTGAATCAGGAGCTGAAATTGGCCCTGGTGAAACCACACCTGGAGTACTGTGTGCAGTTCTGGTCTCCAAATTAGAGGAAAGACATTCTGGCTATTGAGGGAGTGCAGCGTAGGTTCACGAGGTCAATTCCTGGAATGGAGGGACTACCTTACACTGAAAGACTGGAGCGACTGGGCTTGTATACCCTTGTGTTTAGAAGATTGAGAGGGGATCTGATTGAAACATATAAGATTATTAAAGGATTGGACACTCTGGAGGCAGGAAACATGTTACCGCTGATGGGTGAGTGCCGAACCAGAGGACACAGCTTAAAAATACAGGATAGACCATTTAGGACAGAGATGAGGAGAAACTTCTTCACTCAGAGAGTGGTGGCTGTGTGGAATGCTCTGCCCCAGAGGGCAGTGGAGGCCTAGTCTCTGGATTCATTTAAGAAAGAGTTGGATAGAGCTCTCAAGGATAGTGGAATCAAGGGTTATGGAGATAAGGCAGGAACAGGATACTGATTAAGGATGATCAGCCATGATCATATTGAATGGGGGTGTAGACTCGAAGGACAGAATGCCTTCGCTAAATGCCTGCACCTATTGTCTATTGACTATTGGACAGAATGGGGTTGCTTTCCTTGGAGCAGAGGAGACAGAGGAGGGATATGATTCAAAAGCATAAAATTATGAGGGACATAGATAGGGAAATATCTTTTCCCCTGGTAGTGTGATCAATGACCAAGAAGCATAAATTGAGGTAAAGCACAGAAGTTTTAGAGGGGATACGTGGGAATTACTTTTCACCCAGAGAGTGGGAGGAATCTGCAACATGCTCGAGGTCTTAAAATACATAAAGATGGATTAGATTACTTACAGTGTGGAAACAGGCCCTTCAGCCAACAAGTCCACACCGATCCACCGAAGCGCAACCCACCCATACATATACCCATTTTTACCTAACACCATGGGCAATTTAGCATGGCCAACTCACCTGACCTGCACATCTTTAGACTGTGGGAGGAAACCGGAGCACCCGGAGGAAACCCACACAGACACAGGGAGAATGTACAAACTCCACACAGTCAGTCACCTGAGTCGGGAATTGAACCTGGGTCTCTGGTACTGTGAGGCAGCAGTGCTAACCACTGTGCCATTGTGCCGCCCAATAAATCCCCAGGACATGATCAAGTGTATCTCAGGTCATTGTGGGAAGCTAGGGAAGAAATCGCAGGGCCTCTATCAGAGATATATGTATTATCAATAACCACAAGTGGGGTGCCGGAAGGCTAGAAGTTGGCTAACGTTGTGCCATCTTTTTAAGGAAGGCTGCAAGGAAAAAATAGGGAATTACAGACATTTCAGCCTGACTCCAGTTATGGGTAAATTGGAGAGGATTCTGAGAGACAGGATCTACATGCATTTGGAAAGGCAAGGGCTAATTAGGGATAGTCAGCGTGGCGTTATATGTAAGAAATTGTATCTCATGAACTTGATTGAGTTTTTTGAAGTGGTGACCAAGAAGATATAAGAAGGCAGAGCACTTCAGCTCTGGTGATGGGTCATTTAGATTCAAAAAAGTAGCTTGCTCTCTCTTCACGGATGCTGCCTGAGCCACTGCAATCTCCAGCATTTGTTGTTTGCAGAGTGGTACATGTTGTCTACAAGGACATTGTCAAAGCCTTCAACAAGGTTCCGCATTGGTTGGCTAGTTAAAGAGATGGGATCCAGGGAGAGCTAGCCAATTGGATACAAAATTGGCTTGATGGTAGGAGATAGAGGGCAGTGGTAGATGGTTGTTGTTCACACTGGAGGCCTGTGACCAGTGGTGTGTTGAAAGGATCAGGTGCTGGGTTCACTGTTGTTCGTCATTTATATAAACGGTTTGAATGAGAATATAGGTGATATGGCTAATAAGTTTGCAAATAACACCAGAACTTGTGGTACAGCGGAGAGTGAAGCAAGTTATTTAAGAGTACAACATTATCTTGATCAACTGAGCTAGTGAACTGAGGAATGGCAGGTAGAGTTTAATTTAGATAAATGTGAGGGATTGAATTTTGTAAGACAAACCTGGGCAGGACTTACACAGTTCATGGTAAGCCCTGGGGAGTATTTTTGAATAGAGAGACCCAGCGGGGCAGGTACATAGTTCCTTGGAAGTGGCATTACAGGTAAACAGAGTGGGGAAGAAGGCATTTAGCGTACTTGCCTTCATTGATCAGAGCATTGAGTACATTAGTTGGGACATCATGTTATGGCTGTACAAGACATTGGTAAGACCATGTTTGCAGTCCTGCATACAATTTCAGTCACCTTGCTATAAGAAGGATGCTATTAAATTGGAAGGGGCACAAAAAGATTGACAAGAATATTACTGAGAGCAGAGGGTTTGAGTTATAAGGAGAGGCTGGGGAGGATTGTACTATTTTCCCTGGAGTATGGGGGGCTGAAGGGTGACCTTACAGAGTTGTATAAAATTATGAGTCGCATACACATGGTGAATAGCCAAGGTCTTTTGCACAGGGTAACGTGTCCAAAAGTAGAGGGCATAGGTTTAAGGTGAGATGGGAAAGATTTAAAAGGACCTAAGGGCCAACATTTTCACACAGAGGGTGGTGTATATATAGAATGAGCTCACAGAGGAAGTGGTAAAGGCAACTATGATTACAACATTCAAAAAACATTGGACAGGTACATTGATTGGAAAAACATTAGAGGGATATGGGCTAAATGCAGGCAAATGGGACTAGTTCAGTTTCTGAAACCTAGTCAGCATGGACAAGTTGGGCTGAAGGGCCTGTTTCCATGCTGTATGACTTTATGTCTGTAAGGGTGGTCAAGACAGAAACACTCATAACATTTAAGAGTTATTCAGACATTCACTTGAGCTGCCAAAGCATACAAGGCTATGGCGAAAGTGAGGACTGCAGATGCTAGAGATTACAGTCAAGATTCGAGTGGTGCTGGAAAAGCCCCAGCAGGTCAGGCAGCATCTGAGGAGCAGGAGAGTCGACATTTCAGGCAGGAGCCCTTCATCAGCCCTTCGCCTGATATAAGGCTATGGGACAAGTGCTGAAAAATTTGATTTGAATAGTTACGTGGCTGCTTTTGACTGGTGCAGACTTACCCATTCTCAATCTCTTTATTTCCAACTGCCACTGGGACATTGACCGCCTCAACCTGTCCACCCCCCTCCCCCACTCCAACCTCTCACCCTTGCAACGTACAGCCCTCCACTCCTTCTGCTCCAACCCTAACCGCACCATCAAACCCACAGACAAGGGGTACTTTGGTGCACTGACCTCAACATCACTGAAGATAGGCGCCAATATGAAGACACCACCTCCTACCACGCCCTCGACCACGACCTAACCCCCCCATCACCAAACCATCAAATCCCAGACCATACACAACCTCATCACCTCAGGGGATCTCCCACCCACAGCTTCCAACCTCATAGTTCAGGAACCCCGCACCACCCAGTTCTACCTCCTACCTAAGATCCACGAGCCTGACTACCTCGGCTGACCCATCATCTTAGCCTGCTCCTGCCCCACTGAATTCATCTCCACATACTTTGATACTGTCCTATCCCCCCTGGTCCAGGAACTCTCTGCATACGTTCGGGACACCATCCACGCCCTTCACCTCCTCCAAGACTTCTGTCTCCCTTGACCCCAATACTACATCTTCACCATGGACATCCAGTCCCTCTACATCTCCATCCACCATGAACAGGGCCTCCAAGCCCTCAGTTTCTTCCTCTTCTGACGTCCCCACTAGTCCCCTTCCAGTGACACTCTCATTCGTTTGGCTGAACTGGTCCTCACTCTCAATAATTTCTCCTTTAAATCCTCCCACTTGCTCCAGATGAAAGGGGTAGCCATGGGCATCCGCTTGGGCCCCATCTAAGCCTGTCTCTTCATCAGTTACGTGGAACAGTCTATCTTCCACAGTTACACTGGCACCATCCCCCACTTTTTCCTATGCTACACTGATGACTGGATTGGAGCCATCTCGTGCTCCCACGAGGAGGCTGAACAGTTCATCAACTTCACCAACACATTCCACCCAGACCTTACGTTCGCCTGGACCATTTTAGACACCTCCCTCCTCTTCATGGACCTCTCCATCTCTATCAACGGTGACCGACTAAACACTGACATCTTCTACAAACCCACTGACTCCCACAGCTACCTGGGTTACACCTCCTCCCACCCTGCCTCCTGTAAAAACACTATCCCTTATTCCCAATTCCTCCACCTCTACTGCATCTGTTCCCAGGAGGATCAGTTCCACCACAGAACACATCAGATGGCCTCCTTCTTAAAGACCACAATTTCCCCTCCCATGTTGTTGAAGATGCCCTCCGGCGCATCTCATCCCCTTCCTGCACCTCCACCCTCAAACCCCACCCCTCCAGCCACAAGGACAGAACCTCCTAGTCCTCACCTTCCACCCCACCAACCTCCATATACATTGCATCACCCTTCGCCATTTCAGCCAACTACAAACGGACCCCATCACCAGAGATATATTTCCTTCCCCACTCCTATTCACTTTCCATAAAGACCATTCCCTCTGTGACTCCTTTGTCAGGTTCAAGCCCACCCCAACAACTCACTGTCCCTTCTTGGCACCTTCCCCTGCCACCGCAGGAATTGCAAAACCTGCGCCCAAACCTCCCCCCCTCAGCTCCATCCAAAGCCCCAAAAGAACCTTCCACATCCATCAGAGTTCAACTTGCACTTCTACAGATATCATTTACTGCAGCCATTGCTCCCGATGCAGTCTCCTCTACACTGGGGAGAAAGAACGTCTACTTGCAGAGCACTTCAGAGAACATCTCTGGGACACCCTCACCAACCAACCCTACCACCTTGTGGGCAACCACTTCAACTCTCCCTCCCATTCTGCCGAGGACATGCAGGTCCTGGGCCTCCTCCATCACCACTCCCTCACCACCCAATGCCTGGAGGAAGAATGCCTCATCTTCCACCTCATAGTATCAATGTTGATTTCACCAGTTTCCTAATTTCCCCTCCCCCCACCTTATCCCAGATCCAACCTTCCAACTCGGCATTGCCCTCATGACCTCCTACCTGTCCATCTTCCTTCCTACCTACCCGCTCCACTCTCCCCTCCAATCTACCTATTGTACTCTCAGCTACCTTCTCCCCAGCCCCACCCCCTCCCATTTATCTCTCCACCCCCGAGGCTCCCAGCCTCTATCCTGATGAAAGGGCTTTTGCTGTCGAACTCTAAGACTGTCAGACTCTATGACAGTCCTGCCATCCCTGATACCACATCATGAACTTGTGCTGTACTTCCTCAATTGCAAGTATATATTTCTTAGGTAGGGAAACCAAATCTGCAATTCATTCGGTTTGGTCTCAACAAGGCCTTGTATAGCTCCAGCAAATGGTGGGGATGGGCTCCCAATCAAGAAGCTGACTTGCTGTAAATAGTGTTGAGCTGTTTGAGTGTTGTTTGAATCAGGCCAGTGTCAATTATATAATTTCACTTCTGACTAGTACCTTGTGGATAAAGGAATAATCTCATTTGCCTGGATGGTGCAATCCAGTAAGACTCAAACTCAATACCATCCAAAACAAAGCAGCCCACTTAATTGGGATCTCAATTACCACCTTTAACCCCCCCTCTCATCCCCACACTCCTGGCACACTCTGGCTATATGGTACACTATCGACAAATTGTTCTGTAGCAACTCTCTAAATCTTCTTCAACAGCAAAATCCAAAAGTGCAACCTCTACTACCTGGAAGAATATTGCCAGCACGGGAACATCAGCCTGACTTGGAAATAAAGTTTTGCCTCTTCATGATCACTGTGTGAAATCCTGAAAGGGCCTACCTAACAGGACTATTAGTACACCTAAACCACATCAACTCCAAGAGTTCAACCACCTTCTTCTGAATGGCAATGCAAGATGGACAATTAATTCTAATCTTGCCAGCTTCCTTACATATAATGAATAAATAAGAACCAAGGACTAGTTTGATTGAATGACCAATTTCTGTGCTGCAGATTCTACATAATTCCATATAAGCTGTTTCAGAGGAGACTTCAGTCCCACTTTCTGCCCTTTCTGGCCATTCAGCAAAATATTTATATTATATTGACTGGCTAAGTGGATCTTAACTATCCACAAATAAATTTGACTAATTTACACCATAATTTGACTCAACATCTTCGTGCTGATTGCATGGTAGCAGGAGTACACATTTACCATTATAAAGCCTATCTCTGCATTCCAATTATTTTTAATTAAATAAAAGGCACTACTTTTCAGGACAAAAGCTCAAGTTCAAGGATTAAAAAGAGTTCATATGCCCTTTCTATGCTTCTTTGATATGTAAAGGGAGTACAGAAGCTGTTCAGCAGCCAGAAGATATTAAATATTACATGAATTGAATGCTCTCAACCCATGAAAACATTTTCTTGAAACCTCGCCAATATTTGGCAATACTTTTAAGAGAACAATTGGTCCCATGCCAATGTTTCCATTTTACATTGTACAAACAATTCCAAAATACTATTATATGACTTCTATTTTAAACACAATGAGCTAATAGCTTATCATTAGTAGCACAATGCATTTTCTTTGAAAAAGAAATCTATTTGATGCCTGTACCAACTAATGGATGACATTGTCATGAGTTTGGGTATTTTATTCTTGCTCACTTCACTCAATTTCCCCAATTCATTGTGGTGTACCTGCCTGCTGTTACTTCCTGTTGTGACATTGTGTGACTGGATGAAACTTAGATTGCTAATGTTTCACACATGTCATATTTAATTTGAAGAGAAGATTGGTTCACAATACAACAATCTTCTCACAGGTAATTTCTTACTTCATAATACCTTGAGGGGGTATCTAACAGAATGGTTCACTTCTTGTACTGCTTCTTAGTTTTCAAGTCTAGAATTACTGCAGTGCAAATCAGGGAGATCTTTCCAGAATTATTTTCTTTTCACACTAGTCGTAACTTCTTTCAAAATTTTCTTCCTAAGGGCATCATAGTGCACATATCATATTTTTTTGAAAGTAATGTTTATCCTGGCAATATTCACAAGATATCAACACTGACCATACCTAGCAAGACCATATGTTATAATCAATGCAGTTTACTGCATGACATAAAAAAGTCTCAAAACTATTTTCAACACTGCCAATCTGTCAAATACTAGATTATTGAAAGATTGCAGGTCAATACAGAAGAATAGAAATGGATGAATAAGTTCAGACAGGATTCTAATTTTAATTTCTATTTTCAGCCTTTCTTTCCTAGCAAAAAACAAAGGTGATTTTGTTAACTCTTTACATTTTTTACAGTAATAGGGAGGAAACATATGCTTTCTGGACTGGAGATATATGTGGAACTGCAGAAGAAGGCAATCCCAGTTATTCATTCAGATAGAAAGTAGCAAAGCATAGTTAACAATGTCTCTTATTCATCAGGCAGCTGAGGAAATTTGGCATGACGGCGAATACCCTTGCCAACTTTTATAGGTGCGCCAGAGAGCATTCTGTCTGGGTGTATCACTACTCGGTATGGCAACTATACCATTCAAGATCGGAGACAGTTACAGAGAGTGGTGAACTCGACCCAGACAATCACAAAGGCCAACCTCCCACCTATAGAATCCATCTACTAGACCTGCTGTCAAGGAAAGGCTGTCAGCATTCTTCAAAGATCCATCCCATCCTGGCAATATTCTTCTACAACCTCTACCATCAGGAAGAAGGTACAGAAGCCTGAACACATGCACCAGACAGTTTCAAATCAGTTTCTACCCTCCTGTTGTTAGAATACTGAATGGACTCACAAACTCTTAGCATTCACCTGTACCTGTGTTTTTGTTTTGCCGATGTTTACCTATTATTTACTTATCTGTGCTACTTAACTCTCTGTGATCTGCCTGTATTGCTCACAAGACAAAGCTTTTCACTGTGCCTCAGTACATGTGATAATAAATTCAATTCAATTCAATTCAATTCAATTCAGTAAGTTCTTCATGTAGCTACTAGGCCAGGAGCTGCTTGAGCTAAGATAGAACAGGCCTGTTTACATCATAAATAAATATGCTGGTATTTCTACAACTGAATTACATGAAACAGATGAAATGTTTCTTTCTATAGGATTTTCTATATTTCCTGTTGTTCAAGATCTGCTTCAGCCATGCGCTATACCTCTGGTAACACAGCAACTTGGGTTGTATCATTTTTTTTAGATTCTCCTACAGTATGGAAATACGCCCTTCAACCCAATAAGTCCATAACAACCCTCCAAACAGTAACCCACCCAGACCCATTTCCCTTTGACTCATGCAACTAACAATATGGGCAATTTAGCATGGCCAATTTACCTGACCTGCACATCTTTGGACTGTGGGAGGAAACTGGAGCACTCAGAGGAAACCCACGCAGACACGGGGAGAATGTGCAAACACCACACAGGCCTTTGACTCAGAAACATATCAATGGCAAGGTACATCAGGCATTGAATAGGAAATTTGGAAGTGTTAGAGTAAATCAAAAGTTTTTAGTCAAAATGGTTGGTGCTGACGATCGGAAGAGCTGCAACAAGGGATGGAGTGGTTTAAGTAGACAATTTCAAAGTGGAAGGACGTAGGGAATGAATTTCCATAGAGGTTCTCCCATTCACCCACAGTACCTTTGAAAAATGAGATGAAGAAACAGAAATATGTAAAACATTTATGTGATTTCCTCAAACCTCCCATAGTTCTAGTTGCTAAAGTCCTTGGCATCACTCAGCCGGTACTTCCAAATAGATGTTTTTGATTTAAATCTCATTGCAGATTTCACGTACATACCTAGGCCAACAGTTCAGTGCCATTCTGTTCAGAAATATCAGCAACATAAATGTTTGTTTCAGTGGTTCAAGTATACTTTTAGATCCTATGGCATTGATTGAAGAAAAATAGGGAGTTCTACCAATATCTTAATCAACACTTTGCCATTAAGCATTGGCGAATAAAAAGTTATCTGGCTACTTATTTGATTTTCTGCATGTTGCATCTTAAACTATAGAAAATGACTACCATGTTAATAATAAGTGACCGAAAAGTTTTGTGGCATTTCTCAGAGATGGTACAAAATCGTACTTAACTGCACCCTTTGCCATGGACAGAAAAGCAGAGGGTGCTTTGTACAATTAAAAAGATTTCAGAGATAGCATGGGTTAAGTCCTCGGAGGACCTGCATATGGTGATGATAATTTTGAAGTCCATGTGACAAGAGATGGATAACCAATGGAAATCACAAAGGACAGCATTAGATAAGCTGAAAAAAGTGAATGCAATAGAATACACTAAGGCAAAACCAGATATCTGTCACATTAGCAGAGGATAGATTACTAACATCAATAAGACAAATAGAAACTGGTCTAGTGAATTTTATTCTACAGTAGATTAAGATTTTTTCCACTGAGGTCTCTGAAGTGAAACAAAATTGCAATAAACTGAGCCATGCCTTCGTTTTCATTCTTGAATAAATATTGTGTTTATTCTGGGTTGTTCTGTTTATAGTGTTAAGCAAACAACAGTTTCATCCAGGGCCAAGCATGTGGTATAAAGGAACCATTTAACTGTAAGAAATTTCCTGAGAATCAATGCACTTAAAATACAAGAAACCAATTGGAATTAACTAATGCCAAGAGCATTATAGACAGTGTCACAAAAAAAATTCAACATGTATTATCTTTTTACTGTATTACTATTGGATTACCTGTGGTTGGGAATCAGAGAACATACACCTTTACATATGCACAGTGCCACTGATTATTTAAGGTAATTGAAAACTTTTATTAAGACAAATTTTTTATTGTGGGGTATTGTGCAATTTTGCTGGTATTTTCTGATAAAGTTTAAGGAGTACTGATATACATGTAATCTTGTATCTCTGGTATACATCTCTAAACATATTCTATTATCCAATTTTTTAAAGGTGTTGCAGGATGCAGGTAGGTTGGAGGTAGGTTGCAGTACTTTGGAATATGGGATATAAGAAGAATGTGAAGGGCTACAGGGATAAGGCAGGGAAATGGCAGGAGGTAGTCATTTGGAGAACAAATGCATCTGTGAATGGCCTCCTTCTGTGCTGTAATAATTTCCATGATTCTATTATCCTGTAGTGTTTAGAGTTGGCCTTTTGACCTGGGAAGTGGAGATATTTCTGTGGGAATGTTCTTTGGGAGGAAGGTACCTGCATTGGGATGACTGGAAAGACAAGCAGTCACATTAGAAACAATGGGAAAGGAATATAGCCTGGCTGCTGAGAATAGTGAAGCAACAGAGATGTGGCAGCTAGGAAAAAGATACGATGGTTGTCATGAGTACAGATGCAGGAATGGTGATAACAGACATAGAGAGTCATGGAGAGGCAAGGGCAAAGGAGGTGGTAACAGGAGAAGGAACAGAATGTGGGGCAAGACAAGGTGTTACAATCACAGAATGTTATCGAGAATCTTTTCCGTCCTCTCCAAATGGTTTGTTTAAAGTGAGATAAAAGCAGGCAGTGAGTCTGCATAATTTAAACAACTCCTCCAAGCAGTGTTTGCTTTTCTTAAACATTACTGGTCTCTATCAAATGTATTCAGCTATCTGAGATAATCCTTCCTCAGTCTCTCTATTTGAAAGATTTTATGGAAAGTTTGGCCTGTTTCTCATACCAAACAACCATAACAAAAGGATTGGAGTAGGCTCAACCCTACTCTGCCATTCAATACGATCATGTATGATCTGATATTCCTCACATCTGACAGTCTTGCCTCTTCCATGTAACCCTGGATTCTCCTATTGATCAAGAATCTATCTCAGCATTTAATATACGCAGGGTCTCTGCCCCCACAGCTCTCAGTGGTTAGGAGGCATGATCATTAAAGTTGGTGGTACAATTGACAGTGAAGAAGGTGAACTAAGTTTACAAAGAGATCTTGATCATTTGGGTCAATAAGTTGAGAAGTTGCAAACCGAGTTTAATTTAGATAAATGTGAGGTATTGCATTTTGATTAAACAAACACGGGCAGAACTTATACAATTAATGGTGGGACTCTGGGTAGCGTGGTAGAGCAGAGAGACCGAGGAGTTCAAGTACATAATTCTTTGAAATTTGCGCCACAGGCAGACCGGGTGGTTAAGAAGACATTTAACATGTTTCCCTTCATTGCACAGATCTTAAAATTTGGGAGTCATGTTGAGGTGGTACAGGACATTGGTGAGGCCTCTTCTGGAGTACTGTGTGGTGTTCTGGTCGCACAGTTATAGGAAAGATATTATTAAACTGGAGAGTGTTCAGGATAGGTTCTTGAGTATTAAGGGGATTAAGGGTTATGGGAGGAAAGCGGGATAATGGGGTTGAGAAGTTTATCAGGAGAAAGTGAGGACTGCAGATGCTGGAGATCAGAGTCGAGAGTGTGGTGCTGGAAAAGCACAGCAGGTCAGGCAGCATTCAAGGAGAAGAAGAATTGATTCTTCGGGCAAGAGCCCTCGTTCCTGAGGAAGGACTCTTGCCTAAAATGTTGATTCTCCTGATCCTCGGATGCTGCCCGACTTGCTGTGCTTTTCCAGCACCACGCTCTCGACTTGAAAAACTTATCAGCCATGATTGAATGGCAGAGCAGACTCGATGCGCTGAATGGCCTAATTTCTGCACCCATGTCTTATGGTCTTATGAAAGCTTTACCAGGATATTGCTCGGAATATAGGGTTGGTTCATGAAGATAGGCTCGATAGGCTGGGTCTTTTCTCACTGGACCGTAGGAAGTTGAGGGGTAACCTTACAGAAGTTTATAAAATCATGAGTGGCATAGATAAGTTGAATAGTAAAAATCTTTTCCCTAAGGTGGGGGAGTTTAAAATTATGGGGCATATTTTTAAGGTTAGCGAGAAAGATTTAAAAAGAATATGATGGCCAATGTTTTTACACAGTGAGTGGTTAGCATGTGGAATGAACTGCCAGAGGACGTGGTATTGGATGTACAATTACAATATTTAAGAGATATTTGGATAAGTACTTGAATAGGAAAGGTTTTGAGGGATATGGGACAAATGCAGGCAGGTGGGACTTGTTTAGTTTGGACAAGATCAAAAATTGCATGACGCCATTTTATAGTTTATTTGAAAACACTAGCTTTTGGAGTACTGCTTTTTCATCAGGTGTTAGTGAGAGAGGAAGACCTTAGACACAGAATTTATAAGGAAAAGATCAAAGGGTCATACAACTCATGCAAACTAATTGAACACACATTGAATGGCTCTAAAATCTTTAGTCAGTTAGAATGGAGGTGCAGATTTTAACTGATTAATATGCAAATCCCAGAATTTCTTTTAAGTCACTGCTCTGAGACAACTTAAGGTTTTATCAATATAAAGGAGGTGACACCTCCAGTCACATGATGTATTTTAGGTGTAAGGTCTTGTTTGGAGCCTGTCCGTGTTTTTTATTTCCAAAGGGGGAGTTTATAGAATGCCACATTGACTAACTAACTACAAATTGATGTGGAGATGCCGGTGTTGGATTGGGGTGTAGAAAGTTAAAAATCACACAAAACCAGGTTATAGTCCAACATATTTATTTGGAAGCACTAGCTTTTGGAGTGCTGCTCCTTCATCAGGTGGTTGACACAACCTGACTATAACTGGGTGTTGTGTGATTTTTAACTTTGTCTATAAATTGTGAGCTTTTTGAACAAAATAGAATGTGTCTGCAAAATCAAATCTGCAAATGCAAATTTACCCACAGATTTACATGCGTGTGTGTGTGTGTGCGCAAGCTTGTGTGTATGCATGTGAGCAAGAGAGGGGGAGTGTGTGTGTGTGCGTGTTTGAGAGAGAGTGTGTGGCAGTGTGAAGGAGTCTATGCGTCTGAAAGGGTGTTTGTGTTTGAGATATACTGTGTGTGTGCATATGTGCGTGTGTGCATGTGTGTGTTTGAGAGAGCATGTGCGCGAGTGTGAGGGAGTACATGCATCTGAGTGCATTGAAAGAGGAGTGTGTATGTGTATAGCCATCCTCTATGGACTAGCCCTACGCATACAGAGGATCTGATCGTGTGAGGAGGAACACGATAGACACCTGAAGGTGTTAAAGGATGCCCTCATAAGAATGGGATACGATCCTCAACATTGATTGCCAGTTCTGACATGCCATAGTAAAAAAACTGAAGGGACCTCCTCAGAAGACCGACACGGGGCATGACTGATATGGTACCCTTCATCATCCAGCACTTCCTGGGAATGGAGAAACTATGCCATGTTCTTTGCAGCCTGCACCACATCATTGATGACAATGAGCACCTTGCTCAGGTCTTCCCTGCGCCTCCACTTCTTGCTTTTAAACAACTGCCCAACCTTAAACAGACCATTGTTCGCAGCAAACTGCCCAGCCTTCAGTTCAACATCAATCACAACACCATACAACCACGTGAGGGCAGTCTCGGCAAGACATGTCAGAGCATCGACATGGGGAGACACCACCCACATGTGGGGACACCACCCATCACTGCACAGCAGGTACTCACGTGACTCATCCAATGTTGTATATTTCATAAGCTGCAGGCAAGGATGCCCAGAAGCATGGTATATTGGCGAAATCAGCAGACTGTACAACAATGGATGAATGGACACCATGCAACAATCGCCAGACAGGCATGTTCCCTCCCAGTGGGGGAACACCGCAGCGGTCGAAGACATTTGACCTTGGAGCTTTGGGTAATCATCCTCCAAAGCAGTCTCAGAGTACACAACAAAGCAGAGTCACCGAGTAGAGGCTGATAGCCAAGCTTGGTACCCATGAGGATGGCCTGAACCAGGAACTTGGGTTCATGTCATATCACTCACACACACACACACATACATACACATTTTATAAACTCCTCCATCGAAAATAAAAGACACAGACAGACTCAAACAAGACCTCACACCTAAAATACATCGTCTGTCTGGAGGTATCACCTTCTTTATATTGATAACACCTTAATTTGTTTCAGGGCAATAACTTGAAAGAAATTCTTGGAGTTCCATATTAATCAATTGAAACCTGCACCTGACACCTTGATCTTTTCTTTATAAATTTTGTGTCTAGTTCTTCCTCTCACACTAACAGCTGATGAAAGAGCAAAGCTCCAAAAGCTAGTGTTTTCAAATAAACCCATTGGACTATAACCTGGTGTCGTGTGATTTTTGATCTTGTTTAACCCAGTCCAACTCCGGCACTTCCACATCATGATTTAGTTTGGCAACGTGGTTGGTGTGGGACTAGTTGGTGCAGGGTCCTCCTTACTAACATCTGGGGGCTAGTGCCAAAATTAGGACAGCTGTTTCACAGACTAACCAAGCAATAGCCTGACGTAGTTACACTCATGAAATTAGACAATGTCCCAGACACCTCCACTATCACCATCCCTGGATAGGTTTTGTCCCACCGGCAGGACCAAAATGGCAGAAGTGGTGGCACAGTGGTATAGTCAAAAGGGAGTTGCCCTGTGAGTCCTCAACATTGACTCTGGATCTCATGAAGTCTAGTGGCTTTAGGTTAAACATGGGCATGGAAATCTCCTGTTGATTGCCACATACCTTCTTCCCTCAGCTGATGAAGTGCCACCCCACCATGTTGAACAATGCTTAGAGGAAGAACTGGGGATGGCAAGAGCACTAAATGTACTCTGGGTGGGGGATTTCAATGTCCACCACTATTAGTGGCTTGGCAGCAGTACTACTGATCGAGCTGGTTGGGTCCTAAATGACAGAGCTTTTGAACTGGGTCTATGGCAGGTGGTGAGGGAACCAACAAGAAGAGAAAACATACTTGACCTCCTCCTTACCAATCTGCCAGCTGCAGATGCATCTGTCCATGACAGTATCGGTAAGTGTGACCACCACATAGTGCTGTGGAGACGAAGTCCGGCTTTCACATTGAGAATAACCTCCATTATGTTGTGTGGCACTATCACCATGCTAAATGGGACAGACCTTCAAACAAATCAAACAACTCAAGAAAATGAGGCACTGCGGACCATCAGCAGCAGCAAGACTGTACTCCAGCACAATGTGTAAACTCATGGCCTGGCATATCCCTCAGTCACCCATTACCATCAAGCCTAGTTCATTGTAGAGTACAGGAGGGCATGCCAGGAGCAGTCCCAGGCATACCTGAAGATGTCAATCTGGTGGAGCCACCAAACAGGACTGCTTGCAAGCCAAACAGCATAAGCAGCAAGTGGTAGACAGAACTAAGCGATCCTACAACCAATGGATCAGATCTAAGCTCTGCAGTCCTATCACATCCAGTTGTGAATGGTGGTGGACAATTACACAACTCACTGGAGGAGGAAGCTCCACAAATATCCCCATCCTCAATGATGGAAGAGCCCAGCACATCAGTGCAAAAGATTAGGCTGAAGCTTTCACAGCAATCTTCAGCCAGAAGTACCAAGTAGGACTCAAAAGTCCTGCCCTGGACTTCAATAGTAATTGATACATTTGCAAAATGTGCTGCCATCTAATGTTAGAAAACAAAATTTCATGCTCAAGCTGAAGTCAAAACTGATATCAAAATGAATTAGTCCAAATGGTGTATAACCGATTAAAACTATTTTATAATTATATTTATTAGTGATTCTTAAATGAGCAGTTTGTTGATTATATTGGTTTTCATTCTTAATGCCAGGCCCCTTGCTATTGTTAATTCTGCAAGCTTTTTATTTTCCAGTGGTGGCAAAGTAATTTGTTGAGTTGGACTGCTCAAAAGATGTATGACAAGGTGAGCTTAATTCTACACTTCCAACAGCTGACCTAACAGCAACTTCTTATAAATGAGCATGATTTTTATAGAATTCAATGTGTGTTATTTAACACCAGGAGGACAGCTGCAGCAATTTTGCAACATAGTTTTACAGACAAGGCAATTTAATGGTGTTAACGTTGCACATCTGAAAGATAAGAAAAACATTTCAGTTAAGCCTGTACAAGCATGCAGGATTTCACTCATTTGAAAATTCTATTTCAGTTTAATCCTGTGATTCACTACCGTCTTACATAAATTTTCCATTATGGGTCAGTGTTTATTATATTACCTCCTCTATGATAGATCTTCTGTTATCTGTGACTCCCTCAGTAATAAAAACAAATCGTAACAAATGACATCATCTATATAGACCAATCACAACCACATACTTTCTGTGAGGCTCATAACTACACAAGATTAATCATATTTATGATTTAAACCATACAGCACTTTAGTGTATTTAAAAAGACCACATCTTTCTTGCTTGCACTGAATATTGCATATCTACTTTAATGAAACCTTTGCATCGGATATTATGATGTATTTTAGGAATGTTTAAGTAGTGGTTCAGACCTTGAAATGGCCAGGAACAGATTTCTTTGCAAAGTCGCTTTTGCAGAACAGATACTGCAGCAGCAGGTGTTCCAGCGAGATCTGTTCCCTAGAGGCTGCAGCAATGTTAAGGAAAACACAAGGAATTTGTTAAAATCCACATTACACCAAGATAATATTTTTTAAACAAAACTTTGTTTAGTGCTATGCACTCAAATTTTGAGCAAATGCATTAAAATAGCAAAGGGTTAATTTTTTTTATATTGCTGTGTTCTGCAAATGACCTGAAAAGAAACTGAATGGCACTTTTGCTTTGTTCAGTTTGTGAGATTCTGAATTCTCTTGTGGTTCGGTTGTTCATATTCAACCTGCATTTTGAATCTGTGACCTCTGCCATGTTTTTCACAGTCTTACTGATTGTATACAATGGCTCAACCCTCACATTCCCTACTGGATTCCCATCTGAACAAGGCTCTGACGTTTCAATGGAGCCAAAGGCGTAAAATGAAAATACCATCTTCATTATACATTCATAGCCTCTGGCATCTTCTAGGGCCACAAAATATGTCTCACCTGGTCAGATTTAATAAGGTTGGAAGGCAGCATTAGTACGCATGAGATGGATTTATTATTATCAATATCTATGGTAAGCAAAGCACAGAAAGATACGGCTTGCTATGCAGAAATTTTTATTAAACTGTGTCTCTCGGTGAACTGCAGGTAGTTATGCAGCTTATAAAAGGATAACTTGACCTGGGACAGAGGTGAAATATCTCTAGAGCAATAACAGACAGGTGGCAGCGAGGCTGCAGACTATTGTACACTCTATATGACTTATTTTCTAATTTAGTCATGGGACAAGGGCTTTCTGATTGCCTGGTGGGAGTAATAGTCTGTAGTCTGTGGGAATCTACAGCATTACCTTGTCAGTTCCAACTGCCCACAGGGCGACTGTTTGATCTGACAAACACCTGCTTACCACATGCATATGCTGCAGATTAACTGACCTTATGGATATCCCTTGGCTAAACCTTAATGAGGCCAAAGTAAAAGAAGCTATCATGACAATGAGTTTCATTGTAACAGGCAATGCTGTGCAACTTGACTGCTACATTTCTGATTTTGCCCTTCTATGAGATGCTTAGAATACATTGCTAAAGATGAAAATTGTTGAGCTTCCTTTCTTGATAGCTGTAGGTCATCAGTGTTTCACAGACACACAAGGTGCTTGGAAAACAGAAGTTATTTAAGCCAGCATCTTGGTCCTAAGAGTCAATTTGATGTTATTCCATGCATGTTTCAAAAGTTGGCCAAATATGTTGTTAGTTTCCATACACAAGTGTCAAGTTCTGCATCAAAAGACAGATTGTCTGTCATCATGCAGGAACTATTAACTAGGATGTTGCTGTTGTGAGGCGAAAGTGAGGACTGCAGATGCTTGAGATCAGAGTCAAGATTAGAGTGGTGCTGGAAAAGCACAGCAGGTCAGGCAGCATCCGAGGAGCAGGAAAATCGTCATTTCAGGCCGGAGCCCTTCATCAGGAATGACCCTGATCTTGACCCTAATCTAATCTTGACCCTGTTGCTGTTGTGATAAAGAGGAGGGATGTGATACCCTGCCACATGACAATGTTTTCTTGTTACACACATTAAAAGTGAACAAGTTACAATCACAGGAGAGACAATCCAGGAGCTGACTTTCCAAGTGAACATCTAGCACAGCACCATCAGCATGGAGAAGTTCTCTAATCAAGACATGTTGTGTTTTTATCTTTTCTTTCAGTTTGAATAGATTGTAGAGCTTGTTATCTGACCTAGAGTGCATGTAAATTCTTTGAATATCCCAGGGCAAAGATCAGGAGCATTGTGGAGAAAGCACCAAACAAAGTTGGGGTTATGACAAAGAATTCTTTCATTCCATTCAACGTGAAACTATCAGATATGGTGCTGTAAACTGTGCACTCAAACACATGTTGTCAGGAGAGCTGCAGATGAGACTTTTCCTTGTTTAGAAGCAAAATACTGTGGATGCCTGGAATTCCCTCCCTAATGGTATTGCGGATCTATCTACAGCACATGCACTGCAGTGTTCAAGAAGACAGCTCGCCACCACCTTCTCAAGAGCAACTAATGACATCTATGTCCCACAAGTAAATAAAAAAATGGAAATCTGAAACAAACACGGAAAATACTGGAGAAATTCTGCAGGAGCCAGACCTATTAATATTCTCCAGCAATCTCTGAATTTGTTTTAATTTTGTAAAGTCTGCCCTACCAGCACTATCAAATGCTTCAGTGACTTTTACAAAATTAAGGGTGAGGTATCTCTCTAGACTACTCTACACTATTACTACTATAGACCTTCCAGCCACTTGCATGATACTTTCACATACTGGAGATAAAGGTTGACCTGCAGTGTGTTCTTACTGGAAAAGTCAATGGAGCTACTCTTGAAACAATCAGATGAGCCATAAATCAATAGCTTGCTTTGAGCAAGAGAGAAAGCAACAAAAACAGAAATTGCTGAAGAAACTTAGCAGGTCTGGCAGCATTTGTTTTGTTTCAGATATCCAGCATCTACAGGTTTTTGTTTTATTTCAGAGGTAAAGCAACATAGGCTGAATACTAGTAAACGGAAGGTCTTCTCTCCCTCTTATTCTCAACCTCAACAAGTCAATGCTTGTAAAAATGAAATAACTTGAGAAAACTTCAGTTGACTAATCAATCGATGGTATTTGAAAGCTTTGCCATGCCATTGGAAACAGGGCAGTAGCTAAGTAATTGGGACACAGGTTTCACTCACTCAACTCAATCTTAAAGGCTGTAAACTGCAACTGCCTTTACTTTCCTGTCAGTACTAGACATCCCTCCTGCCCCCATTTTCTTTGTAAGCTGTTTACCTGTGTTGTATGTGTGTTTATTGTTTCATTTTATTGTTTTATTCACATAATAGAACTCTCTTTATGCAAGACAACCATGGCATTGGCTCCCCTTCATTTTTGATCCAGTTAACTCAGTTTATTTAAAGTGTGAGAGCTGTGTACTAAAAACAGAGAAAACAAAATTAAGAAGAAATTATTTGCGACTCACAGGTAGAAGGTGTGAAAAAAGAAGGGCATTGTGACACCACCTGATCTCAACAAACACACTTCAGAGGATATAAAGTACAGTTTTAAAAGATGCTACACAGAAATGATAATCAAGTAAAGGTGTTTAGATCATAAGATGTAGGAGCAGAAGAAGGCCACTCAGCTCACCAAGTCTATTCTGCCATTCAGTGAGATCATGGCTGGTCTGAAAATCCTCAATTTAATTTCCTTGCCTTTTCTCTGTAATTTATGACTCCATTTCTGATTAAAAATCTTTCTAGCTCAGCTTTGAGTACACTTAAACCCCAGGTTCAATAGCCCTGTGCAGTAAAGAAATCCATAGTTTCCCTGTGCTCTGAGAGAATTAAGTTCTCATCATTTCTGTCTGAAATGTATAAAATTTTATACTGAGATTATAGTGCAGAAAGAAGCCATTCCACGTGCTGAATCTGCATCGACCCTCTGAGGAGCATTCCACTCAGACTCAGTGCCCACCCTATCCCTGTAACCCCACATTTACCATAGCTAATCCACTAACCTGCACATTCCTGGACATTACATGGCAATTTAGCATGGCCAATCCACCTAGCTGCACATCTTTGACTGTGGGGAGAAAATTGGAATATCTGGTAGAAATTCGCATGGACATGGGGAGAACATGCAAAGTCCACACAGACAGTCATCCTAGATTGGATTCAAAGCTGGGTCCCTGGCACTGTGAGGCAGCAGCGCTAACCACTGAGCCACCATGCTGCCCAGTCTCCTTTGGCTCGAGAAGGTCCCATAAAGGGAACAAAACCATTTTTCAACATCTATCCTGTCAAGCCCCTGAACAACCTTGTATGTTTCAATAAAGTCATCTCTCGTTCTTCTAAATTCCAATGTGTACAGACCCAAAGGTCATTGCTCTCTCAACAGATCCAGAATTACTAGGAGTCTCTGATTGGCAACACAGAAAATAAATCTTCCCATTAATTCTGTGATTTCACACCAAGAAATTAGTTGTACAACAACACACCCATGTGCATACACATTCATAGTTTGGTGATAAATGCTGTTTGTGACATTGCACATGTGCAGTGACGATGAAAATATTCTAAACGGTTGCAAGCTGTTGCTCAAGCATATAACAGAATAGCACAAAGCCATTAAAGTCAATAAGGCATTGTGACATGTAAACTTCTCCTCAAAGCGGGATTAAATCTTTGCATGCATTAGAAACACTGTACAGGTTGAGTACATATGGGAATTTTATATTCTGTGCCATTTTCAAAACAGGATTCAACTGAACACTGATTGGAAACAAAGAACAATCTGTATTAAAATATGTTTGTCAGGTGTCTAGTCGAGAATCATCTTGTAGGATTAAATCATTCAACTAATGGAGTTTCATTAACATAAACATTTTTCTTGGATGTATTCTTAAGTAAAATATTTTTGTAAAGCTTTGACAAAACCTAGCAAGCCCTAAAGTATTTGTTTGCACAAAACCAGCCGTGTATGTTGTTGCCAACAGAGTCTTCATCCTCACATCTTTGTATTTGTAGCCAGTGCTTCTGCACTCTAGCTGATGACATAAACATTCTTATCAGCAATATGTTAGCTTCTGTGGAGTTCATTAGCTTTTACAAATGTGGGTTTTACATCCATCGGTCAAGAAAATTAGTACTGTCAGAACATCAAGAGTGGCAAACATGCAAGGTATTATTTAAAGAAAAATACACATCCCATATATCTAGATTGTGAACTGAGTTTCAGAGCAAGTATTTCACACCTTTTATATTAGTCAACGTCTTGTCGTTTTGCTGAATGTGTTTTCTGAGATTTTTCAGATAGCCTAACCCATGAGTGGAACCTGGAAGGCTGGATTTGTCACTGCAGGTGTGCTGAGCTCCAAATAACCTTACAAGGCAAAGCTCAGTGAATCAAAGACTAATGAACTTTGCTTTACAAGTCGCAGGAAGTTTAACATTGCTCTTTGTTGCATACTTTTAGCCATTTGAATTCCAATAGTAGTCGTACACATATGTGGTCTCCCTGAGGCCTGTGTCTTGCCAACTTGCACCTCAAATTTCTGAATTTCAATAAATGTAAGATTATAGGAACAGGAGGAGGCTAGTCAGCCCATTTAGCCTGCCCTTTTACTTAACAAGATCATAGCTGACTCAATACTTTAATGCCTTTTACCCATACTATCTACACGACCCTTTATGTCATTCACAATCAAAACTTTATTCACCTGTACTTTAAATATACTGAGAGACTAAGCTTTCACAGCTCTCTGGTACAAAGAATTCCAAAGTTTCATAACTCTCTGGGTAAAATGAAATTCTCTTCATCTCAGTCCAAAACAGCATCCCTCTTATTTTTAAAACTGTGCCTCTTGATTCTAGACTCCTGAACAGAGGAAATGACTTACCTGCATCTACCCTGTCAATCCCTTTAAGTATTGTCGTGGTTGCAATGAGATCATCTCATTCTTTGAAACTCTGGAAAAGAAGGGGTCAATTTTACCAAATTATCTTCATAGGACAGTTCTGCGATTCAAGGAACAACCCTGGTGAACCTTTGTTGTACTTCCTCAATGTCAGGAATCTCTTCCCCAAGGTAAGGAATGCAAAACTATGCACACTGCTTCTGCTGCAGTCTAAGCAAGCTCCTATACAACTGAAGCAAGACTACACTACTCCTGTATTCTAAATCTCTTGCATAAAGATTAATATTCTACTCGTGTTTCTAATAGGCTGCTGCAGTGACTTATTGACAAGAATACCCAGGTCTCCCTGAATTCTACACTTTCCAACCCGTCATTATTAAAAAAGTACTCTGCAGATCTGTTCTTCCTACCAAAGTGGATAAACTCACATTTTTCCACATCATATTTCATCTCCTATATTCTTGATCAATTGCTAAGTTTGTCCAAGTTCTCCTGAAAATGTTTTACATCTTCCTTACAACTTACATTCCTCCTTATCTTTGTATCATCTGCAAATTTGGAAATATTACATTTGGTCCACACATACAAATCATTGCTTCCTATTGTGAACACCTGGGGCCAAATACTTATCCTTGTGGTACTCTGGTAGGCACATTTATTCCCACTTTCTATTTTCTGTCTGTCAGCCAACCCTTGATCCATGCCACAATATTACCTCCTATATCATGTGTTTTAAGTTTGCTAACCAGCCTCTTGTGGGGAACCTTGTCAAAAGACCTCTGAAAATTCAAATAACCTTCATCCATCATCCTGTAAATCAAGTTTGTTCTTAATATCCTAAAAAATATTCAACTAGTTTGTCAAACATAGTTCTTCATTCACAAATCCATGCTAACATTTTTATCCAAGTATCAATGTAACACATCCTTTCTGATAGATTATGCTAACCCACCTCCTTTGTCTACTTGTCTTGTCCTTCCTAAATACCCTTGTTCAATTTCCACCTAGGTCACCCTGCAGCCATGTGCTTATCATTACAACTATATTATAACACTGCATACCTCTTTGTGCTGTTAATTCAGCTATCTCATTGTGAATGCTACACACATTAAGACATGATTTTCCCCACTACTGGTATAAAGCTGGTAGACATGGTAGTTCCCTATTATTTTACTTATTCCCTTCTAAGATATTGGTATGGTATTTATAAGCTTTCAATCTGCAGAAAACATTCAAAATCCATGCAATTTTGGAAGATGATTACTAATACATCAAATATCATTAGCCACCTCAACACTCTGGGATGAAAATGGTTAAGTACCAGGGACTTTTACAAGGATGTTGCCAGTGTTGGAGGATTTGAGCTATTGGGAGAGACTGAACAGACTGGGGCTGTTTTCCCTGGAGCGTCGGAGGCTGAGGGGTGATCGAATAGAGGTTTACAAAATTATGAAGGGCATGGATAGGATAAATAGACAAAGTCTTTTCCCTGGGTTGGAAGAATCCAGAACTAGAGGGCATAGGTTTAGGGTGAGAGGGGAAAGATATATAAGAGACCTAAGGGGCAAGTTTTTCCATGCAGAGGGTGGTATGTGTATGGAATGAGCTGCCAGGGGAAGTAGTGGAGGCTGGTACAATTGCAACATTTAAGAGGCATTTGGATGGGTATATGAATAGGAAGAGTTTGGAGGGATATGTGCCAGGTGCTGGCAGGTGGGACTAGATTGGGTTGGATAACCGGTTGGCATGAATGGCTTGGACCAAAGGGTCTGTTTCCATGCTGTACATCTCTATCTTAGAAACTTTCAGACCCATTAATTTTTGGAATACAGCATTCTTCTTAATTCTTTCAACTCCTCATTCTCCCTAGTCACTTGGATTTCTAATTTGAAGAGATTTCTTACAGAACTTTCTCAGTGAAAACAAGCACAAAATAATCATTTAGCTCCTCTGCCACTTCTTTATTTCCCACAATAAATTCTCCTGATTCTGCTTTTAAGGGAGACACATTTGTCTTAGCTAAACACTTTTTAAGTATCTTTAGAACCTTTTTACAATCCATTTTTATGTTTGTGCTGGATTGTATTCATATGGAACAGAGTGGCAGAGTGGAAGAAACAAGGATGGAAACAATCTACAGAAAAGTAAGAAGTAAAAGTGGTAGACAAAAAAACCACATAAAAATGGGACCATTTTGCAAACTTAAGCTAAGAAACTAACAAGATTAAAATGGACAAATCTAAAGACATTGCGTCTTAAAGTATGTCGCATTCAAAATACGATAGATGAATTAACATCACAAATAGATATATAGGGTTATAACATAGTTGTAAGTACAGAAACATGGTTGCAAGGTGACCTAGGATGGAAATTGAACAAAGGCATTTAGCAAGGGCAAGAGAAGCTGGCAAAGGAGGTGGGTTAGCATCATTTATACAAGAACTATCAGTACAAATACAAGGAAGGATATTGGCTCAGAAAATCATGACGTGAAATCTTTAAATGTGATCAGATTTAAATCAACAAAGAACTGAAAGCATTCATGGGGGTTGTCTACAAGCCAGCAATCAGTAGTGGAGAGATAAAGGAAGTATTAAACAGTGGATTAGAGATGTTTGCATCATGGACATAACTGTAATTATGGGTGACTTTAATATACAATGAATTGGACAAACCAGACCTACAATAATACTGTGCAGTAGGACTTCCTGAAATGTATGTGTGATGGGTTTTTTTTTCAGACCAATATGTTGTTGAAGAACTGAATAGAGAGCAGGCTAACCTAGACTGGATATTGTGTAGTGAGAAAGGATCAATTAATTTTGTTGTGTAGTGTTCGTTAGGAAAGAGCAACCATTAAATGATAGAATTGCTCTTCGAAATAGAGAATGAGAAGTTAAATCTGAAACTAAGGTCCTGAATCTAAATAAAGGGAATATTGAGGGTGTGAGGCATGAATTGGCAATAATGCACTTGGAAACCTTACTAAAAGGTTTGGCAGTGAAAAGGCAATGGTTATGGCAAAGACAAATGTCACCTCATTATTTGAAGGAGGGAAGAAATATAACAGATAATTACACATTAGTTAACCTAATATAAGTAGTGGAGGAAGTGCTACAGTCTATTATAAAATACATGATAACAGAACACTTGGAAAGCATTAGGCAAAATAGTATAGGTTTATGAAAACATCTGAAAGTTATGGTTAACATCTGGAATTGTTTTGAGGTGTAACTAGTAGAATAGGTAAGGAAGAACTAGTGCATGTAGTCCATTTGGATTTCAAGAAGGCTTTTGATAAGTCCCCACATTAGAGACCAGTGGATAAATTTAAAACACGCAGAATTGGGACTAATGTATGGCCATTGTTTTAGAATTGGTTGTCAGTCCAGAAACAGAGAGTGAGAATAAATGGGTCTTTTACTGTGTTGGACCCCAGCTATTCATGATATATATATATATAAATGACTTAGATGAAGAAATGAAATGCAACATTTCCACGTTGACTGATGACAAAAAAAAATAAGATAGGATTGTGAATTGTGAGGAGGATGCAAGGATGCTTTGGGGCAAAGTAGACATTTTGAGTATGTGGCAAACACATGACAGATGTAAAATAATGTTGATAAATGTGAAGCTATACATTTCAGCATGTAGAACAGAAATATAGAGATTTAAATGGTGACATATTGAGAAATGTATATGTACAAAGGGATCTGTGTGTCCTTGTATACCAGTCAATGCAACTAAAGAGGCAGGTGCATCAAGCAATTAGAAAGGAACACGGCATGTTAAACCTTCATTACTAGAGGATTACAGTCCAGAAATAAAGGTGTCTTACTGCAGTTATTGACGGTCTTGGTAAGACTACATCTGGAGTACTGCATGCAGTTTCGGTGTTCCTAATGAAGAGAGGATATACTTACCATAGAGGGAGAGCAATGAAATTTCACTAGACCGATAATGGAGATGGCAGATCTGATATAGAGGAGAGATTGGCTCGACTAGGCCTGTATTTACTAGAGTTTACTAGAGAATGAATCTGATTAAAATGTATAAAATTCTAATGGGTCTAGACAGACAAGATGTAGGGAAATGTTTCTTTGTGTGGGGGAGTATAGAACCAAGGGTCACGGCCTCAGGGTATGGAGTAGGCCATTTAGGATTGAGATGAGGAAACATCACTCAGATAGTGATCAACCTGTGGAATTCATTAAGTATATTCAAAATTGATAAACCTTTAGATATTTACGTCATCAAGGGGAATGGAGAGAATATGGGAATATTACATTAAGATAGAGGATCAGCCATGATCATATTGAATGGCAGAACAGGCTAGAACAGCTGATTGGATTACTGTGCTTTAGTTTCTATGCTTCTGTGCTCCTTCCCTTTATGTTTCTCAGAACTACTTCATTTCATTCTAAATTATCCAATTTCTCAGATTTATGACTGTTTCTGGACTCCATATAGACCTTTTCTCTTAATCTTATGTAATGCTAAACTATTTTTCTCAGCCATAGTTGACTGACATTTTTTGAATCTTTGTACCTTGAAGGAATATATAGGTGCTGTAAGCCATACAAATGTCCCTATAAGACTATCCACTGTCTGTACACAATCATTCCTTTTAATGTATTTCTTCAATCCAGCTCAGCTAATTTGTGCCTCATTCTTTCACAATTTCCCAAGCTTAATTATGGGTGACTTTAATATACAATGAATTGGACAAACCAGACCTACAATAATATTGTGCAGTAGGACTTCCTGAAATGTATGTGTGATGGGTTTTTTTCAGACAATATGTTGTTGAAGAACTGAATAGAGAGCAGGCTAACCTAGACTGGATATTGTGTAGTGAGAAAGGATCAATTAATTTTGTTGTGTAGTGCTCGTTAGGAAAGAGCAACCATTAAATGATAGAATTGCTCTTCAAAATAGAGAATGAGCAGTTAAATCTGAAACTAAGGTCCTGAATCTAAATAAAGGGAATATTGAAGGTGTGAGGCATGAATTGGCAATAATGCATTTGGAAACCTTAATAAACGGTTTGGCCGTGAAAAGGCAATGGTTATGGCAAAGACAAATGTCACCTCGTTATTTGAAGGAGGGAAGAAATATAACAGATAATTACACATTAGTTAACCTAATATAAGTAGTGGAGAAAGTGCTACAGTCTATTATAAAAGACATGATAACAGAACACTTGGAAAGCAAATTCAAATTAAACAGCCTTGCTTCAGATTTAATTACCTTACTTTCAAACAAATTTTGAGAATAATGCCTAAAGTTCTTTTGAGATTATTAATTAGCCATTTTTATTACTAAATAGTAACTTTCATTTTTGTGTAGTTGTAATTGTGGGGTGAAATAGGAAGAGATCTGTTTTTAACAAATAAGGTTACTTGAGGAATTTTTGCACATTTTGTTAGCAAGCTATCTGACATTCCTTGTAAGTACACAGGTGGTGGTTCAAACAGTTGGAGATGAGCTGGAACCAAGGCTTGTGAACAAATAGGGATTCAGCCAATAACAAATAGCTGCTTGGTCTGTGGGCTGCTGACCAGTTATTATGATGAAGCCCTTTTGTTTCCCACAATTATGTGATGTATTCTCAGCTTGGGGCTGTGAATGAGATCATGACAAGCCATCAGAGCTCCCCAGGCTCAGGAGTGATCTCTATTCCCTGCAGTAAAAGCCCTCACACCCCCATCTCCCTGACATACAGTTTGAAACAACCTCAACAGTACTAGCAAATCTCCCTGTGCGGATGTCAGTCCCAGTCTTGCCCCAGAACTGCTCCCAATGTCTCAAAAATCTGATATCTTCCCACCTATATAAGTACTATAGCTACATTTTCAGTTAATTGATCCTCTTCTTCCTATGCTCATGTGTACACGGCACTGGGAGTAATCCTGAGATTACTACTCTTTATGTCCTACTTCTTAATTTCCTTCCTAATATTCTGAAATTAGCTTTCAGGGTCTCATCCTTTTTCCTGCCTATATTGTTGGTACCAACGTGGACCATGACATATAGTTGATACCCTCCTCTAAAAGAATGTCCTGTATCTGCTTTGTGACAAACTTGCACATGGCATCAGGGAGACACTATGTGGGAGTCATATTTCATGCTATAGAAATGCCTGTCTGATGCCCTGACTACGGAATATCCTCATGATTTCCCTTCTATTCTTCTTTGTCAGTATCATTGAGATGCCCTTGGCAACATTATCTTGATTCTGCTTAAAATCCCCTGAGGAACCATGTAATGCACAAAGAAAGTGTATGTCACATTTAGGAGACTTGGTTGGTTCGGAGGATTCTAAGTGAAATTCCACAGGTTGGACTTTGTTCCAAAGATGCAGGACTACTAACTCAACATTCACCCCCATTAGCCGAAGTACCAGAAGGAACACTCTACTTACTCCAATTTGCCCTTTTTCATTACGTAATACTAAATAGTAATTTTTATCTTTGTGGAGTTGTAATTGTGAGTTGAATACTCCATTTACTCCAAAATCAAGGATTGATACAATGAAGTGTGCATTAGGCATTTATTTGGTCAGTGTCAAGCCTTCAATCAAGACCCCAATGGGGTAGAATCCTGTCCCTGAGGGCTACAGGCCAATTAGAAGCCATGGCAGCACAAACGTGAATACTGACTACTAGGAGTAATGTACTTCTGTTCAGGATTTATGCTGAATTTCAGCTCAGGTGAGCAAAGGCAGTATAGGGGTTCCAAGTGTTTATAGGAAAGGGGAGGAAGGGAAGTGCAGGAAATGGTGATCAGCACTCACACTTCCTCAAACTGGGGCAGCTGATTGTCAGGAACTCATCACCCAATGAGGGATTCCCCACAAGCAAATACAACAGGGTTTCCTTCCAACTCTATTTTGATTTAGTCCCTACCCTCCCCTTCACTGTTTGATCACACAGTATTGCCCTTTGGTGTGAAGGGCAGTGCTTGTCACAGGCCACTCGGGTGTTTTTCTATCTTCCTGGTGGTGGAAATTGAACAAAGATTCGTGCACTTTGTGTCTCTCACTGAGTCTCTCACCTGCACACATACACCATGGGTGCTGGGGAAAAAATAAGCACTAAAAAAAACAAACAGGTGTGTTAGAAAAAAAGAAAAAAAGAAAAAGGAAAAGAAAAACAACAGGGTTTCCTGGGTGGTTTTGACTGTCATTGGAGAGTCAAATGAATGTATTAAATCCCTGAATTGCCACTCAGTTCCAGTGGACTCAGGGATAATTGGATTTAAATAGTTAATGAGTCTAATTGCGATTCCCACCACTAGCAGATGAGATTCCCATCCCTATTGGCAGAATTCTCAAATTAGACCCTATCACCCTCATTTAGGGACAATATTGCTGACATTAGAAATCGGAGGTGAATACTCCGACCTGATTTTTCAGCTCCTCCACCACCATTCCAATCTCGATTACTCTATTAAATCATGTCCTAATACAAAGATAAGACATATTTAGCTGATCAAAAAAAGAAAAATGTGTGGAGACAAGGGTTTCACTTGTATGCAATAGCAAAATCTCCAGCCTCAGGCTGTGGAGTTTGCACATTCTCCCTGTGTCTGCGTGGGTTTCCTCCAGGTGCTCCGGTTTCCTCCCACAGTCCAAAGATGTGCAGGTCAGGTGAATTGGCCATGCTAAATTGCCCGTAGTGTTAGGTAAGGGGCAAATGTAGGGGTATGGGTGGGTTGCGCTTCGGCGGGTCAGTGTGGACTTGTTGGGCCGAAGGGCCTGTTTCCACACTATAATGTATTCTAATCTAATGTAATGTAATCTAATCTAAAAATGACACTGACATACAATTAAAACCCATCATATCCACCTAGCCCAGATATTTTGGTTTCAAGAGTAAATGCTCCTAATTAAATTATAGCACACACTGCTTGGTTTTCAACAATTTGACAAAACAACTGTGTGACAGCAGTTTCTATTTTAGAAAATAACAATTGTTTTGACGTGTCTGAGTTTGTCAGTGAAAAACCTGAGGTTATATCCTCAGTAAAAAAGGCATCTTAATCAGCACATAATCATTGTGCGGCAGGTGTGACTGTATAAAGAATTCAGGCAGGAGTTCGAAGTACAGAGACTTACAAATACAATGTATTACTCAAACACTATCTGCAATCCCATCGCGGAGGGAAAATGTTACAGAATTGGACCAGGTATTCCAGCAATAAAGTCCAATAACTTCCAGTTAGGACACAAGGCTACTCCCTTCAGTGAAAGAGCTAAAGATAAGTATCTTTAGTAATGAGAGTCATGATTTGGAAGTGTTGATATTGGACTGGGTCTTACAAAGTTAAAAATCACACCACACCAGGTTACAGATCAATAGGTTTATTTGGAATCACTAGCTTTCAGGGTACTGATGAAGGAGCAGCAATCTCCTTCCAAATGAAACTGCTGGACAATAATCTGGTGTGGTGTGATTTTTAACTCAGTGAGATGTAGTCTGTTTAACAAAGAACAGATAAGCCTGAATACAAAGAACAGATGAACAGTTTAAACTTGAGATAGTTCTGCAAATGAGGAAGAAATCGATATCAAGCAGTTTGACGAAATTACACATCTTTCCAGATTTCAATGTTTTTGCCCATTCCCTTTTTTCTCACATGGAAAACATGGAAGAATCGTGTTGTTTTTAAGGGCTGAATATTGAACCAAAGTGAATATGTGCAGGTTTAAAAGGAATTGTTGCAGCTTAACAGATAGTGGATAATGTGTATGAATGCAAGCCAAGCCAGACTGGAGAAATACCACCATTGTACTTGCAGCTATTGATGCAATGAGGATTTATAATCTCATTCCAAATCAATTAAATAGGGTGACAAGGGATATTAAGCAATTTGGTGGCCAAATAAATATACACAGCAAGAATAATTCATTTCATATGAGTCTGTCATAAAATGTCAATAGAGGACATATTCATGGAAGGAAGGGTTAATTGTTTTGATTTATTGGGCTGCTGGCAATTCCTCACACAGGATGGGGACACTATTTCTCTACTTCTTGGGACCAGAATTAAACACGCAGCAAAGGACACAAGGGTAATTAGAAACTGAAGATTGAAAACTGCAGTCAAGGCTGGGAACTATGAAATGTAGTTCAGTTTTTGTAGAGGTAGTTGGAGTTACAGTCAATGCTGAAACAAGAAGGTCAGCTCATATGAAAGCAAAATTCTGTGAATGTTGAAAATTTGAAATTAAAAAATCAGATACTGGTGAAACTCAGCAGGTTTGGCAGCATGTGTTGATAGGGAATATTTCGCAGCATACCCCTGGATGCTAAATTTGCAAGGCTAATTTTAAGCAGCCAATCTAATGTAGACATCGAACATCTCAAAGATGTAAATAAGGGGCTTACTCCTCATTAAGGATTGTTTCTAAAAACTATCATTCAGTGGGATTCTCAGCGATCCCGATGACTAAAAAATAAGATGCACAACTATTTATAAGCATCAACAAGTCAGCAAGTCCTGAAAGAAGAACTAAGAATGCTCTAAGTTTGAAACACCTTTAGATTTTTATTTAAATTTGTTCACAGGATGGCTTTTCTGGCTAAGCCCTAATTACCCAGATGTCACCCAGATGGGCGGCACGGTGGCACAGTGGTTAGCACTGCTGCCTCACAGCGCCTGAGACCCGGGTTCAATTCCCGCCTCAGGCGACTGACTGTGTGGAGTTTGCACGTTCTCCCCATGTCTGTGTGGGTTTCCTCCCACAGTCCAAAGATGTGCAGGCCAGGTGAATTGGCCATGCTAAATTGCCCATAGTGTTAGGTAAGGGGAAAATGTAGATGTAGGGGTATGGGTGGGTTACGCTTCGGCGGGGCGGTGTGGACTTGTTGGGCCCAAGGGCCTGTTTCCACACTGTAAGTAATCTAATCATTTGTCTGGAGTCAGAAAGAGGACAAGTTATTTTCCCTGAGAGGGAATAATGAACTGTACAGGTTTTTCCACAACAATTGTTTAGTCACTTAGAATAATAGAATCTTTACAGTGTGGAAGCAAGCCATTCAGCCCATCGAGTCCACACCTCTGAAGAGCATCACACGCAGACCCTATGGCTAGTCCACCTAGCCTGCACATCCCTGGACACTTTGGGGCAATTTAACGTGGTCAATCCACACAACCTGCCCATCTTTGGACTGTGGGAGGAAACTGGAACACTTGGAGGAAATGCTCAGAGATACAGGGAGAATGTGCAAGCTCCGTACAGACGGTTGCCCGAGAGTGGAATGGAACCCGGTTCCTAGTGCTGTGAGGCAGCAATGCTAACCACTAAACCATGGTGCTTCCAGATGTCTTTTTAAAATTCAAATTCCACCATCTGCCATTATGTGATTCAAACGCAGTTCCCCAGAACATTACCTGGGTGTCTGGATTAACTGACTGGTAACAATGCCCCTCGGCCAACGCCTCCCCTATTTATTATTTTGGAGTTGTCTGCAATGCTACATACCAATAGCAACAACTTATCTTTAACTCTTTAACTATTTAACCATTAAATCTCCTAAACTCTTCATAGGAACATGTTATGGACTAGGCCAGACCCCTCAAAACGTTTTTAAGCAGGTATCCCACACTGTAACTTTGCTATTTATTTAGCTATGTGTATAGTGGATATCTTTGGTGCAAATTAGCTGGGTCGACTGCAAAGTTTTAAACAAACAAAATTTATTTACAAAATTAGGGAATGGAACACAATGAACAGAAAACAGAATACTGGATAATGTATCCTATCCAAATACAACTTAATGATGCTCTTCCAAAAATACATGCAACAGTCCCAATACACACATCCCTTAGTGCAGAAGGTAAAGCATAGCACAGGCAACTTACAGTTTGCAAGGACACAGAAACGTCTAGCAGCTTTTCACACATCCCCTGCTGTAACTAAACCAAAAAACCTCAGCTGCGGGGATTGGCCACTCCCCTTTTCATTATACAAGTAATTTCTAAAACATGAAAGCCTTTGCCTAAGGTATCACCTGTTCGGGGTAAACAAAAAGGGCCCCAATAAACCATTCATCTCTGCACCAACTCAGCGCTTGGATTATTATACAACCCCTCTGAAAAAAAATCATGGACACAGTAACTTTGAGAAAAAGGAACAGCTTTGTGACAAACAATATAAAGCAAAATATGACACTGGAATACAAAATGAGATATTAGGTCAGATTACCAAAAACTTGGTCAAAGAGAGAGGGTATTCTAAGGTTTCATATCAGCCCTGTTTTTGCCTCACCCTTGCAATGCCTATAAATGTGGTAGGCAGGACCTCCCTTACCTCAACACCACCCCACAGCCCTGCCTTTCATCCCTCCACCTTCTTGCCAGCATCTAGGCAGGGCCTCTCTTGCCTCAACACTCCTGGCTCAACTACCTCCATTGATGTCACTCAACCTCCTACCATCCCCAGACACTTCAGGGTGGCCTTTCATTTTGAACAGTCCTGCATTAACTCTCTTCTCCAACCCCTTTATGCCCATTCTGGCCCTTGATTTCACATTGCTAGCTCTGAACGAGTACCCCACATAACCAGATTGCAGCAAGTTAAGTGTGCATGTTTTCAGCCACTCTACCATTCACAGAGAGAGAAGTTTTAAGGTGTGTATTAAAGGACAAAATCAAAGAGGTGCAGTGACTAAATTCCAGAGTTTAGGGATTTGTCAATTGAAGGTGTGGCGACCATTATTAGAGTGATTGAAATCTGAGTAACTCAGGTGGCCAGAACTTCAGGAGGACATACTTCAAAGCATTGCAAAGTTGGAGGTGATTTTGGAGAAAGGGAGGGGTGAAAAATAAAGGCATTGGCAAACAGGGGTGAAAATTTAAAAGCAAAGGCATGCTTGACCAAGGAACCAATGTAGGTGAGTAAACACAGAGGTGATAGGGGAATGGGACTTGGTGTGAGTTAAAACACACTTAGCAGAATTTTGGATGACCTCAAGTTTTTGGAAGAGAGACTGTGGGACATGTAGAATGTTGAATAGTCAGGTCGAGAAATAAATAAAAGTAAAGGTTCACATGCAGGTACAGCAAGTAATTAAGACAAATGTTTCTTTTATTAATTGTGGGATGTGGGCATTATTTGTTGGCCAGCAGTTTATTGACTATCCCTAGTTGCCCTTGAGAAGGTTGTGAACTGCTTGAACCGCTACAGTCTATGTGCTATGACCCACACTGCCATTCAGGAGGGAATTCTAGGATTTTGACCCAGGAACAGTGATACATTTCCAAGTCAGGATGGTGAATAGCTTGGAGGGGAATTTGAAGGTGGTAGTGTTCCCATGTATGCTGCTCTTGTCCTTCTAGATGGGAGTGGTCATGCTTGGAAGGGGCCTTCAGAGAATGTTTAGTGAATTTCTGCAGTGCATCTTGTAGATACTCTGCTGCTACTGAGCACCAATGGTGGAGAGAATGGATATTTTTAGATGTATTGCCAATTAAGCATGTTGCTTTGTCTTGGATGTTGTCAAGGTTTTTGAATGTTGTTGGAACTGTATACATCCAGGCAGGCAGACAGTATTCCATCACACTCCTATCTTTTGCCTTGTAGATGATGGACAGACTTTGGCAAGACAGACAATGAGTTACTCGCTGCAATATTCCTAGGCCCTGACCTACTCCTGTAACAGTTATATTTATGCAGCAAGGTAATGGTACCCCTAAGGATGTTGATAGTGGGGAATTCAGTGATTGTAACACCATTGAATGTCAAGGGGCAGTGATTAGATTGTCTCTTATTGATGATGGTCATAGCCTGGCATTTGGGTGGTGCGTATGTTACATGCTACTTGTCAGCCCAAGCCTGGATATTGTCCAAGTCTTGTTGCATTTGAACAAGGACTGCTTCAGAATCTGACACGTTGCGAATGATGTTGAACATTTTGCAATCATCGGTGAACATCCTCACGTCCAAACTTATGGTGGAGAGAATGTCATTAATGAAGCTGCTGAAGATGCTTAGGCCTAGGATGCTAACCTGAGGAATGCCTGCAGAGATGTCCTGGAGCTCAGATGACTGACTTCCAATAACCACAGCCATCTTCCCATGTACTAGATATGACTCCAACCAGTGGAGACTCTGCTCCCTGATACCCATTATTTCCAGTTTTGCTGGAGCTCCTTGATGCTATACTCAGTTGAGTGTAGCCTTGATGTCAAGGACTGTCACTCTCACCTCACCGCTGGAATTCAGCTGTTTTGTCCATGTTTGAACCAAGGCTGTAATGAGGTCAGGAGCTGAGTGGCCCTGGCAAAACCCAAACTGGGCATCAGTGAGGAGGTGCTGGGCAGGTGTTGCTTGACAGCACTATTGATGACATCTTCCATCATTTTATTGATGACTAAGATAAATTGATGGGATGGTAATTGCCTGGATTGGATTTGTCCTGCTTTTTATGTACAGAACACACCTGTTCTACACTTTCCAATAAACACCAGTGTTTAAGTTGTACAATCGGTCTTTATTAAAAGAGGATTTGAGTATAGGAGCAAAGATATTTTACTGAAACTATTGTCTCTCTTAATGAGACCCCGGTTGTATTATGCATGCAGTTCTTATCTAAGGAAGGATATACTTGCCATAGATTAAAGAGACTGTCTGTATATTTTCTGGAGTTTAGAACAATGAGAGGTGATCTCGTTCAAACATACAAAATTCTTAAAGGGTTTGACAGGACTGATACATGAGGGATGTTTCCCTTGGTTGAAATGATAACCAAGGGCACAGTCTTGGGTTAAAGGACTATTTAGATCTGAAGTGAGGACGAATCTCTTCACATAGTAGAATTCTCTATCCCAGAGGCATATGGCAGTTCAGTTTTATTGTACACACAAGACTGATAGTATAGATTTCTACATATTGGGGACAATAGTTGGAAATGCTAATAGACGGGCATCATGATGGTGTAAATATTAGGTCAGAAACTCATCTTCGAGGAGAAAGTGAGGACTGCAGATGCTGGAGATCAGAGCTGAAAACGTGTTGCTGGAAAAGCGCAGCAGGTCAGGCAGCATCCAAGGAACAGGAGAATCAACGTTTCGGGCATCAGCCCTTCTTCAGGAATGAGGAAAGTGTGTCCAGCAGGCTAAGATAAAAGGTATGGAGGAGGGACTTGGGGAAGGGGCGTTGGGAATGCGATAGGTGGAGGGAGGTCAAGGTGAGGGTGATAGGCTGGAGTGGGGTGGGGGCGGAGAGGTCAGGAAGAAGATTGCAGGTTAGGAAGGCGGTGCTGAGTTCAAGGGATTTGACTGAGACAAGGTGGGGGGAGGGGAAATGAGGAAACTGGAGAAATCTGAGGTCTGAGGATGGGGTAAGGACATGGGTGTAGGTGCTCACGTGCTAAAATTATTGAACTCAATATAGAATCTGAAGGTTGCAGGATCCCCAAATAAAAAATGAAATGCTGTTCTTCCAGCTTGCGCTGAGCTTTGCTGGACCACTGCAGCAAGCCTGGGGCAGAGATGTGGCTAGGAAAGATAAAGGTAACCCTGAAGCTCAATGTCATTTTTTTGCAGACAGAGAGTGCAAGCTGGAAGAATAGCATCTCATTTTCTATGGACTCTGCAGCTTTCTACACTCTATATAGAATTCAATCATTTTAAGGCCTGAGGACCTTCTTCCATTTCCTTGCCCCAACCCCTACCACAACCAACCCCAATTGTAGTTATTGATTCCTCCAGGCTGACCATTATCCATGCTTTTGTCTCCCCGGCTACTTTTCTCTTGCCCTGAGTTCCATTTTCACTTATCATTTACTCCTTACCTCTCTCCCCATCGCATCTTCAGCATATTTATATAGCTACCTTTAAATAGCTACAATCAGTTTTGAAGGATCACTGGGCTCAAAATAGTAACTCTGCCTTCTCTCCACAGATGCTGTCAGACCTGCTGAGTTTCTCCATCAATTTCAGTTTTTTTGTTTCAGATTACCAACATCAATGTAATTTTTTTCTTTAATACAGAAAGCTCTACTTACTGATGAATTCCTTAAAATCTGAAACCATCTTTAAAATTCGCCCCAACGACAATGACAGAGCATGATCTAACATCTCATCGAGAAAGCGAATTCTTTCACCGTGCAGTGTAACAGGGTCTCTTGTTGAGCTCTGCTTCCTGACATCTTGGGACTACACACTGGCTTCTACCTCCTAAGTGCCATTCGCAGCAGTCATGGTTGATGTAATGCTCTGTTGGCAATGAAGGATAGTGGCATCCTAGGGGATTGTGATTGATCTCAAATCTACATTCTTCTGAAGCAGAACCAAAAATGGTGTAATTAATACAAGTTATTTCTTGGCTTTGTGCTTTTAGCGATGGAGAGGGAATGTGTTTCCACATCTGTATAAGTTTGAGAGTCAGATACTTATTTTACTCATTCATGGAATGTGGGTATCACTGAGAAAGCCAACAACTTTTGCACCTACTTAATTACCCTTGAGATGTTGTTGGTAGCAACCTTTTTGAACTGCTGCAATCAATAGGATGTAGGTACACATACAGTCCTATTAGGGAGTTCAGGTTTTTGATCCAGTGACAGTGAAGGAACAGTGATATAGCTCCAACTTAAGTTAGGATGATGTGTTACTTCGAGGGGAACCTTCAAATGGAGATCACCTTCCTCTTTAGTTGGTAAAAGTTGTAAGCTTGGAAGGTGATGTCGAAGGAGCCATGATGAGTTACTTCAATGTATCTTGTGGTTGATGGGAGTGCTAATCAAGCAGGATTCTTTATCCTGGATGATGTAGAGTTTCTGGAATTTTGTTTGAGCTAGACTTTTAGATTACTTACAGTGTGGAAACAAGTCCACATCAACCCACCAATCACCCTACATTTACCCTTTCACCTAACACTACGGGCAATTTAGCCTTGCCAATTCACCTAACCTGCACATTTTTGGATTGTGGAAGAAAACTGGAGCACACCCATGCAGACACGGGGAGAATGTGCAAACTCCACATGGAGAGTCGCCTGAGGCGGGAATTGAACCCAGGTCTCTGGCGCTGTGAGGCAGCAGTGCTAACCACTGTGCCACTGTACCCCAACAATTGAGAATATTCCATCACATTTCTAACTTGTGCCTTGTAGATCCCTAGGGAATCAGGAAGTGCATTACTCATCACAGAATTCCATGCCCCTGACCTGTTCTTGTAGTCTGGGAGCTAACATAATTCAATAACATGCAACTTTACAGAGACATCACACAGAAGACCTAAACAAATGTGCTCACGCTTAGCACTATCTCACAACAGAGCAGATGAAATGAATTTAACAACTTTCCAACATGTGACCCTGATGCTATAGCATGTGATGCACCTGGAGCTAAATCGTTGCAGAAACAAAGGTAAATTGCCTGGGACCATTCACATGTGTATGCAGGATTTCAAATACATTTCCAGTGGGGTTGCATGGGTGACATATTAGTGGTGCTGAGTACCTTCAAGGGAGTTCTTGGATGAGCATGTTTTAGCACTTTCGCAGAAATGAGTATGTTTTCAGACAGTGAGTTTTTTGAGAAGGTGACCAAGCATGTAGATGAGGGTAACGCGGTTGACGTGGTATACATGGACTTCAGTAAAGCCATTGATAAGGTTCCACATGGTAGGCTATTGGAGAAAATGCAAAGGCATTGAATTGAGGGTGATTTAGCAGCTTGGATTAGAAACTGGCTCTCTGAAAGAAGGCAGTGAGTGGTGGTTGATGGAAAACATAGAGCCTGGAGTCTGGTTACTAGTGGTGTGCCACAAGGATCTGTTTTGGGACCACTGCTATTTGTCATTTTTATAAATGACTTAGATGCAGGCATAGGTGGTTGGATTAGTAAATTTGCAGATGATACTAAAGTCGGTGGAGTAGTGGACAGTTTGGAAAAATGTTACGGTTGCAGGGGGACTTGGATAGACAGCAGAATTGGGCTGAGAGGTGGCAAATGGAGTTCAATGCAGCTAAATGTGAGGTGATGCACTTTGGGAAGAATAACAGGAAGGCAGAGTACTGGATCAATGGAAAGATTCTTGATAATGTGGATGTGTAGAGGGATCTTGGAATCATGTACATAGATCCCTGAAATTTGCCACCCAGATTGATAGTGCTGTTAAGAAGGCATACGGTGTGTTAGGTTTCATCCGTAGAGGGATTGAGTTCAGTGCCACAATATCATGCTGCAACCATACAAAACTCTAGTGCGGCCACACTTGGAATATTGTATACAGTTCTGGTCGCTATATTTCAGGAAGAATGTGGAAGCATTGGAAAAGGTGCAGAGGAGATTTACCAGGATGTTGCCTGGTCTGGAGGGAAGGTCTTATGAGGAAAGGCTGAGAGACTTGAACCTGGTCTCATTGGTAAGAAAAAGGTTAAGAGGGGATTTGATAGAAACATACAAGATGATCAGAGGATTAGACAGGGTAGACAGTGAAAGTCTTTTTCCTAGGATGATGACATCAGCATGTACGAGGGGGCATAACTACAAATTGAGGGGTGATAGATTTAAGACAGATGTCAGAGGCAGGTTCTTTACTCAGAGAGTGGTAAGGGCGTGGAATGCCCTACTTGCCAATATAGTTAACTCAGCCACATTAGAGAGGTTTAAGCAATCCTTGGAGAAGCACATGGATGATGATAGGATAGTGCAGGGGGACGAGCTGAGAATAGTTCACAGGTCGGTGCAACATCGAGGGCTGAAGGGCCTGTTCAGCACTGTAGTGTTCTATGTTCTATGTTCTATAATGCTTCTGCATCTAACTGTTACCAACTGAGTAAACTAAGCAAATCTTACACCAGACAAAACAATGTTACCTATTTCTTACAAAAATCCTTAAAATATGTACAACACATTTTAACAGCTTTAATTATTATGTTTTGTCTCTTCTCTCTAAATAAATGCTTACAAAGCTAGGTAAAGTTTGGCTCCAGTTAACTAGTTACTATCTAGGCTTCTGGACTTTAACAGGAATATAATCTCATTCTCACCAGACAGAAGGAATACAATCCGAATTGAGCAAATTAATTGTCACTTGTAAGTGAATTACAAAAAGAAACTATCAGTTATTGAGTTTTCTACATTAAAACAGGAACTACAGTTTAAATGTACTTCATTGGTACCAGAAGCATTTCAAGACATCCTGTAGTTGTGAAAGGTGCTACATAAATCTAAGTTCTTGCTGTTTGTTTCATTCCGGAAATCCCACGTCACAATGGATAGCATCACTGCCTCGGAGTCAGAATCTCCAGGTTCAAGTTACAGTCTAAGTGTTGATGGCCATATAAAGTGCATTCATAACATGGCCAAGCAAAGAGTCATACAGATGTACAGCGTGTAGGTAGATCCTTTCGTCCACCTTGTCCATGCCGACCAGATATCCCAACCCAATCTAGTCCCACCTGCCAGCCTATATCGCTCCAAACCTTTCCTATTCATATACCTATTTCCAGATGCCTTTTAAATGTTGCAATTGTATTGCCTCTACCACTTTCTCTGGCAGCTTATTCCAAACACATACCACAATCTGCGTGAAAAAGTTGCCCCTTAGGTCTCTTTTATATCATTCCCCTCTCACTCTAAACCAATGCCCTCTAGTTCTGGACTACCCTGCCCCAGGGAAAAGACTTTGTCTATTTATCCTATACATGCCCCTCATGATTTTATAAATCTCTATAAAGTCACCCCTCAGCCTCCAATGCTACAAGGAAAACAGCCCGAGCCTATTCAACCTCTCCCTATAGCTCAAATCTTCCAAGGCTGGCAACATCCTTCTTTGAACCTATCTCCTACCTCCCAGGACAGAAGCACCTCAAACATTTGTGTACTATAGGTAAAACAAAGTAACACTATAGTAATGGAATTTTAGTATATAGAGTCATAGCGTCACAGAGATGTACAGCATGGAAACAGACCCTTCGGTCCAACTCATCCATGGCAATCAGATATCCTAACCCAATCTAGTCCCCCCTGCCAGCACCCAGCACATATCCCTCCAAACCCTTCCTATTCATATACCCATCCAAATGTCTCTTAAATGTTGCAATTGTACCAGCCTCCACCACTGCATCTGACAGCTCATTCCATACACGTACCACCCTCAGTGCGAAAAAGTTGCTCCTTAGGTGTCTTTTATATCTTTCCCCTCTCACCCTAAACCTATGCCCTCTAGTTCTGGACTCCCCTAACCCAGGGAAAAGACTTTGTCTATTTACCTTATCCATGCCCCTCAATTTTGTAAACCTCTATAAGGTCACCCCTCAGCCTCCAATGATCCAGGGAAAACAGCCTCAGCCTGTTCAGCCTCACCCCATAGCTCAAATCCTCCAAACCTGGCAACATCCTTGTCAATCTTTTTTTGAACCCTTTCAAGTTTCACAACATCTTTCTGATAGGAATGAGACCAGAATTGCACGCAATATTCCAACAGTGGCCTGACCAATGTCCTGTACAGCCGCAACATGACCTCCCAACTCCTGTACTCAATACTCTGCCTAATAAAGGAAAGCATACCAAACGCCTTCTTCACTATCCTATTTAACTGCGACTGCACTTTCAAGGAGCTATGAACCTGCACTCCAAGGTTTCTTTGTTCAGCAACACTCCCTCAGATCTTACCATTAAATGTATAGGTCCTGCTAAGATTTGCTTTCCCAAAATGCAGCACCTCATATTTATCTGAATTAAACTCCATTTGCCATTTCTCATCCCATTGGCCTATCTGGTCAAGATCCTATTGTAATCTGAGGTAACCTTCTTCGCTGTCCACTACACCTCCAATTTTGGTGTCATCTGCAAACTTACTAACTATACCTCTTATGCTCACATCCAAATCATTTTTGTAAATGACAAGAAATAGATGACCCAGCACTGATCCTTGTGGCACTCCACTGGTCACAGGCCTTCAGTTTGCAAAACAACCCTCCACCACCACCTTCCATCTTCTACCTTTGAGCCAGTTCTGTATCCAAATGGCTAGTTCTCTCTGTATTCTGTGAGATCTAACCTTGCTAATCAGTCTCCCATGGGGAACCTTGTCGAACACCTTACTGAAGACCATATAGATCATCAATCCTCTTTGTTAGTTCCTCAAAAAACTTAATCAAGTCTGTGGGACATGATTTCCCATGCATAAAGCATTTGACTATCCCTAATCAGTCCTTGCCTTTCCAAATACATGTGCATCCTGTCCCTCAGGATCCCTCCAACAACTTGCCCACCACCGAGGTCAGGCTCACCGGTCTATAGTTCCTTGGCTTGTCCTTACCACCCTTTTTAAACAGTGGCACCACGTTAGCCAACCTCCAGTTTTCCGGCACCTCACCTGTGACTATCGATGATACAAATATCTCAACAAGAGGCCCAGCAATCACTTCTCTAGTTTCCCACAGAGTTCTAGGTTACACCTGATCAGGTCCTGGGGATTTATCCACCTTTACACATTTCAAGACATCCAGCACTTCCTCCTCTGTAATCTGGACATTTTGCAAGATGTCACCATCTATTTCCCTACAGTCTATATCTTCCATATCCTTTTCCACAGTAAATACTCATTTAGTATCTCTCACATTTTCTGCGGCTCCACACAAAGACTACCTTGCTGATCTTTGAGGGGCCCTATTCTCTCCCTTGTTACTCTTTTGTCCTTAATATATTTGTAAAAACTCTTTGGATTCTCCTTAATTCTATTTGCTAAAGCTCAATTTCTTTAGTCATCCAGCACTTCCTGTACCTAACAGTCTTTCCTTTCACCCTGACAAGAATGTACTTTCTCTTGATTCGCGTTATCTCATTTCTGAAGGCTTCCCATTTTCCAGCCGTCCCTTTACCTGCGAGCATCTGCCCCCAATCAGTTTTTGAAAGCTCTTGCCTAATACCGTCAAAATTGGCCTTTCTCCAATTTAGAACTTCAACTTTTAGATCTGGCCTATCCTTTTCCATCATTATTTAAAATCTAATAGAATTATGGTTGCTGGCCCCAAAGTGCTCCCCCGCTGACACCTCAGTCACCTGCCCTGCCTTATTTCCCAAGAGTAGGTCAAGTTTTGCAACTTCTCTAATAGGTACATCCACATACTGAATCAGAAAATGTTCTTGTACGCACTTAACAAATTCCATCTAAACCTTTAACACTATGGCAGTCCCAGTCTATGTTTGGAAAGTTAGAATCCCCTACCATACCCACCTTATTATTCTTACAGATAGCTGAGATCTCCTTACAAGTTTGTTTCTCAATTTCCCTCTGACTATTGGGGGGTCTATAATACAATCCCAATAAGGTGATCATCCCTTTCTTATTTCTCAGTTCCAACCAAACAACTTCCCTGGATGTATTTCCAGGAATATCCTCCCTCAGCACAGCTGTAATGCTATCCCTTATCAAAAATGCCACTCCCCCTCCTCTCTTCCCTCCCTTTCTATCCTTCTAGTAGCATTAAGCTGCCAGTCCTGCCCATCCCTGAGCCATGTTTCTGTAATTGCTATGATATCCCAGTCCCATGTTCCTAACCATGCCCTGAGTTCATTTGCTTTCCCTGTTAGGCCCCTTGCATTGAAATAAATGCAGTTTAATTTATTAGTCCTCCCTTGTCCCTCACTGTTTGACTTGCTTCTGTTGTCAACTGTACCAGTCTCAGATTGATCTCTTTCCTCACTATCTCCCTAGGTTCCCTCCCCCCCCTGCCACCCCCCCCCCCACCCCATCTTACTAGTTTAAATCCTCCTGAGCAGCTATAGCTAATTTCCCTGCCAGTATATTAGTCCCCTTCCAATTTAAGTGCAATCCATCCTTCTTGTACAGGTCACTTCTACCCCAAAAGAGATTCCAATGATCCAAAAATGTGAATCCTTCTCCCATACACCAGCTCCTCAGCCATGTATTCATCTGCTCTATCCTCCTATTCCTGCCCTCACTGGCTCGTAGCACTGGGAGTAATCCAGATAATACTACCCTTGAGGACCTTCTTTTTAAATTTCTGCCTAACTCCCTGTAATCTCCCTTCAGAATCTCAACCTTTCTATGTCGTTGGTTCCAATGTGGACAATGACCTCTTGCTGGCCACTCTCCCCCTTGAGAACATTCTGCACCCTCTCTGAGACATCCTTGATCCTGGCACCAGGGAAACAACACACCATTCTGCTTTTTCTCTGTTGGCCACAGAAACATCTGTCTGAACTCCGACTAGAGAATCCCCTAACACAATTGATCTCTTGGAAGCTGACGTACCCGTCATTGCATTAGAGCCAGTCTCAATACCAGAAACTTGGCTGTTCGTGCAACGTTCCCCTGAGAATCCGTCACCCCTGACATTTTCTAAAACAGCATACCTGTTTGAAATGGGTATATCCACAAAAGACTCATGCACGAGCTGCCCACCTTCGTTACTTTTCCTGGAGTTAATCCATCTATGTGACTGTATCTGAGATATTTCCCCCTTCCTATAACTGCCATCCACAGTGTTGCTGTTGCAAATTCCTCATTGCTTCTAACTGTCTGTCCAACTGATACAGATATAAGAACTGTGTGTAAAAGGGTTAGTGTAAGAACTGTATTCTGGAACTCTATTGCCACCTTAATCTTGTGCTGTGCTACTGAATAAGAGGCTATTTTCGCCACTCACCGATTCCAGTCATTATTTGGACACAATTCCATATACCCATCCAGATCCCTTTTAAATGTTGTAAATGTTGTAAATAGGGGTGGCACAGTGGCTCAGTGGTTAGCCCTGCTACCTAACAGCGCCAGGGACCCAGGTTCGATTCCAGCCTCGGGCGACTGCCTGTGTGGAGTTTACACATTCACCCCGTGTCTGCGTGGGTTTCCTCCAGGTGCTCTGGTTTCCTCCCACAGTCTAAAGATGTGCAGGTGAGGTGAATTGGCCATGCTAAAATTGTCCATAGAGTTAGGTGCATTAGTTAGGGGGACTGAATCTGGGTGGGTTACTCTTCAGAGGGTCAGTGCGGACTAGTTGGGCCGAAGGCTCTGTTTCCACACTGTAGGGAATCTAATGTATTAGCCTTCACTATTTCCTCTAGCATATCGTTCCATACATGCACCACCCTCTGCGTGAAAAGTTGCCCCAGCAACATCCAGCACCTCACACTTATCTAAATTAAACTCTATCTCCCACTCCTCAGCCTATTGGTCCATCTGATCTGGATCCCATTGTACTCAGAGGTAACCTTGTTTGCTGTAATTATGCCTCCAATTTTGGTGACATCTGCAAACTTACTAACCATACCTCCTATATTCTCATCCAAATCATTTATATTGATGCCTTTCATTTGAGTTTGAATGCTTCAATCCAACAGGGAACTGGTGGTCAAAACCAGCAAAATGAAGAGAAACAATGGAGGTAATGTTCCATTTATTACATAAATTTAATGGGAAGTGGGTATGCTAATTGGATAGCTAGTTTAACAATGTCAAGTGACACCAACAACGTAGGCCAAGGGACTGGCTCCCTGTTGGATTCCAGATATAGACCAGTCACACATCCACTTCATGTTTGAAGCATCCACTCACATTGATGCCTTCAAACTCTCTACAACTCAAATTAAATTTTAACATGTGGTCACATCAGAATTCATCATTATGTGTATCAAAAGGGCTGAATTTAATGTCAGGAACTTGTAATATAGCATAGCTACTAAATGGATTCAATTTTTATAAAAATACATTATATAGAAATTACATATTAAAAAACGTATGTCCTGAAAAGATGATAAACCTTAATCTTAGTCGACCTAAATCCCCAAACTGATTCTAACATTCTTCCATATACAGGAGGATTTGAGTTTAAATGTTCACATTTTTGGCTTCATGGTAGCTGGAATGTGTAAATGGAGGTAAATATATTTTGAAGTAAAGTAGCTGAAAGATTATAATTAACAGCAAAATTAAAAACCAGGAGTTTGGAGGTACTGTACTCATAATAATGTAAGAATTAAAAAGGAGGAACATACTAACTAGTCATTCAAGCCTGTTCTGCTAGACAATGAGATCACACCTCATCAATTTGCCCTTTCTTTTATCGTTATACTCACAAATTCCTCAAGGACCTAGAAATCAGCAGGCTTGTCTTGAATATATTCATTACCTGATAACTCAGAGTTCTTTGGAGTAGAGAATTTCGAAGATTCACAATACTTAGAATGAAGAATTTTCTTGTCATCTTTGTCCTAAACAGATGAACCTTACTGGGAATGTGAAACCTAGACATGGCTGCCAGGGGAAATATCCCCACCCTGTATCTACCCAATCAAGCTCCCCAAGAACTTCACAAGGTTTGAAAGTTTCACTCTTCTGAGGTCAATGGTTTTAAGTTATTCAAACTTCAGAGATCATTTCATCACCCCAGTCCCTTCTTAGGTTATGGTCAGGAACTAACCCATTGTAAATTGAACGTTGATTACAAATACTTGAAAGATTATTCATGAAAAAAAGTTATGAGACAAATAAACAATAACATTTACATAATGCTAAAATCTTAAGAACATCAATTGCAGCTATTGCTACTGTACCCATACCAGAATACAACAAATGCTCATGTTCTTGTGCTGTTGTTTTACCATGACTTCAAGCTATATTTTGGAGTGTAGGTTTCTTGAGAAGCATAGGGTCATCATGAAGCAGTTTGAGATCAATTTGTAAATGTTGTCAACATATGGCAGTGGCAAGCATTAAAACCAGGGGTGATTGCTGGTCAGTCATGTGATGGAAAGAGTGAGAGTCAGAGTCATACAGCATGGAACCGGCTCTTCTGCCCAACTTCTCCATGCCATCCAAGCTTCTAAAGCTGAACTAATCCTATTTGCCTGCATTTGGCCCATATCCCTCTAAACCATTCCTATCCGTGTATCTGTCTAAATATCTTTTAACATTGTAATTGTATACACCTTTACAACAATGGCACCTCGTTCCATATACCTATACAATCTGAGAAAAAAAGCCTCTCCAGAGGTCCCGTTTAAATCTTTCCCCTCTCACCTTAAAATTATGCTCTGTCATTTCAGATTCTCCTAACCTGGGGAAAAAGACCTTAGTTATTCACCTTATCTCTGCCCCTCATGATTTTATAAAACCTCTATAAGGTCACCCATCAGCCTCCAATTTTCCAGAGAAAATAGTCCCAGCCTATTCAGCCTCAAATCTTCCTGTCTTGGTTACATTCTTATAAACGTTTTTGCACTCTTTCGAGTTTAATAACATCCTTCCTACAGCAGGGTGACCAGAATTGTAGCTGTACTCTAAGAGTGGCCTTACCAACATCTTGCACAGCTGCAACATGATGTCTCAACTCCTGGACTCATTGCTTTTACTGCTGAAGGGAAGCATCCCAAAGTATGATGTCACTTTCAAGAATCTACATACTTGCACCCCAAGGTCTTTCTGTTCAAAAACACTCCACAGAGGCCTACCATTAACTGTTTAAACTCTTCCCTGATTTATTTTACTGAAATGCAACACCTCACATTTATCTGCATTAAACTCCATCTGCAATTCCTCAGCCCACTGGCCCAGTTGATTGTGATCCCACTGTACTCTTAGATAACCTTCTTCGCCGTCCACTAAACCACTCATTTTGGTGTCATCGAAATGTACTAACCATGCCTCCTATATTTTCATTCAAACCATTTATATAAATGATGAACAGCAGTTGATCTAGAGGTGGATTTCCATTTTCTTTGAGCTTATGCCAGTAAACACTGAGTGAGCAGTTTTTCTGTTGACTCTCTGCTATCTGATAACACTCCCAGGACTTTACTTTTTAAATGACATGAGACTTGCAGCAAATTCTTCTAAATATGGAATTTTAGAATTCGATGAATGCAATAAGAATAAATGTGTTTTACATTCTCTCATCCTCCAGGTCTGAGATGGATAAACCAGCAGCACTTTAAGCAGTGCAAGCACCCTCACATTTGGTGGCTTATTGCACTAATCCTGGGAAATCAGCCAAAGTAAGAGGTATAGATAGTTGGGCTATTCTAATCCTCCCAATGATCCAGGCAATGCTGCAAAGAGAAAAGTCAACAAACATTTTTTTAAAGGCATGTGTAAGTGCTATTGAAATCTACTATTAATTCGTCAGGACAGACGCGATGTACAGTTCTTCTCATCAAACAAATAGTTTGCCAAACCCATTTCCATTTAAGTGACTGTCCTTCAGTAACATTTTGAATATGCTGTTATGTTCATAGAGATCTACAGCATGGAAAAAGTCCCTTCGCCCACTGTGTCTACACTAGTAAAAAACAAACACCTAACTACTCTAATCCCATTTTCCAGCACTTAGCCAATAGCCCTATATGCCTTGGCATGTTACTTAATTAGTCACCCGTTTACTCAACTTAAAAAAAATTCATTCCAAAATGTTTAAATTATTACTTAGTTCCAAACATATCACTGATGTAAATTGATTCGTTCTAAACATCCCTCTAATCTAAATAATTATTTCTCAGGTGTTTTTTGAAGCCTTCACTGCACGTGTTATGTATTTAATTGCATGGATTCATAAACATACTACACACCATTTAAGAGTCCATGGGGAATTATTTAATCCTGTTACCAATTTATGGATTAAACAGTAAAATAAAATGCTACTAAAACTATTTTCAGTAAATAACTAATTCTTATGACACCCATTTCTGTTTGAGGCAAGAAAATTATATGAATACTTCATTCTGCTTTTAAAGTGAATTCTTGAAACTGGTATTAAAATTCCATTCAGATCTGAGTACTTTTCTGAAGTAAATGTTTGATGGGAAATTAAAACCATAGAGATGAAACCTGCAAATTCCAGGTGGTGATGCAGGATGGATGTTGTGCTCCAAACTACACAAAGAACTCTAAATGTGACCCAATTCAGCCCTATCCAACAGGTACAATGTATTAATTGCTTTTGAAGATAAGAATAAAGATTGCCAGAAGAAGTGCTAAAATACACACCAAGAAACCTTGTAGCAGGAGGCTGTCTCAAAGGGGTTGGAGGAAGAGGGCCAGCAAAATGCTCCAGCTGTAGGAGATGCAATAACTAGAAAGCAGATAGCATTCATTGCAATCAAAATCAAGAGAGTTGCCTTTCAGGGTGAGGGATATCTCAAAATAGGATCTTGTCAGATTAACAGCCCCTATCAGGGAACTCCTATGAGATTCACTTAGCTGACCTTGTTACAATCACTACAGGAAGACTGACCAAAGGTTCTGTTTGCAGAATACCAGATGCTATGAATACAAATGAGGTGAGATTAACTAATAAAGAGATAATAATGTTTGAAAATCAGCCTCTTGAGACTCATCCCACCTAGTTGGAAAACGGCACTTTTTGATCTCAAAATTGAGGAAATCCTCGTTGACTGTCTCACATAATTTTCCTAGTTTTCTCACTGTTGAAGAAAATTTCTAGTGGCAGACTTTGAGCATTGACCAGTTTATTACACGGTATATCATGGGAAGACTACCGTCCCACACCGTGGCTCAGTAAGACTCGGAAATACAGCAAAAGTTACAGGATTATATAGAAACAAGACATGGGATGAGACATAAGTTGACCATGAATTACAAAATGTCAGGATGATCCAAGGAAATACCTAATCAGAGGTCAGCTCTCAGGGTCAGCCTTAACTGATGCCACACATTGCACAAGTAAACTGCACTGAAAGTTATCACTTAACATGCTGTTTACAAAGATTGGTAACAAATGCAGGACAGATATCTTTAACAAAAGGAACAACACATATTGGCAATGTACCATAAACTAATAGAAGGGGCTGAGCACACTTGAGCAACTAAGCTACATGTTCTAGCAATACATCACAGTAGGAAACCATTAAGCAGGCAATCTGTGGTGTTTTAAACAGATAAGCTACATTTTAGCATTTTAAGCTACATTCCTGAAGAAGGGCTCATGCCCGAAACGTCGATTCTCCTGCTCCTTGGATGCTGCCTGACCTGCTGCGCTTTTCCAGCAACACATTTTCAGCCCTGATCTCGAGCGTCTGCAGTCCTCACTTTCTCCTACATTTTAGCATGACCCCCTAGTGAGAGAGGAACTGAGCTACGTGCTGGGGAGCTGCGAGACTATTGATCTGCTGAGTGAGGGGCTCAACAAAAAAATGTTTCTTTAACCAGGAGGGAAGCCATAGCCCAGAAAATGGCTTCCACACTCACCAAGACTCATGACATTTAGGGCTGGGAAAATTCTGCCTGATATTTTCCACCTGCTTCTCATTCTCTTAGTGACATATGAGATAGGAGCAAAATTAGGTAATTGGTACATCAAGTTTGCTCTGCCATTCAATCATGGCTATATATTTCTCAATCCCATTCTCCTGCAACCTCCCTATAACCCTTGATCCCCTTACCGATCATGAACCCAAATATCTCTGTCTTCAATATACACAATTACTTGGCCTCCATCGCCTGCTGCAGCAATGAGGTCCACAGATTAACCACCCACTGGCTGAAGAACTTTGTCCCATCTGAGTTCTAAAGAGTTGAATCTTCACTATCAGATGGTGCCCTCAGGTCCTAGTCTCTCCTACTAATGTAAATATTTTCTCCACGTCCACTCTATCCAGACCCCTCAGTATTTTAAAAGTTGCAATGAGATCCCCCGTTGTCCTTCTAAACTCCATTTAGTATAGACCAAGAGTTCTCAACCACTTATCATATGACAACGTCTTCATCCCTGGGACTCCTCCAACGCCTACACATCCTTCCTCAGATATGGGACCAAAAACTGCTCATAATATTCCAAATGTGGTCTGACCAGAGCCTTATACAACCTCAGCAATACATCTCTGCTCTTGAGTACAGACCCTCTTGAAATGAATGCACAAATTGCATTTGCCTTCCTAATTGCCAGCTGAACCTGTATGTTAACCTTAAGAGAGTCATGAACAAGGACTCACAAGTCCATTTGTATTCAGATTTCTGAAGCCTTCTCCTTTCTTACAGCATAAATGTTGGATTTTCCTCTTAAAGTGTGTTAGAATGCCAGCTCATGGCTCCAGCAGACAGCTTGGTGCAGACCTGTGTGGGTCTCAATATTATGGAAACAAGGTTAAAAGGTGCAGCTAGAGTGAAGAGGCCCCGTCAGAATAGAGATTGACAGTGGGGTTGTTTGGGTCTTGGGTATTATGGAAACAAGGTTGGAAGCAATAGTGAGGGCAGAGAGGCCTCAGATGATAGACAGGTGCTGAGGCTGCTTCAACAAAATCAAAATGGGATGGTACAGAAGAGCAAACTGTTAGACCATAAGACATAGGAGTGGAAGTAAGGCCATTTGGCCCATCAAGTCCAGTCCGCCATTTAATCATGGCTGATGGGCATTTCAACTCCACCTACCTGCACTCTCCCTGTAGCCCTTAATTCCTTACAAGATCAAGAATTTATCAATCTCTGCCTTGAAGACATTTAACATCCCGGCCTCCACTGCACGCTGTGGTAATGAATTCCACAGGTCCACCACTCTCTGGCAGAAGAAATGTCTCCTCAATTATGTTCGAAATTGACCCCCTCTAATTTTAAGGCTCTCCCCACGGGTCCTAGACTCTCCGCCTAACAGAAAAAACTTCCCAGCGTCCACCCTTTCTGCATTGGGGATATCCCTCTCTTGTCCCATGTGAGTGGAAATGTATCCAAGTTATGACTCAAGTACAGCTTAAAAGCTTCACATAGGTAATTAATAGTTTTAAACTTCAAACTAACTTTCTTTGCTTGATAAAGTTAATGGGTTCTGATTACTTGTCTGACATAAACAAGAATAATGTTTTTCTAGCCTATATTTAAGTAGGAGCAACAATAAAATAAAAGCAAGGGTTCATATTTTATTTAGTTAAGGTCTGTCTTTGGAGTTCAGGCCTATGATTTACACGTCCTGCAATTTGTGGGAACCCGATGGTCGTTGACTTTGTACAGTAGGTGCCACTGGCTGGAAGAACATAAGCTCTGTGTTTTGGAACTTAAGCAGCAGCTGGTGCATTCGTGAGGCAAAACAATTTGCGAATAGCACAAGATCACCTCACATTTTAAAGAATTGCAGGCGGAGAGAATGAGTGACTGCCATCTCACTTGCAAAGCCATTTTTCACCTTTGGGTAATACAGAGAGTGACAGTTCCTCTGTGGAGGCTAGCCAAAGCTAAGGCCATGACACTGTGGTGGTCCAGCCACTCAAGGGAGGATGAAGGAGTATGCAAGTGGCAGGGGATTCATCAGTGAGGTTAGTAGACAGGTATTTTTGTGACCAGAGATATGACTCCAATATGGTATGTTGACTTGCACTAAGAAATTAAGAAAAAAAAAGAAATTGGGTCCTTCAATCATATTTAGAGAGTTAGGTAGAAAATTGAAAAGGAGGACTTCAGAGTTAGTAATCTTCAGATTACTTTCAGTGCCACACAGTAGTGAATATAGGAATAGAAGGATAGAGCAGATGAATACATGGCAAAGAGATGGTGCAGGAGGGACGGTTTTAGATTCCTGAGGCACTGGGAGAAAGTGGCACTTATACAAGCAAGACACAAGAGTAGACCACTCAGCCCTTTGAGCCTGCATTGACATTCAACATGATCGTGGCTACTCTGATTTAAACCTCAACTCTACCCAGCCCTGCCTTCAAAATATTTAAAGATTCGGGATGCACTACCTTTCCAGAAAGGGAACTCCAAAGACTCTCAACCCTAGGAGAGGGAAAAAAAAGTTCCCTCTATTTTAAATGGCTGTCACCTTATTTTTAAACTATGACCCCCTAGTTCTGGATTTTCCCACAAGCAGAAACATGCTTTCAACATCTATCAGGTGGAGTCCCCTCAGGATCTTACATGTTTGAATTCAACCTTTAACTTTTAGAAGCACCAGAGGATAAAAGTCTAGCTGTTTAGCCTTTTGTCCTAAGGCAAGCCACTCATTCAGGTAACAGTCTAGTAAACCTTCTGTTAGGTGCTTGCATTGTGTTAACATCCTTCCATAAGTACAATGACCAGTACCATACAGAGTATTCCAGCTACAATCTAACCAGTGTCTGTATAACTGAAACATAACTTGCTTATTCTTGCATTCAATTCACCTTGCAATAATTCATAACATTCTATTAGTTTTCCTGATTACTTGCTGTACCTGCCTATTAACTTGCAGTGATTCATGCATAAAGACACCCAGATTTCTGCATCTCAGAACACTGAAACCTTTCCCCCTTTAGATAATATGCTTTTTCTAAAAAAAATTGTCAAAATGAATAATTTCACACTTTTCCACATTGTACTCCATTGTCAGATCTTTGTTATTCAATCTATTTATATCCCTTTATAGGCGGCCTATACCCTCTTCACAGCTCATTTTCCCACCTAATTTTCCCTTCTTATTAATCTAATTAATTATTTTATGCCTTTTATATTTGGTCTAATCTTCCGACCTGCCACCTATGTTTGCACAATTTTATATCTTTCTTTCAGATCTGTACAAGGAGGACTGGTTACACCTGAAAAGGAATGGGATTAACATGCAGAAAAGGTTGCTAATGCTGTTGGGGTGAAATTACAAAATGAAAGGGGAAAAATATACTATGAGGGCAAACTAGCAAGTAACATAAAAACAGATATTTGGAACTTCTGTCAATATTTATAAAAATAAAAAGAGAGTCAGCAATGAACATAGACTTATTAGAGAACAAGGTTAGGGACGCAATAATGGAAACAGGACATAAGAGTTGAATAAACACATTGTATTAGTCTTCATGCTAGAGGGCACTAATAGCATTCCAGAAATACTAAATAATTAAGGTGTTAAAAGTGGGACAAAATGCACATAATACTTTATGTATCACTCGGGAAAAAATTACTAGGAAAACGAATGTGACTAAAGGCTGATAAATCTCCTGGTTACATTTAAGGATTTTAAGGAAGTAACTACAAAGATAATGGTATAACTTTCAAAGTATCCAATTATTTTGGAAAAGCCCCAAAGTTTGGATAACTCAATGTAGTCGTATTATTCAAAAAGGGAGTGAGACAAAAACAGGTAATTATAGGCAAGTTAGCTCTGGGAAATTGCTTGAGCCAATTATTAATGATGTGATGGCAGAACATTGACCAACACATAAAAAATATCAAGCTGTCTGCCTGACAAATTTATTACAGTTCTTTTGAGGAGGTAACAAGCAGGATACATAAAGGGTATCCATTAGACGGAATATATTTGAATTTCCAAAAAGGCATTCAATAAGGCACTGCACATAAGGCTACTAAGTAAGATAAGAGCCCATGGCATTGAGCTCAGTATATTAGCCTGTACAGAAGATTGGTTAACTAGCAAAAGACAGAGTTATGATAAACAGAGTATTTTATGGAATCCTACAGGGATCAATGCTGGGCAACAATCATTTACAATATACTGGAATGGCTTGGATTATGGAGGTGAATGTATTATCATCTATTCTGTGGGTGATACATAATAGGTGGGAAGGCAAGTAGTGAAGATGACATAAGTCTAGAGAGGGTTAACTGAGTGGGAAAAAAAAATACCAGATTGAAAATAATTGGCAGGAAGAGTACGAGACTGAATATGGTTTAAATGGGTGAAAACTGCAGAAAGCTGCAGCTCAGAAGAATTTGGGTGTCCTAATGTATGAATAATTTTTAAAACATACAATTTAGCAAGCAATAGGGAAGGTAAATTTAATTTTGGAAAAACTGGATTGATTAGGTTTGCTTTCCTTAGAGCAGTGAAGTTTTAGTGGGGACCTGATAGAAATGTTTAAAATCGAGGGCAGAGGTAGGATGGATAGGAAAACATCTTTTCCATTTAGTAGAGGGGTAAATATGTAGGGGGAATAAGATTTCATTAAGAGGTAGAAGGGTAAGAGGAGAGTTTTGGAGAAACCTTTTCACCTACTTGTGGCAGGAGTCTGGAACTCACTGCCTGATTTGATGGTAAAGTCAGAAATTCTTAAAACATTTATGTAGCATTTAGATGTTCGCTTGTGTTGCCATAGCCTTCAGAGCCAAGTGCTAAGGGCTGCAAAATAGAATTAGTGTAGTCAGATCTTTGTTGACTGGCACAGACTTGATGGGATGAATGCTCCTTCTGTGCTGTAAATGTCTAAGTCTGTACTTCCATCACATTTATTTTTTTTTAAAATTGTTCTGATAAGTACAAGGTGAAAAACTTTGACAAATGTGTCTTTTCCAGCAATATTCAAGTTCTCAAAGTTAACTGTCATACTCGGTTCAAATTTTAAACTAATCAGGTTGATTCTGATTAGTCAAAGCATTTTCCTGAGAAAGAAACCTGTGAAGAGCTGTCACCCGTCTTGCTGAGTTGAAACAGACAGTGTGGTGTCCATTTTTGCAAAACACAAGGTCCCAAAGGCCATGTAGTTTCCAGTATACACAAGTATAACATACTGTAAAACCAGCTGATTAGGATTAGGAGTTAAGATTATCAGTCAGACAGGCAAAAGTGGGTACTGCAGATCCTGGAGATTAGAGTCAAGATTAGAGTGGTGCTGGAAAAGCACAGCAGGTTAGACAGCATCCAAGGAGCAGGAAAATCAATGTTTCAGGCAGAAGCCCTTCATCAGGAATCATCAGTTAAGACTCATTGGTCAGTCTAGCCTCCTTTCATGCAGCATAAATGTTGCTTTTCCATTTGAATTGGTATTCTTGTGAATTGTTCTGATGTGTATAAAGTCAAAGGCTTTTATTAAATTCTCAGAATCTTATAGGAACCTGAATAACATGGGCTGTGAAATGAAGGGTAATCACGCGAGAAGTTGTGTGAGGCTTATTTCTACATCGTTAGCATCTTGCTGCATTTTTTTCATAAGGTAGGTTATGAATTGCTCTAAAAACACTACAGATGAACTGGCACCAAGATGTCATTATGCTCAGGAACTAGCAGCTAGTTGGATGCTGAATTGGTCAATGTAGGAAGGAGAAGTGCTGGCTAGCTATTCATAGAGTCTTAAAAAAGAAACCAAAGGGTGAACAAGTTTTGACTGGGTTTTTGAGCAGGAGACAGAGTGGTGCTTTGGAAGTTGCAAGACAGGGTTTTTTTTATTTGGTTTTGCTCTCTCAGCTAATGACTTTTTGAAAGTCCTGAGAGAGGAACTTTAGTTTATAACAATTAGGAATATGTCTCTGGAGATCTGGACCTAACGGGCAACTTTTTCACACAGAGGGTGGAGTGAGCTGTCAGAAGAAATGGTGGAAGTTGGTACAATTGCAGCACTAAAAGGCATTTGGATGGGCATGTGAATAGGAAGGGTTTAGAGGGATGTGGGCCAAGTGCTGGCAAATGGGACTAGATTGGGTTGGGATATCTGGTCAGCATGGACGGGTTGGACCAGAGGGTCTGTTTCCATGATGTACATCTCCAAATCTATGGTGACTTTAGAATTCAAGCAAGATAGACCCCTACTTGCCTATAATACAACCGACTAGATCTCATGAAGGCCCGGTAGTTGTCACTGGAATGCTTATCGAACTAGCAACTTAACGATGGTTTTATTTTAAGAAAAAACCTTTAACTTTGTCTATCCGTCTGTGTTGCACAGGTAGGGTTTGTATTTAAAGAAGATTGGGCTTAGATTGTGGATATACTTGCAGGATATTTAGGAACCACAGATCTGCATTTCAATATACACTAACAACTAAAATTGGAAGACTGCTGCAAAAACACTTTGCACGGAAGCACAGGCATACAGATCATGAATTAGACCAGGCTGCATCTCAGGGCTTCTCACCTGTTCTGTTAGGGCTGACTCACTTGTACTTACCTGTATGCTCATGGTATCCATGCCATGCCATGGTTGTTATTGTGTTAGCACTTCAACTGAACTCTAAAGGCTATCAGTACTGCTATATTAGGTGTGTTCTTTTGCAGTTGGTATCCTTGAAATTATTCTGATGTTTGCAAAATAAAAAGCTTTGACTAAATTTTCAATATCTTTTCAGGATCTGAATAATGTGGGCTGTGCTGCGAAATAAAGCAGAATCACTGCTTGTCAGTGGGAATCTCTCTGGGACTTGGTGGGAGGCTCATCATGTTTGTACGGAACACCAAGACATCAGTCCACTGCTTCCAAGATGTTCCAGGCTGGTCCTGAGTCCAGTCATGGGGTTTTGCTCTTGTAAGGGGGTTGCAGTACCCTCAGTCATGAGCATAGTCCAGAGGCTTGGCCTTGGTCAGCCATCCACATGAGCTGTGCGCAGCCAGTCGATATGTCGGACGATAGATCTGGGAATAAGTAATGGTCGGTCCTATAGGGTCAGTACCAGCAGTTAGGGAAATCAAGTGTCACCACTCAGGGAGCCACAAAGATCTGGTCAGTTGTGACTAGAGGCCACTTGTCAAAGTTGATCAGAGGTCTGGAGTAAATATTGTTCCAAGGTGAGCATTGAGGCAGGTATAATCAAGGGACTTTTCGGCAAAGCGGCAGGGAGGGATCATCGTGAAAATGGAGTGGAGCAGTCAAACCCATACTGGGAACCAGATACATCTGTTGGAATGTGGTCCAGATCAGTGACTGGGAATCTGCAGGCAAGAGGGAGTTATGCAGAACAGTATCAGACAGCACTATAGGCTTCAGTGGAGAGGGGACAGTTGGTAGTGACTAACAATTAGGAATATGTCTTTGGAGATCTGGACCTAACAGGCAACTTTTTCACACAGAGGGTAGAGTAGGTGTGGAGTGAGCTGTCAGAGGAAATGGTCGAGGCTGGTACAATTGCAGCATTTAAAAGGCATTTGGATGGGCATGTGAATAGGAAGGGTATAGAGGGATATGGGCCAAGTGCTGGCAAATGGGACTAGATTGGGTTGGGATATCTGGTCAGCATGGACGGGTTGGACCAAAGGGTCTGTTTCCATGATGTACATCTCCAAATCTATGGTAGAGATGGGTGACAGTGAGGGGGACTGGGAGGAAGCAGCCAATGCAGGGACCCCCTGCGGCCGTTCCCCTCAAGAACAAGTATACCATTTTGGATACTTGTGGAGGGGAGGGGGGAACTTACCAGGGGTAAGCAATGGGGTTCAGGCCTCTGGCACAGAGCCTGTTGCTCAGAAGGGAAGGGTGGAGAAGAGCAGAGCAATAGTTATTGGGGACTCGATAGTTCGGGGCACAGATAGGTGGTTTTATGGGGGCAAGAGAGACTCACGTTTGGTATGTTCCCTCCCAGGTGCAAGGGTATGTGACGTCTCTGATCGTGTTTTCTGGGTCCTTAAGGGGGAGGGGGAGCAGCCCGAAGTCGTGGTCCACATTGGCACCAATGACATAGGTAGGAGGAGGGCTGAGGATGTTAGGCAGGCTTTCAGGGAGCTAGGTTGGAAGCTCAGAGTTGGAACAAACAGAGTTGTTGTCTCTGGTTTTGTTACCCATGCCACGTGATAGAGAGTCGAGGAATAGGGAGAGAGAACAGTTAAATGCGTGGCTACAGGGATGGTGCAGGAGGGAGGGATTCCGGTTTCTGGATAACTGGGGTTCTTTCTGGGGAAGGTGGGACCTCTATAAACAGGATGGTCTACACCTGAACCTGAGGGGCACCAGTATCCTTGCGGGGAGGTTTGCTAGTGCTCTTGGGGGGGGTGGGGGGGTTTAAACTAACTCTGCAGGGGCATGGGAACCTAGACTGTAGCTTTAGGGTGCAGGACCTGGAGTGTAGGGAGGTTAGGAACATGGCATCAATCTCAAAGGAGGGTGCCTGTAAACAGGAAAGTGGCTTGAAGTGTGTATACTTCAATGCAAGAAGTATACGAAATAAGGTAAGTGAACTTGCAGCGTGGGTTGGTACCTGTGATTTCGATGTTGTGGCTATTACGGAGCCATGGGTAGAACAGGGACAGGATTGGCTGTTGCAGGTTCCAGGGTTTAAATGTTTTAGTAGGGTCAGAGGTGGGGGTAAAAGAGGGGGAGGTGTGGCATTGCTTGTCAAGGATAGTATTACAGCGGTGGAAAGGACGATGGATGAAGACTCGCCATCTGAGGTAGTTTTGGCTGAGGTTAGGAATAGGAAAGGTGAGGTCACCCTGTTAGGAGTTTTCTACAACCCTCCTAATAGTCCTAGAGACGTAGAAGAAAGGATTGCGAGGATGATTCAGGAGAAGAGTGAAAGTAATAGGGTGGTTGTTATGGGGGACTTTAACTTTCCTGATATTGACTGGGAAAGCTATAGCTCAAGTTCGTTAGATGGGTCGGTGTTTGTCCAATGTGTGCAGGAGGGTTTCCTGACACAATATGTAGACAAGCCAACAAGAGGTGAGGCCATACTGGATTTGGTTCTGGGTAACGAACCAGGCCAGGTGTTAGAATTGGAGGTAGGTGAGCACTTTGGGGACAGTGACCACAATTCGGTGACTTTTACTCTAGTGATGGAGAGGGATAAGTGTGCATTGCAGGGCAAGAGTTATAGCTGGGGGCAGGGAAATTATGATGCGGTGAGGCACGACTTAGGATGCGTGGCTTGGAAAAGTAGGCTTCAAGGCAAGGGCGCGATCGATATGTGGAGCTTTTTCAAGGAGCAACTATTGATTGTCCTTGATAAGTATGCACCTGTCAGGCAGGGAGGAAAGGGTCATGTGAGGGAGCCGTGGTTTAATAAGAAATTGGAATCTCTTGTTAAAGGGAAGAGGGCGGCCTATGTAAAGATGAGACGTGAAGGTTCAATTGGGGCGATTGAGAGTTATAAGGTAGCCAGGAAGGATCTGAAGAGAGAGCTAAGAGCAGCAAGGAGGGGACATGAAAAGTCCTTAGTTGGTAGGATTAGGGAAAACCCAAAGGCTTTCTATAGGTATGTCAGGAATTAAAGAATGACTAGGGTAGGAATAGGTCCAGTCAAGGATAGTCGTGGGAAGTTGTGTGTGGAGGCTGAAGAGATTGGGGAGACACTGAATGAATACTTTTCGTCAGTATTCACTCAGGAACAGGACATTGTTGCCGATGTGAATACTGAGTCACAATTAATTAGAATCGATGGCTTTGAGGTATGTAGGGAAGAGGTGTTGGAAATTCTGGCAAGGGTGAAAATAGATAAGTCCCCTGGGCCTGATGGCATTTATCTCAGGATTCTCTGGGAAGCAAGGGAGGAGATTGCAGAGCCATTGGCCTTGATTTTTATGTCCTCGTTGTCTACAGGAATAGTGCCAGAAGACTGGAGGATAGCAAATGTGGTTCCCTTGTTCAAGAAGGGGAGTAGGGATAACCCTAGTAATTATAGGCCGGTGAGCCTCACTTCTGTTGTGGGCAAAGTCTTAGAGAGAATTGTAAGGGATAGGATTTATGAACATCTGGATAGGAATAATGTGATCAGGGATAGTCAGCATGGTTTTGTGAAGGGCAGATTGTGCCTCACAAACGTTATTGAATTCTTTGAGAAGGTGACTAAGGAGGTGGACAAGGGTAAAGCGGTAGATGTGGTGTATATGGATTTTAGTAAGGCATTTGACAAGGTTCCCCATGGTAGGCTACTGCAAAAAATACAGAGGTATGGCATTGAGGGTGAGTTGGAGGTTTGGATTAGGAATTGGCTGGCTGGAAGAAGACAGAGGGTAGTAGTTGATGGTAAAGGTTCATCGTGAAGTGCAGTTACTAGCGGTGTTCCGCAAGGATCTGTTTTGGGACCATTGCTGTTTGTCATTTTTATAAATGACCTGGAGGAGGGGCTAGACGGTGGGGTGAGCAAGTTTGCGGATGATACGAAAGTCGGTGGAGTTGTTGACAGTGAGGAAGGATGTGGCAGGTTACAGCGGGATATAGATAAGCTGCAGAGCTGGGCAGAAAGGTGGCAAATGGAGTTCAATGTAGGTAAGTGTGAAGTGATTCACTTTGTTAAGATTAACAAAAAGATGGGGTACTGGGCTAATGGTCGGATACTTGGTAGTGTGGATGAGCAGAGGGATCTTGGTGTCCATGTACACAGATCTCTGAAAGTTGCCACCCAGGTAAATAGTGCGGTGAAGAAGGCATATGGCGTACTGGCTTTTATTGGTAGAGGAATTGAGTTCCGGAGTCCTGAGGTCATGTTGCAGTTGTATCAGACTCTGTTGCGGCCGCATCTGGAGTATTGTGTGCAGTTTTGGTCGCCATACTATAGGAAGGATGTGGAGGCACTGGAATGGGTGCAGAAGAGGTTTACCAGGATGTTGCCTGGTATGGTAGGAAGATCGTATGAGGAAAGGCTGAGGCACTTGGGGCTGTTTTCATTGGAGAAAAGAAGGTTTAGGGGTGACTTGATAGAGGTGTACAAGATGATTAGGGGTTTAGATAGGGTTGACCATGAGAACCTTTTTCCACGTATGGAGTCAGCTATTACGAGGGGGCATAGCTTTAAATTAAGGGGTGGTAGGTATAGGACAGATGTTAGGGGTAGATTCTTTACTCAGTGAGTCGTGAGTTCATGGAATGCCCTGTCAGTAGCAGTGGTGGACTCTCCCTCTTTATGGGCATTTAAACGGGCATTGGATAGGCATATGGAGGATAGTGGGCTAGTGTAGGTTAGGTGGGCTTGGATCGGTGCAACATCGAGGGCCAAAGGGCCTGTACTGCGCTGTATTTTTCTATGTTTTGTGTTCTATTAGTGTAGCCTCCACAGGAGGAGCGTAGATCACCACAGTGGGGATAAGTAAAGTGTAATCTTGGGGCTCAGCAGGCACCAAGCACAGCTGTAGGCAAAGGTCAGTGTAATGGCAGTCCATGTGGGGGAGGTGGGTGGAAGCAGTTTGTTGGGGATAGTATGAAGTAACTGGTGACGTGAGGCTCTGAGGGTAGATAGGGGGCACCTGATAGCCAACCAGAATCTGATGCTGATGGTGTCCACTGAGAACTGCATTCTTTGCCATCACTTACAGTCATAGAGATGTACAGCATGGAAACAGACTCTTTGGTTCGACTCATCCATGCAGACCAGATATCCTAATCTAATCAAGTCCCATTTCCAGCACTTGGCCCTTATCCCTCCAAACCCTTCCTATTCATATACCCATCAAGATGCCTTTTAAATGTTGTAATTGTACCAGCCTCCACCACTTCTTCTGACAGCTAATTCCATACGCCCACCACCCTCTGTGTGAAAAAGTTGCCCCTTCGATCTCTTTTATATCTTTCCTCTCTAACCCTAAACCTATGCCCTCTAATTCTGGATCCTCCCACCCCAGAGAAAAGAACTTGTCTACTTAACTTATCCATGCCTCTCATGATTTTATAAACCTCCAAAAGCTCACCCCTCAACCTCCGATGCTCTAGGGAGAACATCCCCAACCCCTTCAGCCTCTCCATTGAGCTCAAATCCTCCAAACCTGGCAACATCCTTGTAAATCTTTTCTGAACACTTCCATGTTTCACAATATCCTTCTGATAGGAGGGAAATCAGAATTGCATGCAATATTCTAAAAATGGCCTAATCAATGTCCTGTACAGTCGCAACATGACCTCCCAACTCCTATACTCAATGCTCTGTCTAATGAAGGAAAGCATACTAAATGCCTTCTTCCTTATCCTATCGACCTGTGACACTTGCCTGAAGAAGGGTCACTGGACCAGAAATGTTAACTTTACTTTGTCTCCGCAGATGCTGCTGGACCTGCTGTGTTTTTCCAGCAATTTCAGTTTTGTCTCATCAAGAGTGATCATTGCTATAATAAATTAGGGAATGCTAGTTAAATGGATGACAATAGAAAGGCAATGACTAACATTTAAAAAGAGCATTGAGGTATTACATCAATTGTCCATTCCTGTCTGGTACAAAAACAAGACCAGACAGTTGGCCTGAGCATTGCTAACAAGGGAAATTGGGAGGAGCAGCATTTGTGGAGAGAGAAACAGAGTTAAAATTTCAAGTCCAGTATGACCCATCCTGACCCATTAGAGTGGATTAGAGTGGTGCTGGAAAAGCACAGCAGTTCAGGCAGCATCCAAGGAGCAGGACAATCGACGTTTCGGGCAAAAGCCCTTCATCAGGAATAGAGGCAGGGAGCCTGCAGGGTGGAAAGATAAATGAGAGGGGGACAGTCCTCATTTTTACCTAATGCACCTAACCTACACATCCCTGAACACTGTGGGCAATTTAGCGTGGTCAATCCACCTGACCTGTACATCTTTGGATTGTGGGAAAACCCACACAGACACTGGGAGAACGTGCAAACTCCACACAGACAGTTACCCAAGGCTGGAATTGAACCCAGGTCCCTGGCAGTGCTAACCACTGAGCGACTGTGCTGCCCAGTGCTTCTTCAGTGCTACTTCAGTTATGAAGAAGAATCAGACTGGACTCAAAACATTAACTCTTGTTTTTCTCCACAGATGCTGCCAGACCTGCTGAGTCTCTCCAGCACTTTGTGTTTATTTCAAATTTCCAAAATCTGCAATGTTTTATTGAATTAGGGATAGTATTGGATCCAAGGTAGGCTATGATAAATGGCCAAAAAAACCCAATAGACTTAAGGTTTGGTAGCAATTTACATTTCAGCAAATAAGAACAAAGTGATTGATTAAGAAAGGGGAAAATAGAGTAACCTGTCCACCTTCCTTACCCACTCCAACCTCGCACTCTCGCAACACGCAGCCCTCCACTCCCTCTGCTCCAACCCCAACCTCACCATCAAGTCCGCAGAGAAGGGGGCGCTGTGGTAATTTGGTCCACCGATCTCCATAGGCCTGAAACCTACTGCCCCCTTGACCATGACCTCACCTCTCAACACTAAAACATCACCTCCCAGACCATCCATAACGTCATCATCCTGGGGAAATCCCATCCACAGCTTCCAACCTCATCGTCCAAGAACCGCACACCTCTTGATTCTATCTCCTATTGAAGATTCACAAACCCGACTTCCCCCATCAACCCATTGTCTCAGCCTGTCCCACTGAACTCATCTCTGCATACCTTGACACTGTTCTGTCCCCCTCAGTCCAGGAACTGCCCAACTACATTTGGGACACTGCCCACACACTTCACCTCCTCCAAGATTTTCTTTTCCCAGGCACCCCAGTCCTTATCTTCACTATGGACATCCAGTCCCTGTACACATCTATCCACATGGCGAAGGCCTCCAAGCCCTCCGTTTCTTCCTCTCACGTTGTCCCATCCATTACCCTTCCACTAACACATTCATCTGCCTGGCTGAACTGGTCCTCACCCTTAACAACTTCTCCTTCCAATCCTTCATTTCCTCCAACTAAAGGGATAGCCATGGGCACTAGCATGGGCCCCAGCTATGCCTGCCTATTTGTTGGATATGTGGAACAGTCTATCTTCTGCAGCTACACCAGCACCACACCCCACCTTTTCCTCTGCTACATCAATGACTGTATTCTCGCTACCTTGTGCTCCCATAAGGAAGTCAAACAGTTCATCAACTTCACTAACACCTTTCACCCCGACCTCAAATTTACCTGGACCATCTTGGACTCCTCCCTCCTGGACCTCTCTATCTCCATCTCTGGCGACCAACTAACCATGGACATCTAATACAAACCCACAGACTCCCACAGCTACCTGGACTACACCTCCTCCCACCCTGCCTCCTGTAAAAATTCTTATCCCCAATTCCTCTGCCTCCACTGCAAGTGCTCCCAGGATGACCAGTTCCACCATAGAAAATTCCAGATGGCCTCCTTTAAAGACTGCAATTTCCCCTCCCACATGGTTAATGATGCCCTCCAGCACATCTCCTCTACTTCTTGCACTTCTGCCATTGAGCCCCACCCCTCCCAACACAACAAGGACAGAACCCCCCCCACCCCCCAGTCCTCACCTTCCACCCCACCAACCTCCATATACATCGCATCATCATCTGCCACATCCGCCACCACAAAAGGACCCCAACACCAGGGATATAAATCCCTCTCCACCCCTATCGACATTCTGAGAGACCATTCCCTCCAAGACTCTTTTGTCAGATTCACACCTCCCACCCCCTCAAAACCAGCTCTCATCCCACTCATGGCACCTTCCTCTGCCACCGCAGGAAGTGCAAAACCTGCGCCTACATCTCCTCGGTCCAAGGCTCCAAAGGATCCTTCCACATCCAACAGAAATTTACCTGTACCTCCACAAACATTATCTACTGTAACGGTTGCACCCGATGTGATTTCCTCCACATCAGGGAGACAGGACGCCAACTTGTGAATCATTTCAGAGGACATCTCTGGGACACCTGCACCATCCAACCTCACCGCTCCATGGCCGATCACTTCAGTGCTCCCTCCAACTCTGTCAAGGATATGCAGGTCCTGGGCCTCCACCATTACCAAACCATAACCCACCCAACACCTGGAGGATGAACACCTCATCTTCCACCTTGGGACCCTGCAACTACATGGGATTAATGTGGATTTCACAAGTTTTCTCATTTCCCCTCCCCCCACCTTATCCCAGTTGCAAGCCTCCAACTCCGCACTGCCCGCTTGACCAGTCCATCATTTTCCCATCTAGCCGCTCCACCCTTCTCTCCAACCTAACACCTTCTCCCCCAACTTCAGTCACCTATTGCATTCCCAGCTACCTTATCCCCACCTCCCCACCCCACCATGTATCTCTCAGCCCCTGGTCCACAAGCCCTTCATCAGGAAAGAGGTTTATGCCCAAAATGTCAATTCTCCTACTCCTTGGATGCTGCCTGACTTGCTGTGCTTTTCCAGCACCACACTCTCAACTCTGATCTCCAGCATCTGCAGTCCTCACTATCTCCTATGACAGTAAGCTTACATGGTACATACAAACTAAGGTTGTAAAAACCTTTAGAGGTATTTGAAGAGGGCTTATGCCCGAAACGTCAATTCTCCTGCTCCTTTGATGCTACCTGACCTGCTGCGCTTTTCCAGCAACACATTTTTTCAGGTATTTGAAGAGCAAAGGATTGGTAAAGACAAACATAGGTGCCTTACACTCAGCAAAAAAGCGAAGTTATAATGGGGAACAAAGGGATGCAGACCAACTAAATTCATATTTTTGTTCTGTCTTCACAAAGGAGAAAATGCATAACTTCCTACAAACATGTGGAATGCAAGATCTAGAGAGAGGGAGGATTGGTATTAACAGGGAAATTATGTCGGGGTAATTGATGGGATTAAAGGCCAATAAATCCTCATGGCCTGATAATTTTACATTCTAGAATATTTATGGAAGTGGCCCTAGAAACTGTGAGTATATAGGTGTTCAACTTTCAACATTCTATAGATGCTGGAATGGTTCCCATGGATTCAATGGTAACTTACGGAATCCCACCATTTAAAAAGGATGAAAGAAAACAGGGAATTACAGACCAGTTAGCCTAACATTAGCGATCGAGAAATTCAGGAGTTTATTTTAAAAGATTTAAAACAGGACACTTGGAATGCAGTAACAGGACTGGACAAAGTCAGCATGGATTTATGGAAAATCATGCTTGATAAATCTAGAATTTTTCAAGGATGTAACTAATAATGCTGATAGAGGGAGCCAGTGGATGTGGCTTATCTGGAAGGCTTTCGATATATGTTCCACATAAGAGATTAGTAAGTTCAAGTAAAGAATACAGGTTTGGGGTAATGTATTGACATGGATAAAGAACTGGATGACAAATAGGAAATAAAGAGTAGAAATGACAGATCTTTTTCCGAATGGCAGGCAGTGCCTATGGGGTACTCAAGGAACAGTGTTTGAAGTCCAATTATGCATAATATTTATTAACGATTTAGATGGGTGACCAAGTTTGCAGATGGCACAAAGCTGCTATGGGGGTGGGGGAGGGGGTGGAATTGTGAGCGGGAAGCAGAGGTGCTTCAGTGTGCTTTGGACAAGTTGAGTAAGTGAGCAAATGAATGGCAAATGAAGTATAATGTGGATAAATGTGAAATTATCCACTTTGGTAGAAAAAAAAACAGGCAAGCAGGTCATTACCTGAATCACTTGACAAAAAATCTTGCAGATGCTGAAAATCTGGAACAAAACCAAAAATTGCTGGAAAATCTCAGCAGGTCTGGCAGCATCTGTGGAGAGAAATCAGAGTTAATGGGATCCTTGAACCCAAAACATTAACCCTGATTTCTCTACACAGATGTTGCCAGACCTGCTGAGATTTTCCAGCAATTTTTGGTTTTGTCTCAGATTACTTGAATCACAATAGATTGGGAAAATGGGAGGCACAAAATAAGCAGGCAGGTGCAGCAGGTGGTGAAGGAGGCAAATGATATGTTGGTCTTCATAGCGAGAGGATTTGGAGTACAGGAGAAGAGATGTTTTTCTGCAATTGTACAGGGCTTGATGAGACCACACCTGAGGTATTGTATACATTTCTAGTCTCCCTACCTGTGGAAGGACATTCCAGTTGTGAAGGGAATGTAACAGAAGTTTACCAGATTGATTCATGGGATGGTAGCATTGATGTATGAAAAGAGACTGGATTGGTTAGGATTATATTCACAGGAGTTTAAAAGGATGAGGCAGGATCTCATAAAAGCCTATAAAATTCTAACAGAGCTGGATAACAAATGTAGAAAGCTACCTCCAATGACTGGGGAGACCAGAATGAGTGGTCACAGGCTGAGCATGTGGGATAGGCCATTTGAGACTGAAATACGGAAGAGTCTCTTCATCTAGAGAATAGTGAGTCCGTCAAATTCTCTGCCAAAGAAAGTGGTTGAGGCCAAAGCATTGAATGTTTTTAAGAAGGAGTTGGATATAGTTTTTTTTAGGGTTAAAGAGATCAAAGGTATGAAGAGAAAGCAGGAACAGGGTATTGACTTGGGTGATCAGCCATGACCATATTGAATGGTGGAGTAGTCCTGAATGACCTACTCTTGCTCCTATTTCCTTTGTTTCAATGAATATGCTTAGGCTTGGCGTGAAACCTGAGGGCTGTAGGAATGGGAAGCCATCCGTCCTGGTGGCTGTGAAGGTAACCACCACTTTAGACTTCTATGCGACTGCCTCATTCCAGGTGACCTGCATGAAATTTCTCATCACACATACATAGATGCAGCACTGATGCCATCTGTGCAAAATCACACTGGTTCATGGTATTCCCTCATGACAAAGTCAATGCTGCAGCACAAGATGTAGGATTTGGGGATATAGCTGAGCTCCCCAGGTGTACAGTACCATCAACTGTACAAATGTGACACTAAGGAGGGCTGATCACAACACAGCAGTATTCATCAATAGGAAAGGGTTTCATTCGATTAATGTTCACTGACATCACTTCCTGGAGTGTGTGCAGTTCTGGACCAGACCTCTTCAAGGTGCCTTACAACTTCTCTTCAAAATAAAACTGGACAAAATAACCTCTTAAAGCTATTGTATTGTCACAGTGCCCATTACCTTAGCAATTGCCATGACTCTTAAATTCTGAAACACTCTTGTGCAACTAGTGTGCTTGCAAGTCCAAGGTACAAGGCTGGTATTGGGTGACAAGGTCTACCACTGTGACCCCAAACTTTTACAGAGAGCAGATAGGATTCTGCCCAGGCCTTGACCAGTAGTAGATCTTGTGGTAGAATCCATCCTACTCTCTGGGGTGCCCTCTACTATAGTATGGATGAAATGTTCTTCACCATTCTGGCCTGCTGTTCTCTGCCCTGTTGAACAAAGAACAAAGAACAGTACAGCACAAGAACAGACCCTTTGGTCCTCCAAGCCTGGGCCAACACATTTTGCCCTTTCATACTAAAACTGTCTTCACTTACAGGATCTGTATCCCTCTATTCCCATCCTATTTATTTATTCATCTAAATGCTTCTTGAATGCTGTCACTGTGTCTGTTTCCACCACCTCCTCTGGCAGCGAGTTCCATGCACTCACCACCCTCTTGGGGAAAACATGCCTCACCCACCTCTTTTAAACTCCACACACCTTTAGTGATCTGTGGACCTGCATACCCACATCCCTGTGATTATCAATACTCCTCAGGGAAAAGGCAACATGGCAAAATGATAGATGCTGAGGAATTGGAAGGATCAGAACAGTCTTATTAAAAGGAGGATTAGGACATTAAATAGGAGAAATCTGTCCTTATGCCTGACAGACTCAGCTTTATCCCATACTACGACCTGGCCAGGGCTTGATTGACACACAGTTCTTGTAGGTGAGAGCTAGATACAGCAGACTACCATGGAACGTTAAATACTTATTGGTCACCATGCCAGCACTTGATTGCAATGTGGGGGTGAACTACAGCCCTTATCTTGTTTGTGTTTGCTTTGGTTGTATTTTTTGGAAATATCTGATTGCTTGCTTGCATGTGATGTTCCCCACACTTGACAATGACAAAATGGGCATTCGAGACACGGTAGGAGTGAATGAGAGAGGGTAATTTGATGGCATATAGTTAAGGACAGGTGAACTGTGTGACCAGGTAATTAAGCAGTGAATAGAGTAAGAAAATGTCTATAGAAGTACTAGCCATGCTGACAATGTGCCATCAGCATAATGTCTTTGTAGCTGCTGTGCCATTATGTTCCTGGTGAGTTCCTGATGAGGGCTCCTGCCCGAAATGTCGATTTTCCTGCTCCTCGGATGCTGCCTGACCTGCTGTGCTTTTCCAGCACCACTCTAATCTTGGCAGTGTCAGATTGCCAATGCTTGTTCAGGTGCACAGCGATCTTTCAAAATAGCCTGGGTGGCAGGAATGCCAGTCTTTTCGTGGAGATATAGAGAGTGGCAACTTCTTCTAGTAACGGCACATTGTAAAATGGAGCTAGAATTGGCAAAAATGGCATCATTGCTGCAGGGTAGGTAGTTAATGAGATGAGTTTGATAAGATATGCTGCTGGACCTCACCAGGCTTTGCAGTGAAAAACGCTCTATGAAACTCAAAAAAACTGATCTTTGGCCATAAAACTAAGATTCAGCCCAAAATCTTTATTTCACCAACACTCAGACTCTTTGAACATTAGACTGCAGAATGCATGGCAACTGGACAAGTACTAATTTGTACTGACAAGCACAGCATTCGTTTCACTCAGCACTTTGGAACAAGAGACTGTTCTTCTATTTTAAATTCGTGAAGAAAACTGAAACAATTGTTTGAAAATATACTAAACTCAAAATAATAATTTGTTCCTGTCACATGAGTTAACTAGCTGCATCATTGTAAAGAAAGAATTCCCTCGCAATCAAATGAGCAGTTTCGGTGAAGGTCAGGAAAGGGTAGTTACACAGTCAGATGAATGGCAATTTATGTGGGGAAGGCAATTCTCAGGCTGATGGAATAATGATAACCCAGTCAAAAATTTTCAACCATCAACATAATTAAGCTTCAAAACATTGACAGCAGGCAACTCTGAATGAAATCTTATGAAAGCTGTTTGAACAGGATTTTATTCACTTTGCATAGAGGCAAAAATATAATTGTGGCCAATTTAATGGTAAAAATCATTTACAATGAAACAATTGATTAGTCCTTCCTTCTCCTTTATTAAAAAATGGTGAATTATGAAAAATTGAGCAGATTCTATGTAACATTTTAACTCTGTCCTTTACTTGAATTTTATCAGGATCCAGGTCACGCATAAAGCAGCTAAAAACAACATTCCACAAGTAGGCATTGTTCTAGTGCAGTATTATGTTTTTGCTGTAATTTTTTATTACCTCACATGATATCAGCATCACTATCTAGCATACAATTTATTGCTCATCCCTAAATGCCCAGAGGACATGTAAGAATCAACTGTATTACTGCAGGTCCCAAGTCATATGTAGGCCCAACCATGCGTGACTGGAAGATAAAGGACACTAGTGAACTAGATGGTCACCACTGGGCTAGTTTTAGCTTCAGATTTTTACTGAATTCAAATTTCATCATCATCTGAATTGGATTGGAGGCCATATGTCCAGAACATTAGCCTGAGTTTCTGGATTACTGGTCCAGTGACATTACCACTGCTCCATCACCTCCCTTGTGATGTGAAAATGATGTGGAAATGTCTAGTTCCATTGGGCTCGGTATTCAAAAGACAAGAATATTGCCTACTATGTAAATGGAACTTCTTGGTATTTCATCTGAAGAATTAAATTGTTTCAGAATGAGAGCATATTAATTGTCGCACATCAATTCTTAACCCACATAATAGATTCAAATTAGAGGATTGTTAATTTTTAAGTGATTTGAAATAGCACATCTCTCCCACAATACCATTGCACAAATTAATCTAACTGTACCTGTGAATACACAAAATTACATTCATCATGACATCAATCAGAATCACAAAATTTTCCTTTTGAATTTGTTTAACATTTGCATTTTAATGTTATAAAATCATTGGACCAATTAAGATTATGTGGAACATATTACAAAGTGCTTAAATTTTAATTCTTTGCAATAAAAATAATACTGATGAACCAGAATACATGTTCAACCTTTACGCTAATAATGATAATACATTTAGAAAATATCTCTGTACAAAGATTAGGTTGCCTTTTGAAGAAACGTTGTATGAGAATATACACCATCACAGTTAATTTGAACCCAAAAGCAAGTACAATGTACCATCATCATAGGAAGCCATGGATCTGAACTGTGGATTTATTAAACTACATCCTTTTTAATAATTAAGTCCCTGGAGCTGGACTAGCCTTACAGTAAGGTAACGCTGTGACCAATACTGATATCCAGTCATACATGCTATTTTTAGCCAATTAATTTTAATTGTTTTAGTAACTATACCACAAATCATAGGCCCCGTGACAGGGAGGCCCCGGCTGACTTTTTATTCCCTGGCTAACTGGTACTCAAGAGAAGAAAATCATTGATTGACAAAAGTGTAAGGACAACTACTCTAACCAGTTGTGTGTTGAAAAAAAATATATTATTCTTTCATGGGATAATCTGAGTGTTGCTAGTAGGGCTAGCACTGGTTGCCTAACTACCTTTGAGGGTTGTTGTTGAATCAGGTACTTGATTTGCTGCAGTCCATCTGCTGTGGATTCATCTCTAGTGCAGTTGGGAAATGAGGTTTCAGAACTTTAATAAATTCATAGAATCATACAGTACAGAAGAGATCTTTCATCCCACTGGGTCTGCACCTTTAAAAAAAAACTACTCTAAATCTATTCTATTCCCACTTTCCAATACTTGAGTGTTATGACATCTCAAATGCTCATACAAATACATTTCCAAAGATTATGAGGTTTCCTGCCTTAACTAGCCTTCCAGGAAGTGCATTCTAGATTTCCACCATCCTCTGGGTAAAAACATTTTTCTTCAAATCCCCTCTAACCCTCCTGCATTTCACCTTAAAATTATGGCCCCTTATTTATTATTCAACAAACTGTCTACCCTGTCCTTGCCCCTCATAATCTGTACATATCAATTAGATATTTCACTGCTCCAAAGTAAACAACCCAAGCTTATCCATCACTCTTCATAGTGAAGCTGCTCTATTGCAGTTAGGCAACATTTTGATGATTCTACTCTGCATTCTCTGTAGTACAATCACATCCATCCAGCTGTGGCCTAGCCAAAGTTTTGCAGTTCCAACATACCCTCCTTGCTTTTACAATCTATGCCACAACTGATGGCATTTCGCCTATGCCTTCTTAATGACCCAATTAACTTTTTTCTGCTGCCTTCAGTGATCTGTGGATAAGCACACCAAGATCCCTCCATTCCTTTGAGTTTCTTAGTGTACTGCCATTTTGACCAAACGATAGTGAAGGAACAGAGTATCATTCCAAGTCAGGACGGTGTGAGAACATAAAGTCAAAACTTCATATGGCTGATATTCCTGATCAATTTCCCAGAAGACACCTATTATCCAAGTGAAATAGTCAAGAAACATTGACAGAGACAAAGGCTGATTTTTGCCCTATCCTCCTCCCAAAACCAAGGTCATGATTGGGGTGGCCAACCCCAATAATATTGGTTTCAGCCAGTGTGGCATTTTCACCACACCATTCTCAACATCAAAAAAGGTATAAAATGTCACACCAAGGCATTGGACGGTTTGCACAACAATACACTTGAAAAGTAATTATTTCTCCATGAATGATCATAGAATCGTAATAGTGCGGAAGCAGGCCATTTAGCCCATTGAGGCCACACTAATCCTCCAAAAAGCATCCCACCCAGACCCACTTCCCTACCTTAACACTGTAACCCTGCATTTTCCATGGCTAATTCACCTAAACTACATATCCCTGCTCACCTTAGGCAATTTAGCCTGGGCAATGCATCTAACCAGCAAACATTTCAAGCATGTGAAAGCCATTTTATAAGGACAAGTCCTTTCTTTTCTCTTAAAAGAATCTTGGGCCATCTGAAGTTAAGGGCCAATAAAACAAAATGCTTATTGCTGGAATTGTCTAATTAACCCATTTATGATTCAGCATTAATTAGGCTCTTGGAAAGTCCATAACAATGGCTGATGCATCTCACCTTCTTCTTGCTTTGTACTAGTTTTCATTTAAAAAATTTATTTTTGCATTTCTAGTATAAAGATAACTATAATACGCTGCTGCAATTTTCATTTGTTTAGATGTTAATAATGGTAAGAATGAAGGGTGCTCCAATACAACAGATGGAAGTAGAAATAGATCATATGGCCTGTTGAGTTTACTCCACCATTCAGTACAATCATAGCTGATCATTGACTTTAAATCCACTTTCCCACCTGTTTCCCATATCCTTTGATTATCCGGGACACCAATTATCTGTCAGCCTTAAATATAATCAGTGATGAAGGTTCTACAGCTCTCTCAGGTAGAGAATCCCAAAGATTCACAAAGCCTTGAGTGAATAGATGGCTTGCTATCTCAGTCCTAAAAGATCAGCCTGTTATACTGTGACTGTGCTTTCCAATGTTTAGATTTCCCAACCTGCAGAAACAACCTTTCAGTGTCTCCCTGTCAAGTCTATAAAATAATGTTTTAGTTAGATTACCTGCCATTCTTCAACATTTCAGAGAATACAGACATAATTTACTGAATCTTTCATTGTATGACAGCCTCCTGATAGCCATCTTCAATAATCTGTGTACATATACAGCCAGACTCCTCTGTTCCTGAACTCCATGTAGAATTGTACTGTTTTACCTTGTCTTCAAAGTGCATCACCTCACACTTCTCTGCACTGAACCTCATCTATCGCCTATCTGCTCACTCTACCTACTTGCCAACATTCTTTTTGAGTTCTACACTTTGCTCCTCACAATCCTTCCAAATTTTGAGTCATCTGCAAACTGTGTGCACCAAGATCTAGTTCGCTAATACACATAAAGAAAAGCAGGATCCCAATACTGACTCATGGAGAACTCCATGACAAATCTTCCTCTACAAGCAATTCAATGTCCATTATACTGTTTTCTTTCACACAGCCAATTTGGGTACAACATTACTTTATTTCTTTTTAATCATCTACGATCCTATAATTTTTCTCACAACTCTGTTGTATCATACTGTATCAAACGCCTTCTGGAAATTCATGTTTACTAAATTGACAGCTTTACATTCATCATACTTTCATCAAGCATTTGTGTTACCTCTTCAAAAAACTCCAGCAGGTTAGTTAAACATGATTTCTCCTTAAGATATCATGCTGACTCTTCCCAATCAGCCTGCCTTTTCCACTTGATTACTAATGCAATCCTGAATAATTGTTTGTAGAAGTTTTCCTACCACAAAAGTTAAATTAACTGGTCTGTAATTACTGGAATTATGATTACAATGTTTCCTGAAGAAGGACACAGTGTTTGGAATTCTCCAGAGATTGTGGCCAGTGTTCCCACAATTTCTGCCTTCACTTCTTTCAAATTCCTTGGACGCATGTCATCCGTCCCCAGTGTCTTGTGAACTTTAAATGTGAACAGTCTACCCAAAAATTCTTCCTCATTAATTTTGAACCCTTCCTAGTGACAGTTTCCTCCTTTGTTGCCATCCCCTGGGAAGCATCTCATTTTTTTCTATAGACCGATGCAAATTATTAATTTAACATCTCAGTTTATGCCTCTGGCCTTTGCATGTAAATCCCCTTTTTATAGGAATTCTGCTCCTCATACCTATTCCACCATTCGGTGAGATCATGGCTGATCTGTGGTCTAACTCCATATTCCTTTTACGCATATCCCTTAATACCCTTGCTTAATAAAAAATTGTCTCAGATTTAAAATTAACAACTGATCTAGCATCAACTGCCTTTGTGGAAAACAGTGCCAAACCTCTTTCAAAACCACCCTTTGTGTAATCTAACACCTTCCTAACGTCTCTCCTGAATGATCTGGTGCTAATTCTCAGATTACATTCCCTAACTCTAAAATCCCTGGTGAGTAGAAATAATTTATCTTTATCTACTATGTCTTTTCCTGTTAATAGCTAGATGACTTTAATCAAATCACACCCCTAATCTTCTAAATTCACGATAAAACAGGCTAATTTGTAATCTTTCCTCATAACTTAACATTTGAATTCCATGTTTCATTTTTGTGAACCTACATTGTACTCCCTTCATGGCCAATATATCTCTCCTAAAGTGTGGTGTTCAGATCTGCTCACAGTAGCCAAGTAGGTCTAGCCAGAATTTTGTATAAATGCAGCATAATCTCTGCATCCTTGTACTCCAGTCCTCTAAATATAAAGGCAAGCATTCCATTTGCTTTCTTGATTACTTTCTGTACCTGTCTTTGATATTTCAAAGATCTGTGCAACTGAAACCCGAAGACATTTTGGACATTCACTGTATTGAACATCATACCCTCTAGAAAGTACCATGGTCTATCCTTTTTCGGTCTCTGATTAGTCCTATTCCTCCTTTAATCACTGCTTAACTTATTATATGCCTACAGAAAAATTCCTAATAGCCTAACATGTTGAGCTACAGTTTTATTTATTCAGATCAAATATGCCCGTTAAACCAAATGGTAGCTACAAAACAAACAGGTGTTTATACTGAATGGAATGGCATGTCCTTTTCCTCTGATATTTGTAACAGATTTACCACCTATTCCGTAACTAATAATAGGTACAACAATTGCCTGAAAAAAATATGAAAAGTCATAGACTGAAGGTACGTGATTCAATTTTTCTCCATCAGTATCAACCCATTATTCACTGTGATACAAAAAAATTGAAAGTTTTGCAAACCTCAAAGAAACTAATGTCATGCGTTCCCAAACTGTGAGTAAGAAAACTTCAAATAAGCATATTAGGTGTTGATTAAAGAAAAAAAATCATTTTAATGGGACCAAAATTCAAAAGCTTCTAAATTTAATTTGAATATGATTAGATTACTTACAGTGTGGAAACAGGCCCTTCGGCCTAACAAGTCCACACCGACCCTCCGAAGAGCAACCCACCAATACCCATTCCCCTACATTTACCTTTTCACCAACACTACAGGCAATTTAGCATGGCCAATTCACCTCACCTGCACATTTGTTTGGACTGTAGGAGGAAAACCATGCAGACACGAGGAGAATGTGCAAACTCCACACAGACAGTTGCCTGAGGCGGGAATTGAACCCAGGTCTCTGGCGCTGTGAAGCAGCAGTGCTAACCACTGTGCCACCCACTTTGGTTATCTATTAACAAATGAACCATGACAACGTGTTCCAATTTATGTGATACTCAATATTTTTGCAAATAATTTCTGAATTATCAGCAGCAATGATATTACTCAATGTAAAACAAAATGCGACAGTACATATTGCAAATTCCTACCTCTTTTCCTGTTTCTTCTCGCTTCAATGAATTGTATTCTTCAGGAATCCTAACCTTTTCTGCATGCTTTCCAAGCTGCCACAGGGATGTTTTCTCAGTAGGAAGACTGCAGTTTTGTTTTCCATTGGTTGCTTGCTTTCCCTTTCTCATAAAATATCCCACATTGTGCGGTAACTCTATGAAATTATCTTCAGGTGGATATAACTCATCTGATGCTTTACAAATGCAAAGTTCAGTCATTTCAGTAGGTGCAGTTTCAGTTTGAGATCCACTGTCAGAAAATAAGATAATACTGGATCTGAACTTTTCAACCTTCTGCTTACTTAATGAACTTGCTGCATGGTGTGTATTTTTATGCAGAGAAGAATTGGATGATGCTACCTCAAGAATTGAAGCACACTCCATCTCCTCATCACCACTCTCCAAATTCCACTCTGGTAGGTGTGACATGACTCTATACTGGCACCCTTCATCAACCTCTGTGTTCCTACTGGGATGTTTGGACACTGTGCACAATTTCAAGGGTCCATCTTCATGGATGAGTGAAGAAGGACTCACATTTTCTAAACATTGACCACTATCTCTCTTTGGATCATTACTTTCAGTTTTGTTTATCTTGTACAATCTCTCTTGTTCGCAACCAGTCAAACAATCTTCTTCTGAGGTACATGCTAATGTCTCCAGACACATTACTGATGCAGAAAAAGGTAACTTCTGATGATTTGCACTGTACGTTGATTCCATTCCAGTTTCTTATAAGAAGCATCCAGAAGTATGCAGGAACCTTGAGCAGCACTGCATTTTATATTAAATTAAGACATTGATGCTTGACTATTCCATGTTATTGTCTTGTTGATATACAAACCATGAAAAGTCAATGGTCTTGGCTTTGGCCAAAAATCACCTCATCAGTTGTATATCTACAAAAGATTTTTTAAAAAAGTATTAATTTCGTTGTAACGTTTGTAATGGAGACAGTTGTCAAATAGGTTCATTTGTAATTTATAGGGAAAGCCATTCATTTATCAACAGGAAAACACAATCAAGTTGGCACTTGGAAGTTAATATTATTTTGTAAGGTTGTTATGGGTACTGGCTACATTAATATTTTAAGCAAAAAGAATATTCATGCAATTAGATTAAGATATTGAATTGTATGCACTTATCTGTGACTTGTTAAAATGAAAAGTTCCATTGTAAAATACATAGAATTCCTTTAAAGCTTTTAATTCCTTATGAACCAACTGAAGTGTTATTTTTTGTAAAGGCAGAGATGAATAATCGAACTCTGATGACCTATGAAGAGCAAATATTACAAAAAGGAACTGCAGTTATAATGCACTCAAAATTTTTGCAGTGTCATTTTTGCAGAGAAGCATTTAATGCAGGGAATCCTAATGTGTAAAAAGGATAATATCCCCTGTGTGCCAAACAAATACTCTAAGCTGAACATTCTGCAAAATCATGTGGTGGAGGTAGATTTAGATATTTTGCCTTCACAGCAGTTAGGAAGTTTGGTGTTGGATCAGATATATCTTCTTAATCTTTAATGTTAAAATTTACAAAAACTCCAAATGATATATGTTTAAGTTGCTTACATTAGAATAAGTTGAACTGTCCAATGAACAGTCATCTGAAGTTATATAGATATTTTATCGATAATTAAAGTATTCACATATTTCTATTTCACTTTCCTATGCATACACACAGAAAGAGGTCTCTCAATCAAACTAGTCCATGCCAATGCTTATACTCCACATGAGCCTCTTTTTATTTTCCTCATTGAAATCAATCATGTGACTATGTATTCCATCATACGTTTGTTTAGCTTTTCCTTAAATGTGTCCATATTTGCTTTAACTATGCCCTACAGTAGCAAGTTCTGCATTCTTTATGACTCTGGATAAAAACTTTTCTTCTGCACTGCTGGATTTCTTGGTGGCTTTTAATAGTTTCTCATTCTGCTCTACATCACAATGGAAAACATTCTCTCTGTATTGACTTGACAAAAAAGTTTTCATAATTTTAAAGACAACTTTTAGGTCAATTCTCAGTCTTGATTTTTCAAGAGAAAAGAATCCCGCCTATTAATCCTTTCCTATACACACACACATACCTCTGATAGCATTCTTGTAAATGTTTTTGCATCTTCTCCAATGTCTCTTTGTCCTTTTTGTAGTATGTTAACCAGAACTGTACATAATACTCTTCAGAGTGGTCTGAACAATGTTTGAAACAGGTTCAGCATAACTTAAGTTCTTTTTAATTCTATACTTTTGAACTCAGTTATTGGTTCTTTTTTCACTCCTTGCTAACCAGTGGCACATGTTTTGTGACTAGGAGAAAGGATAGGCAATTCAGCCCCTTGAGCCTGCTCTGCTATTTTATACAGTCATGGCTCATCTCAACTTGACCTCAACTCCACTTTCCTGCCCATTCTCCACAACCCTTCAACTCATGACTAACTAAATATCTATCTCCCCCTTAAATTTGTTTAATGACCTGACATCTACAGTATTCTGGGGCAGAAAATTGCACAGATTCATAATCATTTGAGAGAAGTAATTTCTCCTCATCTGTTTTAAATCTGGTAGACCTTATCTTAAAGCTATGACCTCTCGTTATAGAAGATATCAAGAAACATCCTCTTTATACTGACTTTGTAAATTCCCTTCAACATCTTAAAAAGCTCAATTAGATCTCTCATTCTTCTAAATTCCAGAGTATAAGCCGAAGCTGCTCAATCTCTCCTCATAAGGGAAATCCCGGACCTCTGGAATCAATCTAGTGAACCTCCTCTGAACTGCCTCCAATGTAACTATATCCATCCAAGTAAAGGGACCATAATTGTATGCAGCACTCCAGGTACGGCCTTATTAATGCCTTGTACAGTTGCAGTTACACTTCCATACTTGGTTCAGTTGTACTTCAAGATCTCTCTTCTTCTGCCTCACACGGACTTGCATCTTCCAAAACAAGTGAACTCCTGCTCTTCCTATTAAATGTATTACTGGATTAGTGGTGCTGGAAGAGCACAGCAGTTCAGGCAGCATCCAACGAGCAGCGAAATCAACGTTTCGGGCAAAAGCCCTTCATCAGGAATAAAGGCAGTGAGCCTGAAGCGTGGAGAGATAAGCTTATCTCTCCACGCTTCAGGCTCACTGCCTTTATTCCTGATGAAGGGCTTTTGCCCGAAACATCAATTTCGCTGCTCGTTGGATGCTGCCTGAACTGCTGTGCTCTTCCAGCACCACTAATCCAGTATTTGGTTTTCAGCATCTGCAGTCATTGTTTTTACCCTATTAAATGTATTATCTCACATTCACCAGTGTTGAACTTAGTTTATTCATTCTGCATGTTTATTAATGTTCTAATGTAATTTATTCCAATCCTCTTCAATATTGCCTCTCCCTCAATCTGATATTGTTTATACAGTTAGAAATAAAAAGTACAAATCATGAAAGTAATTTTTGAACAGTAGTGATCCCAGCACTGACGCTTGAGGAGTAGCATTTCCTACCATCTGTCACTTCAAATAATTACCCTTTGTTCACACTCACTGCTTTATGTCTTTAAGTGAGCTAGCAATCTATTCGCCTTATTCCTGACACCACCTTCTATTACCTTATTCATTAGTCTATGATGGGGTACTTTATCCAGACAATCCAGAAAAACGGCATCTACTGCATTAATATTGTCTACTTTCTCTGTTAATGCCTCAAAAAAATTCAATAAGATTAGTCAAGCAAGATTTCTCTTCCCAAATCTATGCTGACTATTTAGTTATTTTCTTGTTTCTAAATGTTCTTCTATTTTCTTCCTTTGTAAAGATTCCATTTGTTTTCTAGCACTGATGTTAAGATAACAGATCTGTAGTTCCCTGCACATAATATTCTCCTTTTTTAAAATAAAGAAGGAAATGAGAATTACATTAGCCAAATGCCAGCCTCGAGCACTACACCTTTTTCAAATAAATTGTTAAAAATGGGTGATGATGCCTCAGCTATATACTTTTGGATTTATTTCAAGACCAGGAATTTTGTTGGCTTTGCATAGGTATTTCAATGCATCCTGTTTCAAGTTAAATTCACTTACCTCTTAACTCAAAGCAGCATAGTGGCTCAGTGGTTAGCACTGCAGCCTCACAGCTCCAGGGACCTGGGCTTGATTCCAACCTCGGGCAACTATCTGTGTGGAGTTTACACGCTCTCTCTGTGAATACATGAGTTTCCTCTTGGTGCTCCGATTTCCTCCCACAGTCCAAAGATGTGCAGGTTAGGTGATTGGCCATGCTAAATTGCCCATAGCATTAAATGTATTAGTCAGAGGGAAATGGGTCTGGGTGGGTTACTCTTCGGAGGGTCGGTGTGGACTTGTTGGGCCAAAGGGCCTGTTTCCACACTGGAGGGATTCTAAACTCATCATGAAGTATTATGCTTCCATTCTAACTCTCTGGTAGATTCTGAAGCAAAATAATTATTTAGTATTTCTATCTTCACACTCTCATTAACTGGGGTATTATTCTTTTTATTCCTTAATAGTCCAACTCATGTAATGGCCTTCTTTTAAGAAGTAAAATTGTCATGGTGCTACTCAGAGAGAGAGGAGGACAGACACAGACAGACAGGTGGTGATGTTTTAACTGGAGGGTCACCATGCCTCAAGTGAAGGGAAAGGATGTGAACAAGAGTGCTTCATGGTAACCTCAGCTGCTGTGGGAACTGAACCCACACTATAGGTGCTATTCTGTGTGGCAAACCAGCTGTTTGTCCAACTGAACTAACTGACCCCATCAGCCTGCCTTTACTTATGAACCTTTAAAATATTTTATTATTTTGTCTAATGTTCCTTAATAGTTTAATTTCATGGTTCTTCTTTGCCTTCTAACTGTTCTTTAGAAGTTTATGTATTATGTTATTATTCATCTATGGCTTCCCATTGATGTTTAGCTTTTTTTTGAGTTGATGGAATACATATTTCTTGTAATCTTTTGAACAATGTTTCAAGTAATATTGTCTTGTTCTCATCAGGCTAGAATATCAAAGCTCAAAGGGGATGACAATTGATACTGCATGAGGAGACAGGGTTGATTGGCTGGCAACTAGACTCTGATGAGCAGAGTCACTGCCATGGGAAAGGCACATGGAAACAGTTAAATGCAAACTTTCCCCTGATTAAGACCAGGTAAGTCAGCACCAATAATCAAGGCATGCCAAGAGGAATGCACCGGGAAAAGGATACCGCCACAGCTCTTGTTCATTTGACAAAGACACAATGCATGAATATCTTGTTTCTGTGTGTGAATAAGCGTGACCTTTAGCATGCATAAGTGAGCATAACTGATGATCTTAATTGGCTAATAGCGTAATGATTAGTAAAATTGAGATGTTTAGTTAAAGATTTTCCAATTGTGGGATCATATTTAACATTGGACATTATATTCTGATTTTTCCAAGCACCAGCTGGTTGGGTAGCAACATTACTCTGCGTGTTCTGAAAAGCCAAAGAAATGCGTGCTTTGATACTATCTGACAGTAATTGCAATATATGTCTTACATATCTGACGTCAATGGCACTGAAATTTATACACCACATTATTAATTTGTGTGGTAGGCAGAATGTTTTTTTAGTCTGATGGCTGCATCCTGTTAGTGGAGAATGCCATATGAGTTATTATGCATGGTAGCTGTATGAATAGGCTGGTTTCACCAACTTCATGACCTTTTGAGACACTTTATACACCCAGGGTACTATGAAGCAGACTGGTCATGTTTCAGAACTAAAAATGAAATCTTAGGACCATTCACAAGTTTGCGTAATATACTATTATCTTATCAAACAGCATGTCCATTTGCCTGTTTGCGACAGATAATGTACAGAGCTCACATCCAATCTGCATACACTTGTAAAACTCAGAACATAGTATCCAACCTTTGCAACTAATTTTTCAATAGATAAATTTGTTAAACAATCTGATGGTACTAATGAATTATACTAAGAACTACTTTAAGATCATCAGTTAGGTTTGCTGCGTGGATCATGTCAGGGCTCTGTTCTTTAATAACAGAACAAATGTGTCCTTGCATAAATCTTTTCCAACTGAACAAGAGTTTGGGGTCAGCTTTTGTCTCATACATTCCACATGGCAATGACTTGAACAATTAGAGTTGACTTGCCTGGGTGAAATTTGAACAAAACTTGGCTATGCCTTTGCCAATCTGAATTCACTTGCCAAACAACCAGCACTTTTATATTGTATAAAATTATTGTTCCCTTTGAGACTTGGTACATTTGCAATTCTGCTCTGATAATTGCAGGACAAAATGCTTTAACAGAATGCTTATTTTTCAAAAATCCTCAAGTTCTGTACTGTCAAGCGATTAATATTTTAAATGTTTCCTATTGTTGTTCAATGCTATTGTTTCTGAATATATTGCACATTTTATTTTCTCAATTTTCAGCTCACTTAGATTTTCTTCTTGTCCCACAAATCATTTCATCAAGTGAGGCAAGTATTGACTGTTTGTGACCTGAGAAGTCAAAAACATTTAAAGAGATGTGTTAAATGGTTTACCCCTCAACTGCTATTATTAGGTGCTGTCCTAGAAGTTTGAATACTTAACGTTTTGCTGCTGCAATTGATTATAGGGTTCCATCTTGCAAGGATTCATTGGTCAGCATTGTGTAACATCTGAGATAGCCATACTTTTCCTAGAGTGAAATATGTTACTATGCATGCTTAGTCGATGTTGCATGGGAATGTTATTTCACCCTGAAGTTAGATAGTGAAGTTAAGCTAAATATTGTGCTTTGACTAGAGACAGTGCTTTCAAAGCTAAACTACTTTTAACCAGTCTTTTTATTTTCTCAACTTCCCAAAAGTGTTTTTTATATATTGTACTTGTTTCTAACTTATAAAAACTGGCTTTGGGTCTTGTCTGAGTACACAGCCAATTTAGCTGTGCAATCAAGCTTTGTAACTGTGATTGTAACAAGGTTAGCTAGGTGGACATCACAGAATACAAGTTCCATGATTGGGTCTGCTAACCCATTGACAAAATGGTATTTCTCGGTTAGTTCTGTTTTGCTGAATGCATTCAACTGTAAACAAATGCAACAATGTTCAACTAATATCAAAAGAGGAACCTTATGATGCATGTCAATGAGTTGGATGCAAGATCAATTCTCTCTAAGAACCTAAGAACTTATTGGGATAAAAGTAATACTTTGGAAATATGATTGTTGATTCAATGTTACTTCTAACCTGTTCTGCTTAATGACTAAGCTTATTTTTAAAGGCCTCCCAAGCCTGGTCTCCAACTTTAAATTCTTCTGTCATTCAATTGAAAACAAATTGGTCAAATTCTAGACAAACTCATTGACATGCATCATAAGGTTCCTGACAGTTTCCTATTTTGATATTAGTTGAACATTGTTGCATCTGTTTACAGCTGAATGCGTTCAGCAAAACAGAACTAACCGAGAAATACCATTTTGTCAATGCATCAACAAATGCATTTCTTTAATTTCCAGCGTTTCTTCTACATTGTTTTAATGTTTTGACTGTTTCAAAAACACCTCCCTGAAATATCTAAGCCTGAAAAAATGACCTATTCATTTACTGACCTCCATTCCCCATATGAGGCCAATACAGATTAAGAACCTTTTCAGAATTGCTTTTTCCACTATAGCGAGGTCCACTCTAACCTCTAGATTTTCTAGCCTCTCTTCCCAACTGAGAGGGCTTTTACATATGAAATAACTCCATGAAGGCCAGTAACCTGTCACTTAGTCACCCTTTATTTGCACATACTTATTACATGACACTGACCAAGCTAGCTCAGAGTTGGCTCCTAGAGTCAGCAGTACTCTTGACACTCCTGATTATATCTGTCAGCCATGACTCCCGGTTGGACCAGGTGAGCAGACCCAATCATGGAACTTATATTCTATGATGTCAACCTAGCTAACCTTGTTACAATCACTACATTTTTTCAAATCCAGAGACATATGCTTATTCTTTTTCCTGTAGCTTCTTTTAAGGCTTTTTTTTGCACAGGGTAGGTTCCTCTGAATTTGCCTCAGATACTGGCAGCAAACACCAGACCATAATTCGCCTCTGATGCCTGGAGCATCTTAGCCAAAACTCATCTTCTTCATCAGGTGGTAACAGCATTGAGGCTGCGACACCTGCTCTGTCCATCTTGTCTCCATAGGTTTCTTCAATGTTAGGCAGAGGGAGAGAACCCATAGGTACTGACAGCCTTGCCAATGGACTGGGTATGCTTTGCAGGCAAAAGTAAGGACTGCTTTTATCTCTCCACCCTGGAGACTTCCTGCCTCCATTCCTGGTGAAGGGCTTTTGCCCAAAACGTCGAGTTTCCTGCTCCTCGGATGCTGTGCTTTTCCAGCACCACTCTAATCTAGACTCTAGGTATGCTTTGTTCCTGCCCTGTTTGTGAGGTTGTAGATTTCTTGTGGTCCACAGTGTTGTTCAGAACCACTTGTCCCAACTGAACTTTGTACATGATGGGACCTGACCTCATTTCAACTGTGCCTCTTACCCAAGCTGGGCTACTCCTGTGGTTTCGACACCAAACTTTGTCCCCTGCAGTAAACTGTACCTTTCACTTAGAGGAGTCTTGTGTTTGGCATTGCCATTCCTGAGTCCATTCACACCCCCGTCCCCAGGTTTGGAAAGATCAGATTTAACCTGATGCAAAATCTTCTCCACATGAACAACTCTGCTGAGCTGTCCTTGAGTTGCATGAGGGGTGATCCGATAACCAAACAGGAATTAGGACAGTTTAGTGTCAAGGGAAGTTGTAGGTTTATTTTAAGCCTGCCTTCAATGTTTGGACTGATCTTTGCACCAGACCATTGGATGACGGATGGTATGGAGCTGTCCTTACATAACAAAAACCATTCAACTTTAGGAAATACTCAAAGTCCCTGCTGGTAAATGATGGCCTGTTAACTGTGACCAACACCTCCCGGAGTCCATGTATCACAAAAGATGTTTGCAACTTTTCATTTGTCGTTGCCGTGTTTGATGAATGAGCTCTATGCATGTCCAATCACTTTGAATGAGTGTCTACAATGACCAAAAATATAGCCAATGAAAGGGCTGGCATAGTCAACATGTAACCAAGTCCAAGGTTTACCTGGGCACTCCCACTAATGTGGGGGAGCTGCTGACAGCAATTTTGTTAGATTCGCTACAGTCTGGAAACAGGCGCTTTGGCCCATCAAATCCACACCGACCTCCGAAGAGTAACCCACTGAGACCCATTCCCCTACCCTATATTTATCCCTGACTAATGCACCGAACACTATGGGCAATTTAGCATGGCCAGTTCACCTGACCTGTACATTTTTGGACTGTGGGAGGAAACCAGAGCACCCGGAGGAAATCCACACTGACAAGGGGAGAATGTGCAAACTCCACAAAGACGATTGCCCAAAGCAGGAATTGAACCCAGGTACCTAGCACTGTGAGGCAGCAATGCTAACCACCGAGCCACCATGCCACCTAATTTTGTTCTTGTTGGCACTCTGGGCACTGCACCCACCAACATGGCTATGTTGGCTTTCAAATCCTGGCCACTAGACATAATTTCTTACCAACATTTTCATTTTGGAAACCCCAAGATGACACTGGTGGAGTTCAGCCTGTATTTGGCAGCGACCTTTGCTTAGGACAAGTACTCCATATACTCCCCAAAATAATATGTCATCCTCTATGGTGATCAGGTCTTGCTAGATCCAGGAAGGTTTCAATTCTGGTTGTAATGACCCTTTTGTCTACTCCATTGTGACCAGCTGGTTTAGTTTTGCCAGGATGGAATCCTTTCATGTCCACTGTCTGATATTGTCTGCGGTGACTGGAAGGGTGTCCAGAAAGTTCAAAACTATTCTTCTCGTGAAGGCACCATGGTGGTGTATCCACCAAAGGGAAGCTGGTTAAGGCATCCATATTTGCCAGTTGGCCTCCTGGATGATGTTCCTACTTGTACACACTCAGAAAAAGAGCCCACTGCTGAAACTATGGGCAGCACAGCTCTGTCCTTTTTTAAGTAGCCCTAGCAAGGGTTTGTGGTCTGTTACTTCTGCAGACTTATGTCATAAAGATATTTCTCACACCAAACCTGACCACCAAATCTTCCTTCTCCATTTGGACAGACCTTAATTAGTCAACAGCCAAAGTCCGGGAATCATATACTATTGGGCATTCCTCTCCATTGGGTCACCACTGAGGCAACAATATCCTGATACCTGTCAGCAGGTCAGCTCCGCATCTCACCTGGGATCATAGTATACCAATACCTTAGACGTCAATAGCTACTTCTTTATTTCCCTAAAGGCTACATCTTGGCTACGAGATCATTCTGAAGGCTGACCTTTTCTCAATAGCAAATGTAAGGGTGTCAGATTAGAGGCCAGGTTATGTATGAATTTTCTGTAATAATTCACCAAATCAAGGAAAAACCTAAGCTCTGGTACAGATGTAGGAGCCGGGGGACCTTTGATCACTCTCACTTTATTTTTCAATGGTGTAACACAATCTTGTCGACTTTGTAATGTAAGTAGGTCCCTTGAGTTGTCTGGAATAAACATTTTTCCCTCCTAAGACATACACTGCTTGGAGAAATGTTTAAGCACCATGTCCAAGTTTTCTAAATGCTCTATCTTGATCTTCCCGGTTTTGAACACATCATCCAGATAAATGGCGCCCTGGGGTCGTCCTTGTAAAATGGTCTCCATCATCTGGTGGAAAATGGGACATGCTGATGATACCCAAAAGGCAGTCTCATATTTTGGCACAAACCCTAATGGGCATTAATTGTAGCATACTTCTGGGAATCCTCACCTAACTGCAATTGCAAGTATCCATGACTCATGTTCAGCTTCAAGAAGGATAGCTCCCCATCCCCTTCCCCCCCAATTACCCCCCACCGTATTTGTGTATAAGGACTCTATGTGAAGGATTAGGTATTTATCCAGCTGCGAAAAGGAGTTTATGGATTGTTTGAAATCCCACTCTCATTGCCACTGAAATAACTCTACGAAGGCCAGTATCGGGCCACCAAGTCACCCTTTAGTTACATGACACTGACTAGCTAGCTCAGAGCTGGCTCCTAGAGTGAGTAGAATCCCTGACACTCCTGTTTATATCTGTCAGACAGGACTCCCTGATTGGACCACATTAATAGCCCCAATTAGGGAACTCATATTTTATGAGGTCCATTTGGCTGACCTTGTTCTAATCCCTACACCATACATATCCAGTTGTGTGATAAGGTTGGCTGTCCCCAGTCAAGCAATTACAGAGGAACCTCAATTATTCGAATAGCAATTATCTGAATTTCAGATTATCTAAAGAAGATTTCAAGGTCCTGTGAAAACATTATATCAAAGAGGTGTTACCAGCACTTGTGCGACAATCACATCTTTTGTTTACAATGATTAAAAGTGAATTTGACTTATTGAAATGCTGCCGAGAACAGTCCTGGACATTGATGGGAGCTCAGGCACCGTCTCCAAATGACTGACTTCTCTCCCTCTCTCTCTCTCTCTCTGAATGAAGACAGACAGAATGACAATCTGGGCAAATTCAGAGCACTGAATATTCTCAAATAAAGACACCCAATAATTTCTCTAACATTGCCTTGTACAAGGCAGAGAGGGAATTTGTCAAAAAGTTGCAGTAAAAAACTATGCGTGTGTGCGCATGCGCACACTATTTTGATACTCCCCCCCCAAAGGCAGCAGCAGTATTGCTGTTGGTGCCCAGTCTGGCTGCCGTCTCCACTCCTTTATTTTGTTCCAGAGTTCCATTGGGGAAAAGAGATAAGAGGCATTGGTCACTTCACTCCATCCGCTGGCTGGAAATATGGAGAGTTGAAAGCACATGGTGGGGGGGCGGGGCAGGGTTGTTCACTGACCCACTGTGCTGCTGCCTAGTCTCCTGAACGGGAAGCAGACTCATCAAGTGCTTGCTCTGTCAATCTCATTGAAGTGAAACAATGGCTGGGGGAGGCTTCAGCAATGCTGCAGGTCCCTTGCACACAAGTGTGTGTCTGCTCAGAAACAAACCCTGAGACAGAGAGAGGGAGAGCAAGGCAGGCAGAGAGAGGAAAAAGGAAACTTCAGAAAACTCTGAGTCCCAGAGGAGAGGCATTGGATCAATCATCCGAATAATCAATTATCCGAACAAAATACTGCCTGCCCATCTCGTTTGGATAATTCAGGTTCCTCTGTAAACAGAAAATTCTTTCCACTGTTTAGCACTTTATTTATTTTGCCTCTCCTATTAAAATATTTTCTAATTTGTTTGGAGCTACCAAAACAGCTCAGTCATAAGGACTTCTACTACAAGTCATGTTATTGGTGAGTTATATATTATCATATATGTCTAGAAAGACGCAGTAACTTAATCTCATTAAGTTATTGCCTAATCTCATTACGTTACTTTTCCTATGCTTTTCTAGGCTACTGCTATGCAATGTCTTTCCTCCCACAATCAGAGTTTCTGTCCTAAGTATGTGATAACTTTCTATAGGCATTCCCCGATCAACTAAAAACTTGCACTGGGATTTCTTGCTTTGCATTGTTTCACCTAATGTTGCCAGTCTAGAACTTACCTCATGATTACCATCTTGGGCACGTAGCCACTGTTTGAACTTCCCTATTCCCCCTACAAAGTCACATCCTTCCATTCACACATATGAGTGGTATGAACGTCATCCTTATACCTACTATAGGCAGTTCTCATTTGCATATGATGTGTCTGTTCTGTGGTCAGTATCATTCTGCCTATCTCCATCTCACCCCTTATTTACTGTATTTATTTTTTAGGATTGTCAAGCCTATGAGTATGTGAAGTATACGGTGCTACATTGCCTTCTATTAATTGCTCAAATTCTGAAAGTTTGTAATTAATCCCAATTAACCAAGTTGAATGGACTTTAATAGTTTGAGCACTTTATTGGACAATGTTAAAAATAACACAACACCAGGTTATAGTTCAACAGCTTTATTTGGAAGCACTAGCTTTTGGAACACTGCTCCAACCACCTGATGAAGGAGCAGTGCTCCGAAAGCTAGTGCTTCCAAATAAACCTGTTGGACTATAACCTGATGTTGTATGATTTATTAACTTTGTTCACCCCAGTCCAACACCAGTACCTCCAAGTCATTATTGGACAACCGCTGTTTATCAATTCCACCCTATCACTTTGCTGGGACCAATTCACTCTTAATGATCCTCTCTTTCATAACATACTGAATTTCCGAGAACAATGTTTATCACATACAGTTTTATGAGACATCGTGGAGGTCTCCAAATTTTCACTGAGACTTTGAGTTGATGAACTGTCTTCTCCCTGATTCTTCAAAGATGCAATGGCCCTTTGTGATTGTGTATAATACCATTTAAATCTATCTTGAAATATGTAGGGCTCTGTAATGGGAAGTTACAATATATTTTAGAAGGGAGTCTAATATTCTGGAAAAGATTTTCTAAATAGCATACTGAATAAATAAAGCACTGGTTGCAAACTTTGATAAAACTTGAATTAAAGTAAAATATACAAAAAAACTGAAAATATTTTTCTCTGAAGGAATTTTGTAGCTAAGCGCTGCTGATATAAGTCCAAGGACTCAGAAACTAGGCAATGCAATATCAGTTCATATCAGCAACTTGCAGAGTTGCGATGGAAAATCACAACAAATCACTATTTGTTTGAGATAAATCAATGAACAATTAACCTTTATCTTTAACATACAGAATAAATACAAATAACAATAACCACAATATTCAACCTTAACTTTAGGTAATTTAGACTGACCACAATTTCAAACATAGAAAAGAATGCCTCTGTTGTCCACATTTAGAATGGGGTTTAAACTTTAATCTGTTTTCAAATTCAACAGTGTAGGTGGTAAGAAAAAGGCTACAAAGGTTCTATCACAGGTTTACAATTTATGGATTTTAATATCATTTTCACAGTTGCAAAACCAGATGGGGATATTTAACTTTAACATTTCCATTTAAATCCATAATAATTAAAATTTTGCTTATGTATTCAAACTCTTGTCTCCAGACTAATTTTTATTGCAGAAAATTGTTAAAATGACTGGAAACTTCCTTTACAAACTGCTTAGACGTCTAAAACATACCTTAGGAATAATTGCCAACAAAGCATTTCTTTACAATGACAACATAACAATAGTGATGTTGTTACACAGCACTGGAGATTTGCTTGTGTACATCCCTTATGCAATACTTGAAAATGAAACCTCATTAATTCTTATGTCCCTATTAATTCTTACAAATCCCATGGTTTCTGTGACCTTGTTAGTTTTGCAAAGGAAACTTATTGAAAATATTTAAATAAGCCAAGGTTTGTGGCTTCTTCTGTGACAAGCACATTACCTGTTTGATCAGATTATTCCACATTCTTTCAGCTCCGTTCATGATTCCAATTGAAAGTGATTGTGGACATGGTCAAAAAATACCCATTCACAACTCGAGCTGACAAGACAACACAATGTGGCTGAATCTGAAGACAGAAATAATAGGCCCCCTTCCCCCGCCCACTTGCCAACACCAAGTATTTCAGCCTGCTGCCTAAAAATGTCAGCAAAACTATGTGCAAGAATCCCTAGGGCAAAACAGCCTTCTACATGCACTGGCTAAGTCATGCATAGAGGGTTGCTATCAAAAACTAAGTAAGCTCTCGTGAATGCATTGTGAGCTATTCCTTATGCTATGCTCGGCCTCAGGACTTTGGTTCATTTCATCACTTGTAGCACCTGGTGTTGGTCTTAGAGTTGTACACAAATTACACAAGTTTTCTTGCTTTCAGTCTTAAACCAATATCATCAATTTGGTCCTCATTTTAATTTTTCAACTAAAGAATATTTAAATCTGTTAATTGTCTCCAAGAACATTTGATGTTGTGAAAGAATGTGTTGCTGACTTCTCTTAATGATTGTTACAAAGTTTACAGGGTCTGATTACGTCTAAATTTCAAGCTCCTGACCAGGAATAACACTGTGTCATGTACTTCAATGAACATAGAGTCAGATTATCTTACACTAATATTAAACAGAGGAAATCAATAGTAATGGAAGGAGATTATTGCCCTAGATGGAAAGGTTTACCTAGCATAACATCAGATATGAGAGTGTAGTGCTGGAAGAGCACAGCAGGTCAGGCAGCATTTGAGGAGCAGGAGAATCGATGTTTCAGATATAAACCCTTCACACATTCAGGTGGATCAATCGTTACAAAATCAGAAAGAAATGAAACTAAATGAACCACCTGGCATCAACCTAGGCACCAGAAAAGATAACAACAGAAACAGCCCTGTCGACCCTAAAAAGTCCTCACTAATATCTGGGGGCTTTGCCAAAATTGGGACAGCTGTCTCACAGACTATTCAAGCAACAGCCTGACACCCATACTCACGGAATCATACCTTACAGACAATGTTCCAAACACCACAATTACTATCCCTGGATATGTCCTGTCTCACTGGCAGGACAGACCCAGCAGAGGTAGCATCACAATGGTATACACTCGGGAGGGAGTTACCTTAGAAGTCCTCAACATTGACTCCAGACCTGATGAAGTCTCATGGCTTCAGGTTAAATATAGACAAGGAAATCTCCTGCTGTTTACCACCTACCGTCTTCCCTCAGCTGACGAATCGGTATTCTGCCATGTTGAACAACACTTAGAGGAAGCACTGAGAATGGCAAGGGTACAAAATGTACTCCGGTTGGGGGATTTCAAAGTCCACCACCGAGAATGGCTCAGCAGCAGTACTACTGATCAAGGGGATTGGATCCTAAAGGACATAGCTGCAGCCAGTAATGAGGAATACAAAAGGAGGGAAAAACATACCTAACTTCATCCTTACCAAATTGCCAGCTGCAGATGCATCTATTCATAATAGTATTGGCAAGAGAGACCACCGCACTGCCCTTGTGGAGAAAAAATCCTGCGTTCACAGTGAGAATAACCTCCAATGTGTTGTGTGACATTATCACCATGCTAAATGGGACAGACTTTGAACTGATCTAGCATCTCAAGACTTGGCATCCATGAAGCGCCAGTTTGCCTGAGGGGCTGGCAAAGGGCAGGAATCTCTTCTTAAATTTTATTCTCAGGGTGTTAATTTACTGCCTGGTTCCCTACACCCCATGGCATCTCAAAGTCTGGCCCCTAAACATATCCCAAACCCTGATCCAATATAGCTCTCCTCTTCAAGCCTGGAGAACAGTACTAGCACTGGGCATATCTCTCAATGGTATTGATAGCATTAGAAAGCTACTAACATCTAATTGGCTAGCATCTGTGAGGTGGACCACCTGTCCCTGAGTGCCAAAATCCTTCACCAGGTCTACTAATGGCTAACAAGCATCAACTGATGTGGGACAGCCTTTCTTCTGCTGGGTAGGTTCTTCCACAGACTGTTTATCTGGGGGATGGTGGAAGGGAGTTGGAGATGACATAAAGTCCAGTTCAATATGTTTATAAATGCTTGAATTATGACAATTCCATATCATTGCATGAAATACTGTAAAATAATTTAATTTAATATTTTAGTGGCAATTGCAAAATCTGCATCAAAACTGTTTTATTGTTATGTTAAATCATCGTGATCTTCCATGTGATGTTTACTTCAAGCTGTTACTTACTGTTCCAAGGACTGAGACTCACTAATATGTCAATATGCTTCTTTAGTTCAAACATAAAGAGGTCTTAACAAGACTGCTAGATATATATCTACCTTTATGCTCAGGGGTGCACTAGTTGGGAAACCCATGTTTATTTGCCCAGTCATGAGGTCTAAGCAAAACTACTGAGGTTGTTAGTGGAACTGAAAAATATAAGAGTCAGGGGATTTGTAGAGGATGATTTGTCAAGGTGACCTCCAAGGTTACAGCTTGAGTCATATGCTGGTAATCCTGAAAAGCTATTTTACAACAATAACATGGAAGATTTGACAAAAGCTTCAGAAGATCCATAAACCAGAACATCTTTCAACAGAACTTTGAATTTTTACAACATTACTACAGTGGCTATCGTTCAAAAATTATCCTAATGGATATAATAGACTTTCAAACAATCAGCAATTCCTTGTCAGGTGTTCTACAAATACAAAATTTTCTTTTTATGGTCTATCAAACTGGGTTTCTCTTTCAGGAATACACGGCATTACAGTAAAATTGCATTTGTATCTCTAATTCTATACAGTCAGTTTTAACCCCTGCTAACATGAATGAAACATGCAGAGCAAGCGGAAAGGATATAATTTGCTTTGGTCTCATGTCACTTTGTGCCATTATTTTACCTATAAAACTTATAATATAGGTGATGACAGGAGGTTAAAGCCTCACTGAAATGGAGAGGTTATGTTCTGATTATGTCATTCAGATCCTGACATGATTTAAATGCGTAGTCATGCATTTAGACCTTTGTCCTGTTTTGAATAGAGAAGAATCAAATGAATAAAGATTAATATAGTATCATCAGGACATTCAGGACTTTACAAACAATGTATTATCTTTGAAATGTAGCCATGATTGTAAAGGTGACTGCCAAGATATACATCGTAAGATTTAGAGTCATAGAGTCACAAACTGTAGAAGATGTCCTTTAGCCCATTGAGTCTACATCGTCCTATTTATACGCATCTTACTTTCCAGCACTTCTTCCATAATCTTGAATGATATGACATTTAAAATGCCAATCCAACTACTTTTTAAAGTACTTTCATCAACAGAAAGGAAATAAATTATCAGTTAACCTATTTAGTGAAAGATAAAAATACATGGAAAGCAACTGGCCCAGTTGGAGTACTCTCTTCCTGCATGGACCAGTTGGTGGGAGTATTCACAGGCAACTTTAACCTCCCCTTGAGGTTCCAACCTGGTTGAAGAAGACCATTGCCATCCCAGTGGCAAAGAAAGGTCACGCAGTCTGCCTGATTGACTATTGCCTGGTGGCTCTGACATCCATCATTATGAAGTGATTCGGGACGTTAGTAATGGCACACAAGACTGCCTTGATCTACTACTATTCATCTATTTCATAATAAATCCATTCCAGATATCATCTCTCTGGCCCTACATTCTTCCTTGGAATATTTGGAAAACACGGACTCCTACATCAGATTACTATTTATTGACTTTAGCTTCACCTTCAACACAATAATTCCAACCAAACGTATCGCCAAACTCAAAGACCTAAGAGTCTGCTGCCTCTCTGCAACTGTGGTGCTTCCTGACCCACATACTGCAATCAGTAGGGATAGGCAACAACTGGATATACGTTTGCTCGGTGAGCTGGAAAGTTTGTTTTCAGATCTTTCATCACCATACTAGGTAACATCATCAGTGAGCCTCTGGTGAAGTGCTGGTGTTATGACCCGCTTTCTAGTTATATGTTTAGGTTTCCTTGGGTTGGCGATGTCATTTCCTATGGTGATGTCATTTCCTGTTTTTTTCCTTAGAGGGTGGTAAATGGGGTCCACCTTGATGTGTTTGTTGATAGAGTTCCGGTTGGAATGCCATGCTTCTAGGACTTCTCGTGCATGTCTCTGTTTGGCTTGTCCTAGGATGGATGCGTTGTTCCAGTCAAAGTGGTGTCCTTCCTCATCTGTATGTAAGGATACTAGTGAGAGTGGGTCATGTCTTTTTGTGGCTAGTTGGTGTTAATGTATCCTGGTGGCTAGTTTTCTGCCTGTTTGTTACAGTTCTTGCAAAATGATTTGTTAATAACATTTGTTTTGCTTGTCTGTATAAGGTCTCTTAAGTTCATTAGCTGCTGTTTTAGTGTATTGGTGGGTTTGTGGGCTACCATGATGCCAAGTGGTCTGAGTAGCCTGGCAGTCATTTCCAAAATGTCTGAGGCAGGGGAGAGTGGCTAGGGTTTCTGGAGTGTTTTGTCTGCTTGTTTGGGTTTGTTGCTGAGAAATCAATGGACTGTGTTCATTGGGTACCCGTTCTTTTTGAAAACGCTGTATAGGTAATTTTCCTCTGTTCCACTTAGTCCCTCTGTGCTGCAGTGTGTGGTGGCTCCTTGAAATAATGTTTAATGCAGCTTTGTTTGTGGATGTTGGGATGATTGCTTCTGTAGTTCAGTATTTGGTCCTAGTATGTGTTGTTTTCCTGTAGATGCTGGTTTGAAGTTCCCCATTGACGGTTCGCTCTACTGTGACATCTAGGAATGGCAGTTTGTTACTGTTTTCCTCCTCTTTTGTGAATTTTATGCCAGTAGGGGTATTATTGATGGTCTTGGTTTCCTCTAATTTGTTTCATTTAGTGATGACAAAGGTATCATCCACGTAGCGGACCCAAAGTTTGGGTTGGAGGTTGTTCGAGTCTCTGCATTACTGCCTCTGCTAAGAAGGTGATCCCATGGGTGTTCCATTGGTTTGTCTGTAGGCTTTGTTATTGAAAGTGAAGTGGGTGGTAAGGCATAAGTCCACTAGCTTGACGATGTTGTTTTTGCTGATGAAGTTGATGGTGTTTGGTATATGTACCTTTTGTTCTAATAGTGTAGTCAGTGTTTCTTTGACCAGATTGATGTTGATGGCTGTGAACAGAACAAAATACATTGCAAGAACTGTAACAAATATTACATTGGACAAACAGGCAGAAAACTAGCCACCAGGATACATGAAATCAACAAGCCACATAAAGACATGACCCACTATCATTAGTATCCTTAAATACAAATGAGGAAGGACACCATTTTGACAGGGACAACACACCCATCCTAGGACAAGTCAAACAGAGACACGCATGAGAATTCCTAGAAACATGGCATTTCAACCAGAACTCTATCAACAAACATGTTGAGTTAGACCCCATCTACCACTCTCTAAGGGAAAAAAGGAAATGACATCACTACATGAAATGACATCAGCACAGTAAATGACATCACCAACCCAAGGAAACCTAAATAGAAAGCAGGTCATAACACCAGTGCTTCACCGGAGGCTCACTGATGATGTTACCTATTATGGTGTCAAAACGTCTGAGAATGAACCTTGCAGCTCAGTGGGCAAACTTACACCCAGAACATCAACCTGAGCAACAAATCTTCTCAAAACCCAAAGGAAACAACACTTCTTCCATGATAATTCTCAACACTGGTGTCCCACAAAACTGCATATTCAGCCCCTTACTATACTCTGTATATACTAATGACTATGTGGCCAAAGTCAGCTGTAGCTCCATTTATATATTTGCTGATGACACCACTAATGGATTCAGATCTCAAATAATGATGAGACAGAGTATAGGAAAGGGATAAAGAGCTGGGTGATATGGTGTAAAGACAACAATCTTTCCCTCAATGTCAGCAAACAAAGGAGCTGGTTATCAACTTCAGGAAGCAGAGTGGAGGACTTGCCCCTGTCTGCATCAGTGGTGCTGAGGTGGAGATGGTTGAGAGCTTCAGGTTCCCAGAAGTAAATATCACCAACTATCTATCCTGCTCCATCCACATTATCACCACAGTCAAGAAAGCACACCATCACCTCTACTTCCTCGGTATGTTAAAGAGATTCAACATCAAAAAAAGAAAAAAAAAAGACACAACCCCCTCTCCCTCATAGCCTAACACACAGATGAAACAAAAAACACCATTTCGACTGGGACAACACATCTATCCTGGGACAGGCTAAGCAAAGACATGCCAGAGAATTCCTAGAGGCCTGGCACTCCAACCACAACGCCATAAACAAGCACATAGATCTAGATGCCATCTATCAACCCCTCAGCAAATGAACAGGAAATGACATCACTACAAACCCCAGGAACCCCATCCAGGAGAAAGATATAAATAGAAAGCAGGAGACAACAGCTTCACTTCACTTGGAGGTTGCCACTGCTAATGTTACCTAGCCAGGTAATGAAACGTCTGGATATCAAACCTACAGCTCAGCAAGCAAACCTACTCCCTAAACCTCAACCTGATCTACAAACCTTCACAAACCTTGCGAGATTCAACATGTCCTCAATGCCCCTTGCCAATTATCGACACACTACAGATAGCATCTTAACTGGAAGCAACACAGCTTGGTATGGCAACTGCTCTGTCCAAGGATACAAGAAATTGCAGTGAGTTGTGAACACAGCCCAGTCCATCACAAAATCAGCCTTCCTTCCATTGACTCTGTCTACACTTTATGCTGCCTTGGGAAAGCAGCCATATAATCAAAGATCCTCTCATCCCGATTATACTCTCTTTCATCGGGCAGAAGGTAAAAATATTTGAAAACAGGTACCATCAGATTCAACTACAACTGTTATCAGACTTATGAATGAACCTCTCATACATTTGAGTTGACATTTCCCTGCACCTTCTCTGTAGCTGTAACACTATATTCTGCATTCTGTTGTATTACTCTAATGTATTTGATAGTAGCCAAAACAAAAGTTTTCATTGTATCTTGGTACATGTGACAATAATACATCAAATAATACTGAGAAAATTCCCTATTTTGAATTGCACTATGGGATATTTTTATTCTCACTTCCAACAGGATAAATAGGGCTTGGTTGAATAGACATAACCCCACTCCTCCTGTAGTGATAAAAGCAAAGTACTGCTAATGCTGGAAATCCAAAATTAAAAGCGAAAATCTTGGAGAAACTCAGTAGGTTTGGCAACATCTGTGGAGCAAGAACCAGAATTAACACTTTGAGTCCAATATGACTCTTCTCGGGAACTCTTCTACACTTATATTGGACTCAAAACATTAACTCTATATCTCTCTCTGCACATGCTGCCAGACCTGCTGAGTTTCTCCAACACTTTATATTTTTATTTATTACTTCTGGAATATCAGAGGTAAAGTGACCAAGTTTACAAATGGATATGTTACAGGGAAAGTCAACAACTATGTTTTAAGTCCATTTATTTACACAATTTGAACATGTAAAATATTTTCTCATTGTCCAATATTTCCCTTCCAAACTTTGATAATCAGCTCACTCAGCATTGATTAAGCATCAAATCTGGAACTTTGAGTGCTTCTGGTTCACCTACTTAGTTTGACATTTCTCTAGATTTCCACTGTACTACTCTTAAGCAGTGAATACCTTCGTATTTCCTGCTATGTTAATGTGACTCTGATGGAAACCTAATTTATAAGCATGAACAGAGTTTCTACTGAACTTTTACCAAAGTTACAACAGTTAATGGGAAAAGTCAACAGGATGTTCCCGATAGACATCTGAGGAAGCATTCTAATTTTAATGGCATATTGTACATATATTAGAAATGTGTGGTTTTTGACTCTACGTTGATTCCAGGCTATGTAGTTATTTATTTCTTCAGTTCTGAAGAAGTCACTGGACTCAAAATGTTCACTCTGTTTTCTCTCCACAGATGCTGTCAGACCTGTTGAGTTTCTCCAGCAATTTATGTTTTTGTTTTAGATCTTCAGCACCGCACTTTTTTTGGTTTTACTTTAGGTTATGTGTGATTCTGCCACATTATGTGAAGTGGATTCCATTCATTTTAATGGTGGCATTCTTAAGTTGATTGTATCCTGGAGGATCATCAGGAATGGATGCTCCATTTGACCTAAATGCTAGACATGGCATGGATATGGTAAGAAAAGAACAAAATAACTTGGGAATGTGTCCAATTAAACCCATTGTGGGAACAAATTATTGTACAGCTCTGTTTGTAGTCAATGCCAATTAAGTTTATCAAGTAAATCAACCAAATACACAACCCATGAATGTCATTGTAACCTTAATTGCTTAACTGTGCACAGGAATCAATTTCTTGAATTGCATTTTTCCTCAAGTTTTAGTTTTCTTGGTTTATCCATGTTTGGGCTTACTCATTCGATTCCCTAATCTAAAGGACATAGCAATTCCCAGCAGTTACCGATGGAAGTCTGTAATCACCAATGAGAAAATTTACAAGTCTCAGTAATTCTTCCAATAAAGTGACACAGATTTAGGCTGTGCATCCCATAATGGGAATTCTTTCTGTTAAAGAATCAAAGGCATAAAATGTATACCGTACTATTCCATTCCACATCAAAAATACTTCAACACACCAACTATGAATGAAAACCATTGACATATTTTCCCTGTAACTGTGGGATAATGTTGTGACTGTAGTCATTTCATGATTCATTAGAGTTTTGAACACTGTAGTAAGATTTTTCAAATTAATTCTCCAGAACATTTTAATTATATAATTTAAAATGCATTTTAGTAGAGAGGTATGATATGACATTTTTCTCTTTATTTACATCCCTGTTCAAGAATGCTAATGCATACACTCAGTTTTGATCAGCTGTCAAATTTCCAAGATTTAAATGGGCCTTCATAAGAGACATGGCTGTAGAGCAGCTGACTGTATTTTTAAAAGAAAGATACCTATTGTAGTTATAGGTGTATGGACTGATTAATTCAAAAATGCAGAATTTCTTTATTAAAAATATGGGCCTAGATCTTTTAATGAGGGACCACCATACTCAGACTGCCAGTCCTCTTATATTTTTGTGTTAGTGTTGAGATCCACATTCCTAGCAAGGAATTATGATCCCAGTTCATTCAGAAATGAGGAGCGTAGCTGAAATCAATACAGAACCCCACAGTGTGGAATAGATGGGGAGAGTCAAACCACCCTACTTTTATAACAGTCAATTGCCGTGTTCTTAGATTTAAATGTCCAACATCACTTTGTCAACTTCTGTGAAATGTTAAATAGTTAAGATAGATTTGGGATCAGAATGGCAGTTAGAGCCATAGAGATGTACAGACCAGAAACAAACTCTTCGGTTCAAATCGTCCATGCTGACCAGATATCCTAAACTGATCTGGTCCCGTATGCCCTCATTTGGCCCATTTCCCTCTAAACCTTTTCTATTCATGTACCCATCCAGATGCCATTTAAATGTTGTTATTGTACCAGCCTCTACTATCTCCTCTTGCAGCTCATTTGATACACACATCACCTTCTGTGTGAAAAAGTTGCCTCTTAGGTCTCTTTTAAATTTTTTCCCCTCTCATCTTAACCCTGTGCCCTCTAATTTTGGACTGTCCTACCCTGGGGAAAATACCTTGGGTATTTACCCTATCCATGTCCCTCATGATTTTATAACTTTCCTTGGTATCCCCCCTCAGCCTCCGATGCTCCAGGGAAAACAGCCTCAGCCTATTCAACATCTCTCTCCAACTTAAGCTTAAACCCTCAAAAACTGGAACACCTTTGTAAATCTGTTCTGAAATATTTCAAGCTTACAACATATTTCCTATGGCAGGAGACCAGAATTGAACGCAGTATTCCAAACATGGACTCACCAATGTCCTGTACAGTTGCAACATGACCTCCCAATTCCTATACACAATGCACTGACCAATATAGGCAAGTTCTGGGTATAGTTTTTCTCGCTGAGCTGGAAACTTCATTTTCAGATGTTTTGTCACCATAGTCGGTAACATCATCAGTGAGCCTCCGGTGAAGCATTGGCGGTATGGCCCACTTTTGATTTATGTGCTTAGGTTTCCTTGGGTTGGTGATGTCATCACTGATGATGTTACCTAGTATAGTAACGAAACGTCTAAAAACGAACTTTCCAGCTCAGCGAGCAAACTTACATTCAAAACCTCAACCTGAGCTACAAATCTTCTTAAGACCCGCTAATATAGGCAAGTGTATCAAATGCCTTCTTCACTACCCTGTGACTCCACTTTCAAAGAACAGTGAATCTGCACCCCAAGGTGTTCAGCTACACTCTTCATGACTTTTCCAAATATCACTACTAATTTCCCCAAGATCTGTAGCTTCCATATCCTTCTCCACAGTAAACATTGATGTGAAATGCTTGTTTAGTATCTCACCCATCTCCTGCAGTTCCATACATAAGTGACCTTGTTGATTTTTAAGGGCCCAGTTCCCTCCCTAGTTACTCTTTTGTCCTTAAAGTATCTGTAAAATCTCTTTGGATTCTCCTTTACCTTAATTGCCAAAGCTATCTTATGTTCTCTTTTTGGCCTTCTGATTTCCCTCTTGAGTATACTCCTACAGTCCTTATACTCCAAGGGATTCACTTGAGCCCTCCTTATACCTGACATACATCTTCTTTTTCTTGCCCATAGCCTTAATTTCTCTCATCATCCTGCATTTACTATATCTACCAGCCATGTCCTTCACACTAACCGGAACATACTATCTCTGGACTCTCATTATTTCATTTTTGAATGTCTCCGACTTTACAGCTGTCCCTTTAGCTGAAAATAGCTGCCCCCAATCAGCTTTTGAAAGTTCTTGCCAAATACCATCAAATTTGGCCTTCCTCCAATTTAAAAATTTAATTTTTTGATCAGGTCTATCCTTTTCAATAGCTATTTTAAAACTAATAGAATTATGGTCTCACTGGCCCAAGAGTGCTCCCCCCACTGACACCTCAGTCATTTGCCCTGCTTTATTTTCCAAGAGAAGGCCAAGTTTTATTCCTTCTCTAGTAGGTACATCCACATATTGAATAAGAAAATTTTCATTTTGATTAAAGGTTAGGGTGACAGGCAGGTATGGTGCCAGGCAAGTAGGGTTTCTAGTTGGTAAAATGTCAGATAAGGTGGGTAGGGCGCCAGGTAAATGTTGGAGTGGCTAGGGTTTTTGGGATACAGTTGGTGATTTGGCAGCATTGGGGAGGGGGAGGGGTTGGAGGTGGGGTGTTGGTTAGGAATGCTGAAATTGGCAGGTGAGGTGAGTTTCATGTGTGGAATGGCTTGGAGATTTTGAAGGGCTGGGGAGGGGTGTGGTGTGCAGTTAGAGGTCAATGTCAAGCAGTGTAAGATGCCAAGAAGGTAGTACCTGGGTGATGTGTGGTGCATCACAGGCTTATTTTAATATGTACATGTTAGACTGAATGTTTCCTTGTCCATCTTTTCCTGATTGACCATTAACAATAGAAGCAGCGCTCACTGAGTTATCGGGTGGGCAGTCAGGCGGGGATTGAGGAAGATTTGTTTGAGGGTTTCAGACATAGCACATTTGTCAATTTACAATACTCAATATCCTGGGCAATTCTCATGGAGTGTCTTGTGTTTGGAACTCCAGAGGGTCCCAGTGTGCACTTCCAGTCTGTGCTGTGGAATGTATTGTCTGGCAATCAGAATATCCGTGACATGGTTTAAGTATGTTTTGTGAGAAAAAAATTTATTTAGGTCTCACCTTTGTCAGTATCTAATCACTTCAATTGGCTTATTACCTTATAGATTTGTGAGAATTATCTGGAATTCTTTGTGAATAAAATTGTCAAGAATTTCCTTGTGTCAGCCAAACAAATCTATGTGTCACTTAAATTTGATCACAAAGTTCAATATTTGTCCATCAGTTAGCTTTTTCCCCTTTTTCCACTTCAATACTTTTGCTTAGAATCTTTGATAAAAAACTGAGTTACACTCTAGTGTAGCACTGAAGAAGTATTAACCAAAAGAGATGCTATATTCCAGATGAATTGGTTAATTATCTGCCCTTACATTTGAAAGGAAGAAACCATGGCAGCTGCATTTGCTATATTACAACAGTTAAAAGTTGGATGTATAGTAGCCTGGGAAGCCCAGAGGTCAAATTGGGAACTAATCAATTCATTTTTTAATCTTGTTTTGTGCCCTGAAAGGTGTTCCTCAGCCTTGGTTTGAAAACTTTTTCCATTTCACTTTACTTGGTCTATTTAATTTATGGGCATTACTTATCTTTTGGTGACTTTGAAGCATCCTGGGTTATTGCTGTTAATCTTCAAAGCTCTGGAACCATCGTATTCACCCATCTTCAAAGTGATCATTCAACATATAATTCTTTCCCATGAAATTATAAAACATCTAACATAACCACTTCTTTTTACAATGTCCTGTATTTTTGAAATACAAATCTAACCATTTTCAAATTATCTACTCTTATCTCATTATTTTCAAAATAACTGTCATATATACTTGCAGACCTCATCAGTCACCTTGGATTATCATTGAACAAAAAGGAGAGTTAAAAAGGAATAGGCATCGACTTAGGCAGTAACAGCTCTTGTGGTTCAGACAGCATTCAGCAGATACTTGGGGCTCCATTCTCATGATCTGTGTCATCTGAACCTCTTGAAATGTCAGTGTATAGCAATACATCCAAGATACCCATTATGCGATAATGTATACTGTGGAGTAAATAACTCAATAGATTGCTGAGCTAATAATGACCTTTGACTTGGCATTCAATGCTTTAATCATACTAACAATGCTCTGCATGCAATACAGACGTCAGCGAAGGACAATGCAGCATATTTTAAACTTTTTTTTCCTCTAGAATATTGCAAACAGTAGGTATTATAACAATAACAGATATTCATAAGCGACCAGAAGGCTGTAACTTAATCTTGGGGTTCAATTTATATCAATGAACCACTTAAGCTAAGTTCTCACAGTCTCTTACATCATCTGTACACCTTGATTGAGCAGATAGTTTTTGTTTTAACTCCTCCCAGGACACTATTCATCTATATGTAACATGAGAATGTCACATTTTCTTTACGCCAAAACTTTTTTTTTTAAACTTAAGATTTTCTCATCTTTCACTCCTGAAACGTATTGTACAAACCTTCATTTGTCCTTTTAACCACCTTTATTGTGCTGTATTTGGATCTAACACTCTGCCTCCCCATGTAATTTTCCAAACTTGGTCACTTAGGTGTAATTGTTATTTTGATGTTTTGTTTAGAGCAATGATGCAAGTAGTTAAATCAGTTGTATATAAAACTTAACCTGTAGAGTCCCAACTTGCTCATTTTACCTGGATATGACACCTGCATTTCGACAGACATTCATCAACATTTGAATATAATACGCTCCACATATATGCACCAATGCTTGTGTACGTGTGTGTGTGTGTGAAAGTCAAGGTGCTTTTATTATTTCATTTGGTCTGGCAAATTATATTTTTCTTTTCAAAATTTACAAGGAAATCTATCTGTTTGTGACTTTTATCACGACAGCCTGCAGACAAACACTCATTGAGTCAGCAAGCCTCCTTATAATAACTCTTGTTCAGGTGAAATGAATAGTGGGAAAAGAGGGGAACAATTTCACACCTTTTCACCTGTTTGTGATAACATGTCACAGCCTGGAGTTTGAACTCACAATACATACAGAGGTGAAGTGGGTGAGTGGTTTCTGATAACGGGAAATGTAAAAATGCATGATGTCAATTATAGTATTTTCACGCAACTTCTGAATGGCTATATGATTTCCAGATTTCCAAATAATTAATGTCAGCAGATGTGATGATAATTCAGAAAATTCAATTTCACCTTCACCCTTCGAAAAGGCATGTAAGCTGAAGCTTAGAGGTCAAAGGGAGAATGCAGTAAACCTTGCCAGACAAAGTAGAAAGTCAAAGGCTGCAAGTGCTTCAGCAACACTTCTTGGTATGAGCTGCTGGGGTCTTCGAGTCCCCAGTATGGTAGAGCAAAGGGGACGTGTAATATACTGTTCCTTACGAACAGGTGGAGGAAACTAGCTGGCAGTATCGAGGTGATATGATTGGAAGTGGAACAAGATATAGCAAGAGCAACATGTTGCTGTTATGCCTGTGGGATACATTGTAGAACATGAAGGGTGGCAAGAAAGGTGACAGTAATGCCATGTTCACTACATACTGTTGTGTTGATCACCCTAACCCCTTCATAAGCATGTTTAAAACATAAATAACAACAGACTATTCTCCACCTACAGTCCCAGGAGTTGCTCTTTCCCATGTACTTTCCCATCCAATTCCCATGACTCCCTTAGAGAGCAGAATTCTACCAATCTCAGCCCTGATATATTCAACTGCTAAATGTCCAAAATCATCTAGGGAAGAGAATTTTGAAAATTCAAAATTAACTCGATTAAGAGGTTTCTCTTTGTTTAAATCTGAAAGCATCCTTCCCTTATAATTTTATAACGCTCTAACTCTTTCCTATGAACTCTCCAGCTAGGAGAACCAATTTCCTGGCGCCTATTTTCCCTGTCTTCTTAAAGCTACTCCAGCACATCCCTCCTTAGGCTAGACTACCATGGTTGAGGCAGGAATTGTGAAATCAGGATGTATATAATTTTCATTCCCTTCCCTCCAGTACAGCAGAACCAGCAAATGTTATTGTTATGGCTACGTGTCAGGGCCGTTAATCTTGAACCAAGGGGGATAAGTCAGATGACAAATCTTTGCATGAACATCGGCCCAAATTTGAACATGAGTGGGAAGTACCCTAGACTTCCTCCCCCACTCAAGGAGGCCCCATGCCTGACAACCCCCAGACACTCCCAATAATCCTTATCCTCTCATTCCATAATCTCTCCATACACCTCTCAATAGCTCCACTGTACCCAGAATCCCATACCTTCAAATCCTCTCCATTTTCTATAGGACCATAACACATAGGATAGACACAATTAGCAGAATGGTCTACTTCTGATCCTATCATTCATTGGGATCACTCATCTATCCTATCACTCATCTCAATCCTCAACTCATTTGCCTCTCATTCTTTTCAAATCCAATGAGTACAGGCCCAACCAACTCAACCTCTCCACACAAGACAGTTCCTTCACGCCCCAGATCAGCTGAGTGAATCTTCCACCAATGCCAATATATCTTTCTTTAGATAAGAGACCTAACAGGATGTCACTTGTCAGTTTCAGCAAGACCTCCCTAGTTGCTATAATCCATTCCTTTTGAAATAAAGGCTAACATTCCACTTGCATTCCCTATTACCCATTGAACTGGTACATTAGCTTTTTGTGGTTTATGCACAAGATGTCCCAAAAATGAGGTGTCAACTTGGTGAAGCTACAGCACAGGATTACTTGCATGTCACACAGTATGCATGTAGAGGGCTAAGCAATCCTGATTAGATCTAAGTTCTGCACAAAATCAGAAATTGCTGAAAAATCTCAGCAGGTCTGGCAGCATCTGTAGAGAAAAAGCAGAGTTAATATTTCAGATCCAAAAGGTTCACTGGACTGAAATGTTGACTTTGCTTTCTCTCCACAGATGCTGTCAGACCTGCTGAAGTTTTCCAGCATTTTTAAATTTTGTTTCTGATTTCCAGCATCTGCAGCTTTTTTTTGTTTATTTGTCTAAGCTTTGCATGTCTGCCATATCCAGTCGTAAATGATTGTGGACAATTGAACAACTAACAGGAGGAGGAGGTTCCACAAAAATCTCCATTATCAATAATAGGAAATTCAGCACATCAGTGCAAAAGATTGGGGTGAAGAATTTGCATTCACCTTCAGCCAGAATGTTGGGTGGTCGATCCACCTCAACCTCCTCTTAAGGTTTCCATCACAGTATCATTCTTCAGCCAATTTGGTTCAGTCCGCAAGATGCCAAGAAACAATTGTAGACACTGAATACTGTAAAGGCTATGGACCCTGACAACCTTCCATCAATAGTATGGACACGTGTGCTCCAGAAATAGCTGCACCCCAAGCAAAGTTGTTCCAGCACAGCTACAGCACTGACATTCACTTGACAATATGGAAAAACAGTACAAATCCAACACAACCAATAACCATCATACCAGTCTGCTGTCTATCATCAGTGAAGTGTTGAAAGGGGTATTTGCCAGTGGTATCAACCAACACTTGCTAAGCTGTTCACTGATGCTTAGTTGGGTTCTTCCAGGGTCACTCAGTTCCTGACCTCATTACAGCATTGGTCCAAACATGGACAAAACCAGAGATTGTAGAAAGATTACAGCACCGGAAGGGACCATTCAGCCCATTATATCTGCACTGGCTGAATGAGTAAGCAAACCATTATAATTCTATCTACCAGCACCTGATTTGTAGCATTGCAGGTATATCCAGGTTCATTTGAATTTACTCGAGGGCTTGCTCCTCAATTTAACTGGCAGTGAATTTAAGACACCCTTCACCCTCTGGGTGAAAATATTTTCCTGATGCATCCTCTACTCCTCTATCAATCACCTTAAATTGATGCTTCCTGGTAATTGACCTCTCCATTAGGGGAAACAAGTCTTCCCTGTCCATTCTATCCAAGATCCTCATTATTTTGGAGATAATTTTCAGGTCCCTTTGTTCTGATGAAAACAACCATAGCCTATCCAATCTTTTGTCATATCTGCAATTTTGAAGTTCAGGACAACATTCTTGTAATCATTTGCATTTTCTCTACAGCAATTGTGTCCTTCCTGTAATGTTGTCCAGAATTGTACTCAAAACTCCAGCTGTAGCCTAACCAGTGTCTAATATAGTTCCAGGAATACATCCCTGATCACGGATTCAATACATCCCCCCAATGAAGGAAAGCACTCCCATCGACCTTCTTTACCACCTTTATCTACTTATCTTGCCACCTTCAGAGACCTGTGGATCTATGCATCAAGATCTCGCACTTTCTCTATCCTTTCAATACTCTCCCATTTACTATGTATTCTTTTGCCTTGTTTGCCCTCTCCAAATACAAAATCTCACATTTTTCCAGATTGAATTTTATTAACTATTTCTCATCCATTCAACCAAACAATTGATTCTTCCTGCAGTTGACAGCCAAACTCTTCACTTTCAATTCATCGGCCAATTTTTGTGTTGTCTGCAAATCTTTTAACCATGTTCCCTACGAATAAATGCAGATAACTAATATATACCACAAACAATAAGGGATCCATATCTGAGGCCTGTGGAACTCCCACTGAAAACTGCTTTCCAGCTTTCCACTGAAACACCTGTGACTATTATCCTTTATATTCTGACACTGAGCTAAATTGGATGTAACTTACCACACTTCCTGTCACCAGGGGTTTTAATTTTTCAGATCAGTCCGCCCTGTGGTACCTTGTCAAATACCTTACTAAAATGCTTGTTTATAACATTCATTGCACAATGCTCATCAATCCTCCTTGTTACTATCTCAAAGACATGACTTTTCCTTGATAAAACTCACAAGGTAAAACGGGTTCAGTTAGAATATTTTTCAGTCAGATTTAAATGTGAACAGAGCCAAAGAATAGTAGATATACAGAGACAGGTTAAGGAATGAGACCATGGCAAAGGGCCCAGGTCTTGGACTGGATGATAGAAACATGAAAACAGAATAGACTGCACTAACTGGCAGGATAAGAGATGGATGAACAATAATGCCTGATCTAAATACTACAGGAAATATGGAAATTGATGCTGGTACAGTTCAGTGAACTGTCTTAGACTGCCCATGCTGGCTATCCCTACATATACTTCAATAAACAATTATAAACTATAGCTGAGTCTCCTGGTGGTTTGTCAAGTCACACCAAAATAAAACTTTGCTAACTATCCCTATTTAATCTGTGCCCTTCCAAGTAACAGTTAATTCTATCTCTCAATGTGTCCAGTAGCTTTCCCACAATTGAGATCAGGCCGATCACCTTATAATTATGTGGGCTATCCCTTGAACCCTTCTTGAATAATGGTGCAATGTTGAGGGCTTCAAATCCCTGATAACACACCTGTATCCAGTAATCCTCAAGTCCTCAGAGCATCCACTATTTTATTCCTGGTTTTTTTTTTAACAGCCTAAGATACAATTCATCCAGGTACCTGGTGAGTTATCCACTTTCAAGCTTATTCCTTATAGTACTTTGCTTCTCATTATGATTATGTTCTCTAATATGTCACACTGCTGATCTTTCACTGGAAAATCTTCCCTCTCCTTTTGAAAACAAGCAAATTACTTTGTTTGAACCATAGTCATATCTTCTGTATCTGTGCACAAGTTACCACACACATCTGATAGAACCAATCTTTTACTGAGACATCCTCTCGCACTTAATGACTTTAAGGAGCCCTGACAGAACTTCAATGAGAACTGGGGAAAATTCTTCACTAATTAGTCACATCTAGTGCAAAGGAAGATGGTTGTGATCATTGGGCATCAATCATCTCAGTCCAAGGACATCAACTGAGTTCCTCAATATAGAATTGAGGCCCAGTTGCCTGCAACTGCATCAATGTCCTTTCATCGATTAGGAGGTCTAAAACATATTTACTGATGACTACATAATGTTCAAGACCATTTACAAATGTTCAGATACAAAAGAGGTCCATGTCCTTCTGCAGCAAGGTTTGCACAGAATCTAGGCTTGGGCAGATAAGAAGCAGGTAACATTTCCTTTCACATATGTGTCAAGTACTGACCCATCTCCAACAATAGAAAATCTAACTAGAGTTTAAGTTCAACAGCATTTCCATCAACAAATCTGTCTCTAGCAATATCCTGGGGGCTACCATTGACCAGAAACTGAATTGGACCAGTCACATAGTTACTGTGGCTACAAAGTCAGCAAACAGGCTAAAACTTCTGCACTGAGTCACTTTCCAATTCCTCAATACCAGTATACCATTAAAAGGCCAAATATCAGAAGTGTGATGGAAAACTATCCAATTGTCTTGATGGGTGTGGCTCCAACAAAACTCAAGAAGGTTGACACAATTGACAATAAAGCAGCCTCCTTAACAGACACCAAATCCACCACCTTCCACATTCAATCCTATCACCACCAATGCACAGTGTCAACAGGAGATATCAGCTACAGGTTTCACTGTAGGAACTCACCAAGCCTGCTTTGATAGCTTCTTCCAAACTGTAAAATCTGCAACTTAAAAGATCACGGGCAAAAGATCACTGAATTACAAATGTTTGTGAATGGCAGAGAATGAGAACTAACCTTCCCATCATTTCCTAATGAATACGTGCAGAATCAGTGGAAATCTCAATAGGCTTGGTCATCAGAGATGGAGAGATGAGCAGTCTATTCGCATGGATGATGGAATTATTATCAGATATGCAACACTAAATAACAACAGCAAGTGAAATGTGATCACGTCCATAATGATAAGTCAAGTATTCTTAACTAAACTGTACTTAGTCAAGTATTTTAATTTGCCCCATTGCAATGGCAGATTGCCTCCATCCCCATTGATTCATTCCAAAGTCAATCCTCTGATGATGCACCTTAGCAAGACTTAAGTAAACAATGGGACGGGGACTGCTTGGAAGATATAAAATCTTGTGGGTGGGGGCCATCATGGAGGGATTCCCCCTTGCTGCTTCCAATCCACACTGAGAAACCTGCCATGCCAATTGATTCATTGCTAGTGACATCCTGATGGCAGTGGGCTCTAACCTCTAAGTGGGCATAAATTTATCAATTAAAAAGCCTTAAATGGTTCACTGTTGGGCAAACAGGCTGCTCAATACCACTTTATTGCTGATAAGATTGTGGACAAATCTGGAACAGGTGGCTGGGCAGGGGAGCATGCTGCCCACCCTATTTTATCCGCACCCAACTTCAAACCTGTTTGCAGGAAAACATAAAATCCAGTCCATACATGTAGGCCTTTAATGCCTTTCATAACGTGAATGCCTCCTTGAACAGTATTCAAAATTCGAGCATTGACGATTCATGATCCCACCTGTCTCCAGCTCATTATTAGCAGGCACTTGCACCTGAGCAATAACAGAAATGCTAGAGACTGAAAACATGAAAGTGAGACTCAGTTTAAAGTATTTCCACTTCTCACGTGTTCCCTCTGTCAGTCTGTGCCCCATTCATCCCATATCTACTCAGAGTCAGTATCTGAGTAACTTGTTTCTTTTTCTGCCAAAGCAATAATGGTTTAACTGCATTGAAGGAAGGAAGAGGGGTAGAGACTTCAAGCTGAACAAGCGTATGCAGTTTTAGATGTGGACCTCAAATATTTTCCTTTTGCGCCAGTTGCGCCCGAATTCTTGCCAGTTGTTGGTTATTGGCTGGCAATTAGCTTTCTCAGTTGTTGGTGACAATGGAAAAAACAAGAACTGGGCATATTGTGAAAGTGAGCCTTTTGCAACAAGATTGCTTTGCATTAATGATGTAGTTGGGAGGGTTGGTGGGGGGGTGGGTGGAATTGTAGGATGTTGGGGGTGGCAAGGGAGTTTTTTTTACCATACGGTTGTTAGATGAGAAATAGAGTTTAATAGAATCTCTCAATAATGAGGGCAAGCCAGAAAGCAATGTGCACTGTTGGTATTGCTTACCAGCTTGCTCCTCCTGGGTCTGTGCTTTCTCATCTTTCAAGGATCACCTTTCAAAAAGGTTCTGCATACTTGTACCTTGAGGTCAAAGACTCATTGATTGGTAAATTGATGCAAACTGCAGCATAGCATGACCTTTCTGGAAACCTTGGTGACTCCAGGTCTGGTGTCCATCTTAAACACGTCAAAAAGTTGTTCAACAGCATACCTAGGAATCATACAGCATTAATTTCATTATTTACAGGCCTCATTCTTCAGGTTTCTGCAAACTACCATGGAGTAATTCTGGTAAAATTATACAAGCCACACTACAACTCGAATACAGTTTTGCCCACTTATCTCAAAAAAGATATACCATGCATTTTGACAGGAAGAATAGAAAAGCTGAATATTATTTAAATGAGGAAAAACTGCAAGTCTTTGTGCATGAATCAAAATGTTAGCATGCAATTTCCGTGCATAAGGTCTGTTGGGCCTTTAATAGAATATAAATATATAATTGCAATACTGTGAACAGTTTTCATCCCGTTATTTAGTTATGGATTTTCTTCTGTGGTGATGTTGAATAGGTTAGCCTTGTACTCACTGGAGTTGGGAAGAATGATAGGAGACCTTATTGGAACATATAAGACTATTAGGTGACTGGACAAGGTAAAAGTGGACAAGGTAAAAGTGGGTTGTTTCCCATTGTAGGACAGTCGAGGACAGAGTAAGGGGCCATGCTGTTCATTAAGACAGATGAAGAGGAATATTTCCTCTCAGAGTGTGGTGAATTTGTGGATCAAAGCTGAGTTGTTAAATATATTTGAAGCTGAGATAGACAGATTTCTAAACATAAAGATCGAGAGTTATGGAGATAAGGCAGGAAAGTGGAGTTGAAGATTACTAGATTAGCCATGATTTCATTGAATGGTGGGCCTATTCTGTTCCTACATCTTTTGGTTTCATGTCTTGCCATCTAAGGTACAAGTAGAAAAATGAGGCTGAAGAGCTGTAGACAAAAGTACCATGGCAGCTGCCTAGAAAACGTGTGCAAATATTTTTTCCGTTATTGCATATTCATGGAATCCTTTGAATGCTTCTGGCAGATCCAAGGGTACCTTAATAGTCATGTGTGCAATCAGTAATATCCTGTATTGTGGGGAGCAAATCACAGCCAAAAAACTAAGTAACAGCTCAACTGGGACTATCACAGACAGAATTCACAGTTCTCATAAAGAAGCCATCAATCAGTCATCAGTCTTTTGCGCTACTGGGATAAATGCAACATCCTGCAAATGTATTTGGCAGATCTTTGAAAAGTTCCATTGGCAAAAATATTTTGGTTAATGGTTGTAAAATGTGGCCAACAGGAGATGGAACAGAATTATCTTCCACCACCTGACATGACATTCTGAATTTCCTCAGACACAGGTGCTCCTCTGTCTGTTGACCCTGTTTGCTGAGTATAGGCTCCAGGAAGCTTCACCTCCACGGTGTTCCCCTTTTTCTTGCAGAGCTGCAAGATTTGAAAGCAGATTGCTGTTGGAATAGGTCCTGCCATTTCTGCTGATGCTGCTTCTAATTATCTTAATCCTTATCTGAAGTCCAAAGTAATACATTATATCTGCAACCCATAATAATGGCTTTCTGAAGTGCAGGTTTAAAACACTGATCCTGAAAAATGCAGCTGACACCTTCAAATTGTTTAAAACAACCTCTAACATGTATAAAATAACCTCTCACACTGCTACTGTCATCAAGCCCTTTTATAGAAGTGATTAAGAAAGGAGCTGTAAGCATTGAGTGTGTCACATAATATTTCCCTGTCATGGCTTCAGCACACTTAATTATTGTTGAACATTGTTAAGAGAAGACAGGAAGATGAAATTTTGCACCTGACACTCATCAGAACTAGGAAGCAAGAAAAGGATGTTATTATACTCAGCATGAGAAGATGGTGCTTATTGATTGGGCCATTATTGGCAGCTAACTTTGCTTGCTGTATCTCCATGCTAATCGCAACTCTCAGACCAGGTAGTGAGATTCTGATTTGCAGGTAGTTATCACAAGGATACTGCAGAGATTAGTTGACCCCATGACTCACTTCCTTTTAATAAAAATATGCATTGTATGCATAACTTCCTTTGCCTATATAAAACAGTGCCCTGTGTATTTATATATGGAGCTTCTCGCATGTGTAATTGCATCACTCTGCAGAGCCAGCTGATGATATTAAATTGGATTTCAGTGTAACTCTTAGCACAATCCAAATTACTTAATAAATGATTTCCAATGCCAAAATCATAGGTATACTTTTATAAGGCTTGCTAGTGTGGATGAGGTGAGGACTATAGTCATACTGTCCATTGATGGTGGCATTGTGTTAGTGGAGAAGACTACTCATAGGTTTATTGCATAGTAACAGCATGAGGCATTTGAGCCCCAAACAATTTTCACAATGGGGCCTAAACAATTTATTCTGGACCCTACGCCAACAATTAATTCTGACAAAGGGAGAGGCAATTGGGATGGGGTCTTGAACAGGCCAACTGGAGGAGCTAGGAACAGCAGAGAAAATAGTATTTTTGGGCATTTTTGTGTTTTAGCAATTTAAGATTAAGCCAGTTTACATTTGCAAATAATAGTTTTAAGGAATTTAGAGGTCTTGATTGGAAAGGGCTTGCGTCAACTTTGGACGATCAAGATCTCCAAGAAATAAGTCTGGCCAATTTAAAGTGGTCCAAATGACAATACTGTTTGGTACATGCTGGTGTCTTGCTAACTTTGAAATTGTTGTATCTATTTTACAACTGTAAAATAGGTGCTAAAATATTAAATTTAGGCCTCTTCTTTGCTAATATTGTCAACAGCATAGATAAAATCGTCTAGACCCTAATTTTTTTTTGTGTAAAGGGCTCCTCACCATGAATTGGTTTTTAATTCATTCACAATATGGGTATCCCTGGCTTGGCCAACATTTATTGCCCATATCTAGATGCACTTGAGAAGGTGATGGTGAGCTGCCCTCATGAACCACTGTAGTCCACTTCCTTTAGGTAGGCACACAACTAGAAGACTGTGGCTTCAGTGCACTGGCACAAATCCTCCAATCAGTTGATGAAGCATTTTCTTCTAATGCCTCCAACAGTTGCTCTGATGAAGTAAAGGAAAAGTATAACATTCAACTGCAATGTTATCTATTGGTGCTGGTGTTTGGAAACTCATCCGTGACTGAAAAAATATACCTGTAGCATATTTGCAGGTTGTTTTGCAGGATGGACTAGAGATGATGGCAGCTGGTGATAAAACGGTATCAACATTACCTGTTTGAAATAATCAAATGACTTATGGAAGTATGCTTTCAAGTTCCAAAGCCAATGGATTAATCTTGAAATAACACTGCTATTGTGTAGGCAAAGGTAACAGCACTTTACACACAACAAAATCCCACGATAAATGACTAATTTCTCTTTTGTTTAAGTAATGAATATTAAGTCTGTTGGATCAGTAATATCCCACCGCATAAACATATGGGGCCTTGATTTAACATTTTAACTTAAAAAAAGATGGCCCCCTCCAACTATAAACCCTGCTTTCGTACCATCCTGCGTTGTCAGCCTGGAATGTGCTCAAGCACTGGAAAGTTTGATTCAAAGGAATATCCACCATAACTGCCACTGGTGCAAATGAAACGAGTCCTATGTCACATTTTTAAATTTTGTACTGAAACTGATATGATAGAAATACATCCTTGATCATTGAAATAAAAGTATTTATAAATTAACAAACTAATTAATAAATCCTAACTGTGTAACTTGTGAGGGCTATTATAAGAGGTCTTGTTTCCTCTTGTTAGATTAAAATTCAGATTGTTAACAGCTAAGCTAAAAATGCTGGGAATAGAGCCAAACCAAATGAGGCCCAGATGTTCTGACTGCGAGGAGTAAAGATAAATAAATTCTGGACATGGCAAAGGCAGGTTAAGTGCTGTTACATTTGTTTTTTCATGAATATCCTATAGGCTTCCTTTTTGGCATAATTGTTTACTTCGAGGGAAACACTCAACATTTGAAAATGTTTAGCTGTGAAATATTGCTTAACCAATGTAGAAATCCAAAGTGTAACTTAGAGGTAGTTTGACATGGCCAAGCACATGGCTGCACCTTCACTATGGCAATCTGTTTATTTTGGCATCATGATAAAAGCTACCTTATACTCTTTGTTGTGGCAGTTTTTGAAATAATTCAGATACAGAATGTTTTACAGCAACAGTCTGACTTTTTGAGTGAAAGCAATAACTTCAATACACCAATTAATCACAAATAGAGTTTCTAAGGAACCACAAAGGATCAATATGTAAGTGCATGACTCATTTAAATAATAGATGTAGCAAAGAAAACACTGTTGTTTGAAGAATCTTTTTGTTATTGTTAACTGAATAGCTGCAAGCTTCCCTAGCAGACCAGATTATGCTTCTGTTGTAAGTGAGTAGAACACATGTAAGAAATCATCGGGATAGTTGATAATCTGTGCATATTTATTAAATAAGCCATATGGAGTGGAATTAGATGGAATTATCGGTTCATTCCATGATTTGTCATCAGATAGGTCACTTCACAATAGGAGTAAGCAAAGTGATCCACTTGGTAAAAACAATGAGTGCAGATGCTGGAAACCAGATTCTGGATTAGTGGTGCTGGAAGAGCACAACAGTTCAGGCAGCATCCAAACGTCGATTTCGAAGCTACTTGGATGCTGCCTGAACTGCTGTGCTCTTCCAGCACCACTAATCCAGAAAGTGATCCACTTGTCCTGTATATTTCTCTTAATAAAAGGGTTAGATTAAAACAGCAATTCCAAAACAGATTTGGAATATTATGGTTTTACTTTTGAAGCACTCCATCCCTGGGAACCAGTAAGCATCAAACATAATTTAATACTTTCTATCACCCCACAATAATCAAACGTTTTGGAAAGATATCATCTTTTTAAAAATGCATTTTGATAACTTGAGTAACCAGCATGTGAAAATGAGGTCATGGACTTTCAACAGCACTGAAGGTTAATTCAAACAAGAAATGGCAGAGTTTACTTGAAAAGAGTGCTAGGTATGGGAGGGGAAGACAGCAAAGTATGAGGGGAGAGTGAAAATATGTGGGAACATTAATAAGGATAGTCATTGGCCTCACAAAGCTATTATTTCCAACAGACTACATACAATTTATGCTATCTCCAACTTTCCCTGACACAGAGCCTCTATTACTGGCATTAAGCCTCACTGACATCAAAGATTTGAACAGGGAACTGGAATGAGGATTGGTTTCTAGCAAAGTTCTGATCAACAGTGGAGCCACAGCAAAATATTCTTTTAACCTCCTAATGGAAGTGAAATTAAGGTGCATTAGCAGATAAGAGTCTTTCAGATTTCTCCCTTTTTCACAAAATTGATCAAACAAAGCCTTCAAGATATCAGTTCAACATCAGAATCAACATTACTCGTTACTGACCAGTTACATTACTCAAATGGTATTTTAATAATGCCAATTAGGCTGAAATCTGGTTATATATGTAGACCTCATTATTCTTAAACCGATACACATCTTTTTGCAAGTTATTTATGCAAATAGTATGATTATTACATGTTTTTAACATATGCTTAGTTTTCAATAGTATTAAAATAGGGAGCATTGACAATTGACATTTATCAATCAGCCTTCTTACAAGTAGGTTTACGATTGTTTGTAAAGGCTGCCCTGTGTTTATATTTTAGAAAATATCTGGTAGACAAGAAATCATTAGTAACATTTCAATCATGTTTAAAAGTATGTTGGTGATTGGTGGTATTCATTTATATTTTCTAAATGATGTTCAACTTTCATTCAAAATGAAGTACCATCACATCTAACTGTGCTTGTTGGAAAATTACTAAAAATATCAAAATTGCAGGCCAAACACTGCACGTGGAAAAGCGAGTGAAGTAAGAACTGCTGTTTTTTGAAAGCTTTTCTGAACTGACTGCACCCAGTCTCCTGGTACATGCAGCTAGAAGAGTACATTTTATAAAGGTACAAGGCATATTTCTAAATCGATGTACGCTTTGCAAAATGCAGTTTGGATCTCTATTTGACAAACATAATGGCTTTAAAGTGGTTTGCTTATGACGACAATTGAAGCAGAGACCACATCAGCACTTAAGAATAGTTTAAATCGATGATTGAAGGAAAGAAGAATAAAGGACTGGCATATGAGATTAAAACGATTGCCTTTGCGTTGGATAAACAGCACTACAAACTGCTTGGATCAAATGGTCTGTTTTTATTCTTAATCTGGTATACAATTTCTATATAATTTTATGTAATTATGTGTCACTGAGGACTTTATAATTAGAATTCAATGTCAACAATTATCTTTTATATAATATATTGAATGAAATTATACATGAAAATAATGATGTTTTGTATCGTATTTTGAAAGTACACACAATACAGTGGTGATTTGTGGCCAGTGTAAATGTAACAATGTGTACTGTATCTATTAAAAGGGTCAAAAATACGAAATTCATGGGCACATTCTGACTTGATACTTTTAAGATGCTAGCTTCTATTTAATCCAAAAGGTATAGCCATATTATGCATCAAAGCATGCACACAATATATTGAAATTTAATAAATCTGATCAAACTTAAGTATCAGTAATCCTGGATCTGTTTCAACACACGAGGCACTGTTGTATTTAATTAATTTCACTGTTCCAGTCCTGTCACTATAGACCATAATCACTCTTCTGTCACAGATACATTGAGAGGTAAAAGCTAAGAAAAACATTTTCCCTCCGTATTTCATGATTAATAATCAAAACAGGTTTACGACGTCTGCCAAAACATTACATTCCAGCTGCATTTAGAGTGACAAAAAAAGCCTTTCAAATGCATCAAATACTTCAGGCAGCAACAAAAAGAAATATAATAGAAACCACTCACAGTTAAAAGAGAACGCTTCCCATTAGTCCATCAACTCAACCAGTGACTCTTATTTTATTCTACACTTTCTTATGTGTAAACAATATCTCCTTGTAGGTCTGATGTGAAACAAGAAACGTGCAGAACAAGTAAAAGCTTACGAGTGTGATTGAACAGGATATATGTCTGTATTTGCTTATGTGTGATTAATGTTCTCCCGCCCACTTGTTCCATTTTCTGAAAAAAAGTCCTCTAAACTTCTGAAGGAAGATAATTAGTTTACACAAATGATTATCTTTGGATAATAAAATTTGATGAGGTAAAGTGTCATACTGTAGCATATGGTTGGCATGCTCACCAAATTTTGTTATAGCATTTTATGACTTTTTTAATGTGAACCAAATAATTGCACAAACTAAGTTTTTTTATTGTTGTAAACATACTGCTCACTGTGAACACGTAGGTCTTCATAAAAAACATAACTATTGCACTGGAAATAAAATGTGTGCACTAAATTAACTTTTTGTCAAGACTTAAGAATCATATAACAGTTTTTAAAACAGTAATTTGATTCCTATTATCTTCAATAAGTATTTAGTTATCACTTCAAATTTTAATCAGAAAGAAGGAAAATATTGTGTCAAAATTTGGAGGTTTTGCCGATTATTATATTTATGGTTATAACTGTAAATTGAGGGTAAATGAAGTATGTCTGACAATAAACCTGTGTAGTTTCATTGGTGGAGATTAACAAAGGCTATTAGATTGAGAAGGTGAACAATCATTTACACTTGAAAACAATGGCAGCAGTCTGAGTATGTGTCCTGGAAAGTGTGAGGGTGCAGTTTTCCACTCCTTTGGGTAGAAAGAATCATTGTGAATGTGATGAATTTATTGGGCAGGAGTCCAAATGTCAGAACTCTACATTGAGAAGCACATTGACAATTAAGTTCTGTCTACTTTCTTGCCATCAGGTGATGAGAAGACAATGTACATATCTTATTGATTACTCTATTCACCAGAATTAATTTCCTCTTCCCAAGCAACTTTTGCCCAATCAATTTGATGCTTTAGAAAGTTGCCTGCAGAAACCAAGGCAACTTCAGTTTTCTGCCTCCAGTCCAGGGAATCACAAAGCTTTAAAATCTGCACAATGTTGTTTCTTTACACTTTACTGGAACAATTACAACTGCAGTAGGTGCCTCCATGTTGACTAACTTGTGGCTGAACCATCAGTCCACCCACTTGGGTATATGGGTAACTAGGCAACAGGACAACACACCAGTGTTAGTTTGTCAAGTATCATTTTAGCACACAGCATGAAGCAGCAGTATCAGTTTCTCAATTTACAAATTAATGGGCACAGTGAGACAACCTCTCTCTCTCTCTGTTTCAGGGTGGCACTTTAATGGGTGAGATTAGATTAGATTAGATTCCTTACAGTGTGGAAACAGGCCCTTCGGTCCAACAAGTCCACACCAACCCACCGAAGCACAACCCACCCAGACCCATTTCCCCTACATTTATCCCTTAGATTAGATTAGATTACTTACAGTAATTAGCCAACAACATCAACTTCTAGGATGGCACTTTAGCAGGCAGGATCAAACTGCAAATTTTGCATTGTGATTGGCATTTTGGCACAAAAGGAAAGGCTGGCTTTTTGTGGCTGCAGTAAACACTGAAGGGTCAATGTGAAGTGTTGTGTATCTATTGCTGAGTGGCACAGTATCGCATTAATGTCAGAGGTGATCTATGTGCCTGCAGCTTTGGTGGCATATACATTTCATGTTTTGAAGAGTGTGGTACATTGTGAAGGGGAAAGGGAAGGCATATTTGGTTGGGCAAAGGGGGCCCCTAAATCAGTCGGGATGAACTGCCACACCCAGTCCAGAGATGTGCCATTTCTTTTCGGGGCTTGGCCACAATCAATGAGGCAATTGGCTCAACACAGGTCTGAGGATTGATTTTGTTACAGTTCAAGGATTGAGCCACAGTCAGCCCTGGCAGTCAAGCAAAATCAGTTTGTGCTTTGCTGTTCATTCTGTCAGCGTTGTCTTACAAGTCCAGGAGATGAGCCACAGTTAGCCCATTTTATCCTATAAAGTCTGTGCAGGGGTTACATCATAGTCAGGGAGGTAGATCCTACTTAATCTGAGGAGAAAGGTGAGTACAGTGCTTAGTATCTATCCATGGAGTTATCAAGTCTCCAAGTAAGTCCAGTTTGAGATCAGACATTGCATTCAGTGGCTAAGGAAATGGTTGCAGTCATAGTCGGTGGCTTAAGTTAGTAAGGTGGGATTTGAGAAGGGATGTCATGGCCTGAAAAGGGAGGTAGTCAAGACAATTTGTAGTCACATTGGCATTGATATGCCAAGTATGCAAGGCCAGAAAAAATATTGCCACCTCTCTAGTCGGGGGCTTAGGGGGTTAACAGGAACATTAACAGGGCTCCACTAAACTGGAAGAGGAGGTGAAAGATAATCAGGACACAGGAAGTGTTCCACAATAGTGGGCATGAATAGAAAGGATATTTTATGGACCATTGGCTGATTTTGCAAATCCCTCATTGTACCGATGTGAAATCAACTGCACAATAAGATTTCAAAATTGACAAAGAAGCACCAAAAGTGGGAGGAGTAAGTATTTTATTTTAAATGTGAGTGGAAGTCAGGGCTGGCACGCAAAGCAACCTAAAAAGCTCTTCCAGTAAACATGAGTCTAATGTAACTCACCAGAGGCCGGTATCCTGTCACCAAGTCACTCTTTATTTACACATGGAGAGTTCTGGACAATGATCTAACTTCCTCAAAGCCAGCTCCCAGAGTGAACAGAACCTCTGACACTCCTGTTTATATCTGTCAGCCAGGGCTTCCTGATTGGACAAGATTAACAGCTTCAATCAGGGAACTCATATTCTATGAGGTCCACCTGGCTGACCTCGTTATAATCACTACATCCTTGCCCCTCTGAGTGTGAGGACGTAGACCAGTTCTTATTTTTTGTATCTCATCCTGGGGCCTTTTAGCACAGGGTCAGGTTCCTCCAACTCTGCCTCTGATATGAATGGCATGTAATGCACAGTAACTCACCTCTTACGTCCGGAGTGTCTTGGAAGAAATGAATTCTCCTCTTCAGGCAGTAAAGGTATTGAAGCAGCAACATCTGCTGTGTCCATCTCAGATTCTGTAGTATCGTGAATGCTAGATGCAGCGGGAGAACCTATGCCTTCTGGAGCAGTCAGAAAGGCAGTCGAGGAGCTGGGCAGGCCTTGCTCCTGCACCATTTGCGAGTTTGCAGCTTTCATGTAGTCTATGTGTTTGTTCAGGACTATCACACCTACTCAAACTTTATACTTCACTGGACCTGACCTTGCGCTGACCATGCCTCATACCCCTGCAGGGCTATTCCCATGGGTCCTACACCAAACTTAATCCCCTGAAGTAAACTGTCTCTCTCGCTCAGTGACCGTCCACAATGGCTAAGAACGTTGAGCCCCTGCATAGTTGACGTGTAACTGAATCCAGGGTGGTTTACCCATGGAAGTTGGGGAGCTCTGGCAGTAACCTTTGTCCTCGTTGGCACTCTGAGACTACCCCACCAATACAGCAATGTCTGCATCCAAACCTGGCCACCAGATATAACTTCTCGCCAACATCTTCATCTTGTGAAATCCTGGAATGACCCTGGTGGAGTTCAGCGAGTCTCTGGCAGTGATCTTTGCTTTGGATCACTGTTGCTCCCCATAATAATATGCCATCCTCTAAGTAATCTGGTCTGATTGGGTAAAAAAAGGTTTCAATGCAGTTATAACGACCCTTTGGTTTCCCCCATCAGCACCAGCTGTTTCAGTTTAGCCAGGACTGAATCATTCTGTGCCCACTCTCTGATATTGCCAGCTATCACTGGAAATAGAAAATTTAAAACCATTATGGACTCTTCCAGTATATCTCCCAGTGAAAGGTGGCTCAAAGCATCTGCATTCGCTACTTGGTCTCCCAGATGGTGTTCTGACTTGTAATTATATGCGCTTTGTAATAGAGCCCATCACTGAATGCAGCCTGAAGCTTTGGATGGCACTGCCTTGTCCTCTTTAAGTAGATTTTTCCAGGGGATTGTGATCTGTTATTACAAATCTATGTCCGTAAAGGTACTGGTGGAACTTCCTGACTTCAAATATGACTACCAAACCTTCTTTCTCAATCTCGGCATATTTACGCTCTACATTAGCCAGAGTCTTGGATGCATATCTCTTGAGTGTTCCTCTCCATTGGGGCACCTATGAGCTGTTATTACCCCGATGCCACATGGGAAGGCATTGTATTTCAATACCAGATCTCACTGGGATCATTGTGTGCCAATACCATAGAGGATGAAAGCTTCATTTCACTAAAAGGTATGGTTTGGCTACATGGCCATTTCCAAGGCTGACCCTTTCTTTAAGAGTTGATGCAAAGGTTCCAGGATAGAAGCTAGGTTATGTACGAACCTTCCATAATAATTCGCCAGCCCAAGGAAAGGCCTAAGCTCCTGTACAGATGTGGAAGTGGTGCACCTTTGATCACTCTCACTTTATCTTCCAATGGATATAACCTGGTCTTGTCAACTCTATAGCCCCCAGGTAGGTCACTTGGAGTGTACATTTTTCCCTTTTAAGATGTACCTAGGAGAAACATTTAAAGACTATGCTCGGTTCCCGAAGTGCTCCTTATTGGTCTTCCCAGTTATTAGCACATCATCTAGATAATTGATGATTTGGGATGGACCTTGTAAAATGTTCTCCATTGTCTACTAAATAATTGCACAGGCTGAAGATACCCTAAATAGCATTCACATATATTAGTACAAACCCTTGTAGCTATTAATTATAGCATAAATTTGGGAATCCTCATCTAACCACAATTGTAAGTATGCATGGCTCATGATAAGTGACTCAAAGGACAGCCCCCTGCCAGCTTTGCATATAAATCCTCTCTGTGAGGGATTTGGTATTTATCCAGCTGCAAAAAGTGGTTTGCCATTTGTTTAAAATCCCTACAAAGGTGAATAAACCCATCAGGCTTCACAATAGGTTCTGCCCATTCCATAAATTGGACTGATTTTTCCTTCTGATTTCCAGCCTTTTAATTTCTGCTTCTACTGTTTCCCTAAGGCAAATGGCACTGGAAAGGCCTTGAAGAATTGTGGAATTGCTTCCGGGTCAATATACAATGTCATCTTGGCTCCTTTAATAGTCCCTAGACCTTCCTGAAAAATATCTGTGTATTTAATCAGGGCGTCACTCTGGCAGCCATTTTCTAATCAAAAAATGTTGAGCCAATCTAGGTGAATCTTTCTCAATTAATTTTGTCCCATCAGACTTAGGCCTGAGCCTTTTATTACAATCGGTGGGAACCGAACCAGCTGCTTCTCAAAAGATTCCTTAACCAAAGTTCCCTGGTATAGGTTTTCAGTCTAGCAATCTAGTGCGAACTTAAAGGTTGGGGTCCAGAACAAATTTTGTTAAAAATTGGTTCTGCGATCACTGAAATGGCTGTACCTGTATTGACCTCTATTAGAATCAGTTGACCATTTATTTTGATTGGTTCTATTTGGAGGTTGCTAAGCCATTCAACTATTCCAAACCAGATGTAGGTCGACTTCCAGACTGTACACTTACCTGGATACAGATCTAGGAGTTCTCTTCCTCCATTAAATCTGTTGGGATTTTTTGCTGTCTCGAGTTCGCATACCAGCAGCATTAACAATGGCTTGCTGGCCTGCATCCTGAAGAAAATTTTAGCGATTTGGCCAACACTTAGCTTTGGTTTGGGGATTTTCAGTGTGTTGACCTAGAGTTCCTCAGTTCAGGATATTGCCTGTGTGAGACTATGCAACTACATTCACTCAAGTGGTACTCCCCAAGCTTATGCAGACTGGTAAGAGTGTCCACTTCCATCAGATTACCTTGCAACTCATCTACTGCACTTGCCACATTTTCCAGCGATAACGTCAGTTGAAGTGCTTATTTGAAGTCAAGTTGGGCTTCAGCTAGTCATTTTTGCATGGTTACATCATTAATCCCACCTACCAAATAATCTCTCAGCATCTTATTCAGGGTTAAACCAAAGCCACATGCCTCTGCCAGTCATCTTAATTTAGTCAAAAATCCTGCTACAGATTTCCTTGGTCCTCATATTGCCAAATGTCTCAGACTTAGAGGTGGCTTGGGGTCATAATATTCCTTAACTAAATCAGTCAACTCTTGAAAAGTTTTAATATCTGGTACCTCAGGGAAGGTTCGGCTCCCAATAACCAAAACAGTTACAAGTCCACAAGCTGTCAGCTGCTTTTCATCTGCCCCACTGTAATTTGCCCAGAAACAAATAATGCATTCTTTCCACATACTGGCCCAGTCTTTGACAGCAGCATTGAATGAGTCAAGCTTCCCAAATTACGGCATGATGCCAAAAACGGTTATCCCAATTCAGAGATATTGTGAGTGAATTTCTTCAAGCGCATGCTTTTCTTTCATTGTCACGAAAATAACTCCTTCGAGGCCATTATGCTGTCACCAAGTCACTCTTCATTTACACATGGAGATTCCTGGACACTGATTCAGCTTCCTCAGAGCCAGATCTCAGGGTGGACAGAACCTCTAGCACTCCTGTTTATATCTGTCAGCCAGGGCTCCCTGACTGTACCAGATTAATGGCCCTAATCAGGGAACTCATATCCTATGACATCCACCTGGCTGACCTCATTACAATCATTACAGAGTCCAATGGTTGCACAATGCTATATATCTTCCTCCAAATCACAACAATGCTGAATGTTGACATTCCTTATATCATTCATTTATGACTTCAACTCATGAAGCATTGGGAGTACATTATTCCCTAACTGGCATCTTGTAATTTTTCACTAACAAGAATCAATGAAGTAAGGCAAATCAGTTAGCCTTTAATCTTTATTTGCCAATCAACACTATCTCTAGGACTATAAGGTGAAGGATGCTACAACAGGCTTCCTGTGGTAGTCCAGCGGGAATTGTGTATGTGTGTGTGTGTCCGTCCTGACAGCAGCTCCATTCTAAGGCCACATGAACACTTTCTTGGGCCATCTTGTATGTGGTCAGCTTTACTATGGTACATCGGAAGGGATATTATCAGGCTTGAAAGCAATCCTGCAAAAGTGTATGTCTGGAAGCTCTTGAGGTTGGTGACAAAGAGCTGTCCTCTCAACAAACACACCAATGCAGAATCAAAGGGAGCACATGGAACCGTGGCCAGATGCGGCACAATGATAACATAACTTGGAGGATTATGGGGAAGGAAGTTAAGGTGTGAAATGGCACTTTATTAGATTCTGTTCTTTCTCCCATTGTTCTTACAGTTCTGATGCAAAGTGAGGAAGCATGACAGTTATCAATCTAGCAGTCCTTCGTGTGGTCCCATTGCTGCTAAGGAACCATTACAGAAGACAGCAGAGAAAACTACATTTGCAGCAACAACTATCACCGCTGGTTGCCTCATGGCCTCCAGGGTGAGAAGCAGAAGACAAAAGCCATCACAGTGGAGGAGAGCCCTTGCATGAAACTGTTAGACCCAAAAGAAATAGGAACAGGAGTAGATTATTCGGGCCCTCAAGTTACTCTACCAATCAATGGCATTCCTCACATCCACTTTCCTTCCCTTTACCTGTAATCCTTGATTCCTCTGCTGGCCAAGAATCAATCTATCTCAGCCTTAAAGAGACGCAAGGACACTGTTCACACAGCTTCCTGGGACAAGGAGTTCCAAAACTCACAACCCTCTGAAAGAAGAAATTCTTCATCTCAAATTAACACCCTTCTATTCTAAGACTACACTATCCTGTCTGAAATGCTTTCATGAGGGGAAACATCCTCTCAGCATTTACCCTGTTAAGCCCCTTAAGAATCCTGTACGTTTCAACAAGATCACCTCTTATTCTTCTCAACTCCAATGAGCAGACCTGTTTTAGTCTCTATACTGGGATTATGCTAGTAAGCCTTCTCTGAGCTGCTGCCAACAAGATATCTTTCCCTAAATAAGGGGACCAAAACTGTTCTTTGCAACTTTCCTTTCTATGCATTTTAGTATTGTCTGCAAATTTAGCTACAGTACATTTGCTTCCTTCCTCCAAGTCATTAGATTAGATTCCCTACAGTGTGGAAACAGGCCCTTCGGCCCAACAAGTCCACTCTGACCCTCCGAAGAGTAACCAACCCAGACCCATTTCCCTCTGAGCAATTTAGCACAGCCATTTTGTCTGACCTGCACATCTTTGGACTGTTGAGGAAACTGGAGCACCTGGAGGAAACCCACGCAGACACAAGGAGAAGGTGCAAACTCCAGAAAGACAGTCGCCTGAGGCTGGAATCGAACCCGGGTCCCTGGCACTGTGAGGCAGCAGTGCTGACCACTGAGTCGCCGTGCTGCCCCTTAGTATATATTATAAACAATTGCAGTCCAAGTATTGGCATCCTAGAGAAACCCCACTGGTTACAGATTTCAAACTGAAAAAGAAGCCCTTATCCCCATTCGCTGTTAGCTGCCCATGAGCCAATTTTCTATTCTTCTAAAATACCACCGCCAATACCATGAGCTTTTATGAAGTAAACTTTTGTGGGATATCTTATTGAACACCTTCTAGAAGGATCAAAATCTGCATACCAATATCTACAAATCTACATTCCTGCTTATGTCTGATAATCTTCAAAAACCTTACCAACCTTTGCCTTAAAAACGTTCAAAGAATCTGCTTCCCCTGCTTTTTCAGGAAGATACTTCCAAAGAGTCATTATCTTCTGTGAGAAAGGTTTCACCTCATTTCTGTTTTAAATGGGTGATGCCTTTTATTTTGTTCTCATCTAAAGAGGTCTGATGACCTGCTCAATGGTTGTTCTGTTGAGCAGATGACTTCAGATATTTTGTCTCTGTCTCAGACTTACATCGAGGGTGATCAGCCATTTCTTCAAGGGATAACCAATTTCCTCTTGAATCCTTAATTTCTGGAATGGCAAGTTGTGGGTTTAAATTTTACCATAGAGAGTTGAATAAAGGATCCAGGCTGACAATATCTCCAATGTTACCGAATGTTAATTGAGTTTTCCATTCCACATAGTGGGTGGTGTCAGAGGTTCCTGTCTCTGTTCACATACTGAGGGAACACAATAAAAGGGATTATTTTTCACATGCAGTTTTGAACAAAGCCCATCTGTTTCTAAACTTGATGCAAGAGATGCCATGGCACTATTCTTGGTGTCAATCAATATTAATATTTTAACTAATATCAGCAAACAAACTATATCATTGATGTTTGTGGGAACTTAATATTCACAATTTGAATTATCAGTCTCCTGCACAACAACTGTGATTATGCTACAAAAGTATTTCATTCCTATCCAGGGGTTGGGCAATGTGGTATCTAAGTATAAAATATTTTGTTATAATATTGCTGCTTCTCCCGATCTCATAGTGTTTCATACCTTTGTTAATACATTCATGAAATAAAGATCCTTCCCCTTGTTCCTAACAAGCTTCAACCTACACATTTTTCTCAAGGCTTTGCTTAATCACAGACGCTGATAATGCTAAAGAGTTCAGTTTGCTCTTTCTGCATGCCACACATACTTTGAAACACAACTGAATTACCTAGTAAACATTGGATACCATCAGATAGTATTGTGGAGCTGGAGGATGACTCCTGTTCCTTCTGGCTCCACAGGAGTGAGTAATTTTATCTTTTGTTCGTAGTCACGATTAGGCTGAAGGATGGCATTCTGTTCAACCTAAAGCTTCTGTCAGGAGGCCCAAGCCAATCATTGGGTCAATTTTCAAAAAGCATTTAATCTTAGGATGTAGGTGTTGCCCCTCACTAATTGAGCTTCAGATGGTGGTTTCGTGAACCACTGGAGGCCATTTGGAGTAGGTGCACCTATAGTACTGTTAAGGAAGGATCTTTATGACACTAATGGAGAAACAGTAAAGGAACGATGGTATAGTTCCAAGTCAGGATGTTGTGTAGTTTCAAGGGGATGGTGTTTTCCGTTGTCTGTGTTCTTCTAGGTGGTAGAGGTCATAGCTTTGAAAGGTGTTACATAAGAGCCTTGGTGAATTGCTGTAGTGAATCTTGTAGTTGCTACATTCTGCAGCCACTATACATTGATAGTGAACAGAGTGCATCCATGTCAAACGGGCTGCTCTGTCCTGGTTTGTGTCAAGTACCTTGAGTATTGATGCAGCTGCTCTATTCTAGGCAAGAGGAGACTGTTCCATCATACTTGTAGATGGTGGATAGGCTTTGGGGACATCCAAAATTATGAAATAGCAGTGGATATAGATCATTTTGGTCCTCAAGTCTGCCCCACCATTCATAAGATCATGGCTGATCTATCTGTGCTTGGATTCTACATTTTGTCTACTTCCTATAAACCTTGATACTACTGTCCAAAAAGAAACTATCTGCCTCTGTCTTAAAAATATTCAGTGACTTGCCTCCACAGATTTCTGAAGCAGACAGCTCTAAAGTCATATAAACTTCAAAAAGAAAAGATATTCATCGCATTTTCGCCTTGAAAGGGAAACTCCTAATTTTAAAAGTGTCCCCTAATTCTGGACTCACCCATAACAGGAAGTATCCTTCCCTGAAATATCTTGTCAAAACTATACAGAATGTTATACACGTCAACCAAGTTACCCTTCATTTTTCTAAACTCTAGTGGAAGTGAACCCACTGTCTCCAATCTGTCCCCATAAGGCAAGCCTGTCATTCTACATACCTATCCAGTAAATGTCCTCTGAATCATCTCCAAGGTATTCATATTTTTCCTTAAATATAAAGGCCAAAACACAAATTATTCAAGTTGTGATTTCACCAATGCTCCGTAGAACTTGAAGCATAACATCTTTATTTTTATGTTAAAGGATAACACCCCATTAGCCTTCTGAATTACAGAATCACAGAAGTATTACGATGCAAAAGGAGGCTATTTGGTCCATCTTATCTGCATCAACACTCCAAGTGATTTAGCGCCATTTTCCTCTCCTTTCCCCAAAATGTTGCACATTGTTTCTATTTAAATAATCATCCAACACCAATGTCTTGAATGACTCAATTAAATCTGCCTCTTCGAAGTGCAATCCACACACAAACCACTCCTTATGTGAAAAAAGTATTTTCTCACTTCCAAATTGCTCTTTTTTGGAAATCACTTTAAGATCTGTGTCCTCTTGCTCTTGATCCTTTTATGAGGGGAACAGTTTCTCCCTATCTACTCTATCTAAACCCCTCATGACTTTAAAAACTTCTATCAGATTTTGTTTTCGCCTTCTTCTCTCCAAGAACAGTCCCAATCTCCCCAGACTATCCTCAGAACTAAAGCTTCTTATCCCTGGTACAATTCTTGTAAATTTGAGCTGGGTCTCTCCAGTGTGTTCACATCCTTCCTGTACTGGAGAGCCTTGAACTATATGTAATGCTCCAGCTGAGATCTCAAGAGAGTATGAATCAAGTTCAATTGCTGTTGCACTCTAGGATCTTACAAATAAAGCCCAGGTTACTGTATGCATTATAGGCATAGAGTCATACAGCACAGAAACAGACCCTTCAGCCCAACTTGTCCTTGCTAACCAGGTTTCCTAAAGTGGATTAGTCTCATTTGCCTGCATTCCGCTTATATTCCATCAAACCTTTCTGATCTGTGTACCTGTCCAAATGCCTTTTAAGTGTTATAACTGTATTACCTCTACCACTTCCTCTGGCATCTCATTCCATATGTGCACCAGCCTCTGTATGAAAATGTTGCCCCTCAGGTCCCTTTAAATCTTTCCCCATTCACCTTAAACTCATGCCCCCTAGTTTTCATAGAATCATAGACTCATAGCTAGCATGGTGGCTCAGTGGTTAGCACTGGTGCCTCACAGCATCAGGGACCTGGATTTGATTCTACCCTTGGGTGACAGTATGCAGTTTGCACATGTTCCCCATGTATTCATGGATTTCCTCTGGGGTTTTGTGGTTTCCTCCCACAGTCCAAATTCAGATTATGTGGATTTACTATGCTAAATTGCCCATAGTGTCCAGGGATGTGTAGACTGGGTGGATTAGCAATGGGAAATGTAGGGGAGTGGGTATAATTGGGATGCTCTTTGGAGGGATTGGTGTGGACTCAAGGGTCTAAATGGCCTGGTTCCACATTGTAGGGATTCTACGATTCTAGTTTTAGATTCCCCAACCATGGGGAGAAGACCCCGGCTATTCACCTTACCCATGTTCCTCTTATACATAAACCTCTACAAGGCTCTCAAACTCAAATTCCTACGCTTTACAGAGAAAAAAAGCACTAACCTATCTCTCCTTGTAATTCAAACCCTCAAGTCTTGGCGACATCCTTGTAAATTTTTTTGCACCCTTTCCATCCTTTCTATAGCAGGGCAACCAGAATTGCACACAGTACTCCAAGTGTAGCCTCACCAATGCCTTATACAGATAACATGACGTCCCAACTCCTGTTCTCAATGCTCTGACCAATAAAGGCAAGAATGCCTTATGCCTTCTTCATCACCCTGTCTACCTGTGATGCCACTTTCAAGGCACCTGAATCCCTAGGTCTGTCGGTTCAACAACACACCCAAGGGCCCTAACATTTAACTGTGTAAGTCCTGACCTGGTTTGTCTTAACAAAATGCAACAACTCACATTTATTAAATTAAACTCCATCTTCCATTCCTCAGCCCACTGGCCCAGTTGATCAAGATCCCATTGTACTCTTAGAAAACCTTCATCACTTCCACTATACAACCAATCTTGGTGTCTTCTGCAAACTTACGAACCATACCTCTTTTATTCTCATCCAAAACATTCATATAAATGGCAACAAACAGTGGACCCAGCACTGATCTTTGCACCTCACCACTGCTTACAAGCCTCTAGTCTGAAAAAGCAACCCTGCACCACCACCTTCTGTCTCCTACCATCAAGCCAATTTTGTATCCAATTGGCTAGGTCTCCCTTCGCTGGATCCTTTGTGATCTAACCTTACTAACCAGTCTACCATGTAAAACCTTGGTGAAGGCCTTGCTAAAGTCCATATAGACAATATCTACCACTCTGCCTTCATCTATTTTCTTGGTCACCTCTGAAAAAAACCTCAATCAATTTTGTGAGACACAATCTCCCAAGCATAAAGACACGCTGACAATCCCTAATCAGTCCTTGTTTTTCTAAATGCATGTAGATTTTGTCTCTCTCAGAATCCTCTCCAACAACTTACCCACCCAACAGATTCACTGGTTTGTAGGTCCCTGGCTTTTCCTTGCAGCCTTTCTTAAATAATGGCACAACATTAGCTACCTTCTAGTCTTCCAGCATCTCACCAGTAGTTGTCAATGATACAAATATCTCTGCTCGGGGACCCATAATTTCTTCCCTAGCTTTCAACATTGTCCTGAGTTACACTTGATCAGGCTCTCGGGCTTGATCTACCGTTATGTGTTTTAAGACCGCCAGCACCTCCTCTTCTGTAATGTGGACTCTTTTCAAGACATCACTATTTATTTCCTCAAGTTTCCTGGCTTCCATGTCTTTCTCTATAGTAAATACTGATGTAAAATATTCATTTAGCAATTCACCCATCCTCTGTGTTTCCTACATAAACTACCTTGTTGATCTTTAGGGCCCTCTTTTCTCATGAGTTACTCTTTTGCCCTTAATATAATTGTAGAATCTCTTTGGATCATAGAATCATAGAGTCATAGAGCACAGAACCAGACCCTTCAGTCCAACCCATCAGCGCTGACTAAGCATCCCAATCTGACGTAGTCCTATTTGCCAAAAATTGGCCCAAGATCCTCCAAACTCTTCCTGTTCATGTATCTATCTAGAAAGCTTTTAAATGATGTAATTTTCCATGGCTCCACCTTCCCGGGAAGCTTGTTCCATACATGCATCACCCTCTGCCTGAAATACTTACCCCGTAGGATTTTTATAAATCTGTCTCCTGTCACCTTAAACCTATGCCCTCTGGTTTTGGACTTTCCCACCCTCCAAAAAAGACCTTGGCTATTCACCCTATCCATGCCCCTCGTGAATTAATAAACCTCTATAAGGTCACCCCTGAGTCTCTGATGCTCCAGGGAAAAAGGCCCCAACATATTCAGCCTTTCTCTATTCGTCAAACCCTCAATCCCAACAAAATCCTTATAAATCTTTTCAACATCCTCTCAAGTTTAACAACATCTTTCCTACAGTAGGGCAACCAGAATTGCATGCAGTATTCCAAAAGTGGCCGAACCAATGTCCTGTACAGCTGCAACATGATATCCCAATCCAATGTTATAACCAATGAAGGCAAGCGTGTCAAATGCCTTCTTCACCAATGACTCCACTTTCAAGGAACTATGCAGCTATACCCCTAGGTCTCTTTGTTCAGCAACTCTCCCCAAGGCCCTACCATTAAGTGTAAATGTCCTATCCTTACCAAAATGCAACACTACACATTTATCCAAATTAAACTCCATCTGCCACTCCTCAGCCCATTGACCCATTTGATCAAGGTCCCATTGTACTCTGAGATAATCTTCTTTGCTATCCACTACATTACCTAATTTGATGTCATCTGCAAATTTACGAACTATTCCTCCTCTAATCACAGCTAATTCATTTATATAAATGACGGAAAGCAGTGGACCCAGCAGCGATCCTTGTGGCAGAGTACCCCTCCCTGCTACTTACAAATACCAATCTCCCAGCCTGTGTTTGGGCAATTACAGTCCCTCATTATAACTAATCCATAATGTTGGCATCGCACTAATTTATCCATAGATTTGTTCCTCTCCATTCTTCCTCTTAGCTGGTTACGCATAGACTATATTGAGCAATGTAATTATAGTCTTTCTATTCCTTAGCTCAAACCAAATTGCTTCTAACTTTGAGTGCTCTGAGATATTCTCTTTCCCAGGCCTACAATGCTGTCCTTATCCAATGCTTCCCTCACTCCTCCTTCCCATCCTTTTCTATTTTTCTTGAACACTTTGTGTCCAGGAGCCAGGAATATTTAACACAAAGTCTTATCATTCCTTGAGCCAGGTTTTATACTTCCACACGGCAGTCTGCATATGTAACTCACAGCTTCAAATCCTGCCATGGTAGATGGTTGAATTTAAATTCAATAAAAAAAAAATCTGGAATTAAGAGTCTAATGATAACAATGTCAATTGCCAGGAAAACCCATCTAGTTCACTAATGTCCTTTAGGGAAGGAAATTGCCATCCTTACTTGGTCTGGCCTACATGTGATTCCTAATCCACAGCAATGTGGTTCACTCTCAACTGCTCTATGAGTAATAAATGCTTGCCTAGCTAGTAATGCCCAGTAATCCTATAAATGAAAAAATAGTTACCTTCAACATGGCACCTTATCAAACATCATCTTGTACACCTACAGAGAGTCAGGTGACGGGTTATTGCAATCTTTTTAGGTCTGACCTATTCTGGCCATAGTGTTTATATGACTAGTCTGGTTCAGTTTCTGGTCAATGGTAATTCCTAGGATGTTAAAATTGGGGAATTCAGCAATAGTAAATTACATTGAATGGTTAGATTCTCTCTTTTTGAAGATGGTTATTGCCAACAGTACCTGTGTAGCATGAATGTTATTTGTTACTTATTGAACCATGTTGTGATGTTTTGCTATATACAGATACAGACTGTTTCAGATATCTGAATCATTGTTAATTCCAAAGCACAAGTCTTCACTCGCACATATGGAATGTTATCAGGCCCCATAAACTGTGCATGTCCAGTGCTGGGGGTGGGGACTAGTGAGGAATTTTCAGTTTAGGAATAAGTAAGATAGGTATGTCCAAGGCATCAGATATTTCTTCCAGGTAAAGCAGCAATTTACTTGCTTTCTTTCAGTTTAGTATTCTGGAGTTGCTGCTGGCAGTGCAATCACTTCTACAATGTGGTTCCCAAGCTTCGAATACCATTTTTTGTAAAAGGATTAAGCATTTTATAATCTTCTGGACTCAACAATGAGTTCAACAATTTGTTTTTTTCTCACCATTCGCAGGTTTCAACCTTGTTTATCAGTTTTTTGCTTTCAGACTTGGGGCTCATTATCCTTCAATTCTTATTCATTCAGGAGAGCTGCCTAACTCTTTCTGCCTTTTCTTTCATGATATATTTGTCATTTTTATCTCTCAACCTTTGTGATATCCCAGATGAAAAAAAGATAGAAAAACTCACCTCCTCAGGCAGCTTTTGAGGAGGGAATCAGAGTTAATGTTTCACATTCATGACCTTTAATCTGAACTGAAGAGGAATAGTGGAGGGGTAGGAGGAACAAAGGAGAAGACTTTTGATAAAGACCAGACCAGGAGAGATTAAATATCAAAATCATGATGCAACATTCAAACAGAGTGAAAATGATCCTATTCCTAACCTTCTCTTTTGTTCTCCTTCTCCTTCCTCGCTTTCATTGGAATAAAACTTATTACATCTCAATTCCCCTACAATTCTAAAGTGGAATCATTTTCAACTTGAAGCACTAACTCTATTTCCTTTTCCACAGATGCTGCCAAACCTGGTAGGTATTTCTCGTACTTTTGGTTTCTTTTCAGATATTCAGCATCTGCAGATTTCTGCTTTCATTTATTGCGCTTTGGTTGAGTTTGCATTTAATCACACAACTTTAGTCTCAAAATATTGAAAAAAGATATAAATTTGACATTTTTGCAGCAATTTTGTGGACAACGGTTACCAATTTATTAGATAAAAGCTTGATCCACATAAAAATTTGGGCTACAGCTAAATTGTTTGGAGCCTTTTGATTGAGATAGCCCTGGCAACTGCTCAAAATAAGTGCAAACCTTATTTCATTTTTTAAATAGGCTCCAATGTCCACTTCAGGTCAGGATTGTTCAATTTGTTTGCCAATTTCAGTTCTTGAGCATCATAGCTCGCCATCCTTGAAGGATTATTGGAAACAATTCATAAAGTGTCTCAAACATTCTGAGGCCATAACTTCAATGAACACTGAAGGAGCACAAGGGCATCTCATTCCTTCACAAAATGACTTTTTAACATCCTACCACCACTCCATATCGCTTCCCTGTCTCCTAGACTTACCTCTGGGGCTCAAAATGGGAAAAATTGGGAAACCCCTGACAATTGGTGACCACAGATCACCTGAATTATTATAGTGAGATCTGAGAATGAATTTAAATCCATTCTTGGTCCTGTCTATTCTGATGTCAAATGGCTGGCAGTTTCGAATGTTAAAAAAGCATTAGGCCACACACTGTCATGATTTACAACAGTAACAAATTTTCTATCAATAGAACCAGTATGCTAATTTCCAAATCCTTCTGATTCTGTTTTAGAGGCAGACCTTAGTTTACTAAGATCTGAAAGTGGCAGAGGAAATGGGTGCACCTGCCCAGAAATATATTGCCTAATATCATGAGTATTTAACCCAAGACTGACACTGTTGTTACAAACTTGGCACCATTCTTTTATAATAAATAACCCAGGAAAATGTAGACCCGTGGATGAGGGTAGTGCTGTAGGTGTATAGTTCGACTTTCAGAAAGCATTTGATACAGTGCCAAATTGAAGAATAGTTAACAAATTAGAAATGTTTGGCATTGATGGGTCCTGGGCAGCATGGATTCGATGTTGTCTATAAGATTGGAAGCAGAGGGTAGACATGGATGGGCATTTTTGAGATTGAAGATTGAAAGTGGCATTCCCCAGGAATTGATGTAGGGACCCTTGCTTTTCCTGCTTTATATAAACAATTTAGAGATGGGTGTTGAGGGCAAAATCTCTAAATTTGCAGATGATACTAAGCAAGGGAGAATAGTAAATTGTAAGGACAATGTTGAGTGACCTCAGGGGGACATTGACAAGTTGGTAGATGAATGTCAATGAGGAGAATTGTGAGGTAATCCATTTTGGTAGAAGAAACATGGGGAGACAATACAGGCTGAATAGTACAACTTTGAGGAGGGGACAGGAGCAAAGGGACTTTGGGTTCACGTACCTGATTCTCTGAAGGTGGCCAGGTATGTTGAAACAGTTGTTAAGAAAGCCCGTATGATCCAAGAAATAGAGGCGCACAAAATAAGGAAGTGATGATACACCTCTCCAAATCATCAGTCAGACCACATTTGGAATATTGTGTTCAGTTCTGGGCACTTTTATTTAAGGAAGGATCTTAAAGCCCTGGTCAGATTTCAAAGGAGACTTACTAGAATTATACCAAGAATGAAGGATTTTAGATGAAAGGAAAGATCAGAGGGATTGAACTTATTCTCCATGGAACTGAGAGGGTTAAGAGGTGACCTTATAGAGGTGTTCAAAATTATCAACAACTTTGGTAGTGTAAAGACAGTTATTATGTTTCTACTTTTTGGTATGTCAGTAACCAGAGGGTCACAACTTCAAGACTGTCAGCATGAGAGCTAAGAGTAAGATGAGGAGAAACCTCTTTACTTAGTTGACAGGATTTGTAATCTGCTGCCTGGGAGAGTGGTGAGGCAGATTTCCCAGGAGGTTTCAAAAGAGACATAGATATATATTTGAAAGTCATGAAATGGGCTATGGAGATAGGGCTGGAGACTGGGACTTGCTGAGTAGCTCTTTTGGGAGCCAGCAAAGATATGATGGGTCAAATGGCCTCCTTTTGTACAGTAAATTTCAATGTTTTATTTGTACATGTATTTGAGAGGCTTAACATCTGATGTAGGTTCCTATTACAACTTTGGTTTACACTGCGACAGCCAGCACAGGTTGTGCTCATGCAAACTAGCCTGACAAAGTATCTGCTGCAAAAACATTAATCCACTTCCATCTGAACAAAAGCACTCCTACAAAGACAACATCTGGTCACTGAGCTCTCTGCAGTCTCCCTTCCTCCTCACCAGCCTTTTCATATCTGCTAGACAACGACACCTCCTCCACGATTACCCTCAAAACTGGAGCCCCTCAAAGATTTGTTCTCAGTCCGCTACTGTACTCCTTGTACACACACTTCTGTCTCGCCAAATTTAAACGAACACTGTCTATAAGTTTACACCACCATGGTAGGAAGAATATCAAACAATGATAATTCAGAGTACAGAAAGGAAATAGAGGGCTTGGTGTCGTGATACAATGTCAGCAAAACACAACAACTGATTACTGACTACCGGAAGAAAGAAGGAGAATGTGCCCCATCTACACCAAGAGAGCTGAGGTGGAGAGGGTCGAGACCGTCAAGTTTCGAGGAGTGACAATAATCGACAACTGTCCTGCACTCCCTACGTAGCCGTGACAGTGAAGAAGGCACAACTACCCTTTTTCCTCAGGAGGCTAAGGAAATTCAGGATGTCCGTAAGGACCCTCACCTACTTTTACTGATGCACAATGCTTAATGGGTGCTTAAAGGCTTGGTACAGCAACTCCTCTGCCAGGACTGTAGGAAACTCAGAAGGTTGTGTGCACAGCCCAGACCATCATGGAAGCCAACCTCCCATCCAAGGACTCTACTTACACTTGTTATTCCCATGGAAAGGCTGCCAACATTTTCAAAGATCCCTCCCACCCCAGTAAAGCTCTCTTACAACCTCTTCTGTCAGGCAGAAAACACAGAAGCTTGAATACAACAGGTTCAAGAACAACTTCTTCCCTGTCATTATCAGACTGAAGAACGGACTGTCTAACTTCAAATAATGCTGATCTTGCTCACGTGGACATTGCTTTGAACACTTCCTGTGCAGCTGTAACCTGCATGCCTTGCTCTCTCTAAGCCCCTATGATTCATATGTCCTTGTTTCCTATGATCTTCCCATGCTAATCGCAAAACAAAGCTTTTCACTGAATTAGGTACATATGACTGCAATAAATTAAATCAAATCAAATGGTCATTGCAATGTTAGCTGAGAACACCTTTGTATAATGTATAAAGATGTATTTTGTATTTTTGTGCTTTGTAAAATTGTAGACTGAAACGAGAAGGAACTGTTTTAAAACCAGCGTTTGTAAAGGAATGCTGCATGTTTTGGAAAGCAAGTAAACTGACACTTACGGCAAGCATTGTTTTCCAGCTTTTTGAGTAAGCAGTAACTGAAGTAGTTGCAGACAAACTGGAGTTGAGGGATTCTGTTTTCAGATGGAACTTTGGTTGATGCTAAAACATTGATTGATCTACAGATTAGTGACCAGTTATTGATGACAATGTCTTCTTGCCTAACAACAATTGGTTGTTAGATAATGAACAGCTTGGGACTGTGGACAAGATACAGTGAAGTGATCAGGTTTCTACTATCTGTGGAGCTGGCACTCTAAGTTCCTGTTGTCAAAACCCAATTTAAAACAAGAGTAAAACTATTTTACATTCCTTTCAGCAGTTGCTGTGAACTGTAACTTTTAATTAATAATTCAGAGGCCTTTTATAAGTGAACAAACTGAACAGGTTTTGTGAACAAAATCTACTGAACTGCTTTTCTAGTTTTCCCTCCATCCATTTATTTTTCCTCCTGTCTATATCTGTTTGCCAATGGGTGTGCGTGTATGTGTATAAGCAAAAGTGTACAAAAGGAGTTTATAAGGGGACTAGAGTTTAATTTATTGTTTATATGCTGACTGTTTATAACTGATCACCTGTAGCTAGAGTCTAATTACTTGCATTACATTGTAATTCCTGTTAAGTACAAAAGTCTGGTCCATGTTTTCTATCAACCTGTGTTTGAGAATAAGATAAATTGTGGTATTTTACATACAGGTAGTTCTTCTATAATGTCCTGGTTGCGTTCTTGTGTAACCCCATGCAATAGAAAGATCGCATTTCTGACACAGCACGAAAAGTGTTGGCAATTTAATCGTGTTACATCAACACACGTTTTAAAGTTTGCACTTTAGAAACAGTGTCCCCAATTTCTCAATCACATTATAGAGAATTCATGTCAATGAAATGCATATTGTAGCAGAATGACGTGTACTTATTTTAAAATCTTTACCTTTTGTGATGACTCCGGGAATAACAGGGCTTGATTCTTAATGCATTACCAAATGAGTTGTAATGTATCATTTCACCATCTTCTCCAGATCGCTCAGCCACGACACACAACATCTAATGATCCTCAGGCTTCTCCATTTTGTCACAGGACTCCATTTAGGTACAACATTTCATTTTTAAATGCATTGTTGTAGATGACTTAGAAGACCAGCATTATCGCCATCCATGATCCCAAAGGTCACCTTCTGGTCTAATGTCATTAGCAACCAGATTTGCTCAATGGGGAGCAAACAGATGGTGCGGAGGCTGTAGATAATGATTTCTTCTGTGGTACTTCAGTGTTCTCTGGTATCTAAGGATGAGCATTCATGCTATATGATGGCTAACTGCTTCTGTGTTTTACAGATGTAAAAATTTGGTAAGTTATCTATTTTGCTTGTTAACAGGTGGCAGAAGGTATGGCAAATATAAAACAAAGTGTCTTGAGGGAATCCACAGAAGAATTCTGCAGATATAAAAAATGACCTAAGGAATAGCAAACAGATTTCAATAAAGATAAATTAAAACCATATTTGTTAGAACAAAAAACAATATAGAAATTAGACACACAGGTGGCAAGTGAAATTCACTTTGGAGAAATGCAAACCACTTAACAAATTCCAGGAAGAAATTGTTGAAAAGAAAATAATGTGTATGAAAAATAGCTGAAGTCCTGGTTGATAAATAAAGCTGAAGGAATTGCATTAAGTTGGGCAGCAGCAAATGTTGGGATAAATTAAGAGGCATACAGTTAACAGAAACAAGTATTGGGTCCTTTGCATGTGTCAATCCAAAAAACAAAAGATCAGATCTAAGCACGGATGTTAGCACACCAATGCAAAAGATACAGCCAAACCATTTTCAAATATCTTCAGCCAAATATCTTATGTGGATGATCCATCATGCCATCTTTCTAAATATTCCAGCATCACGATACCAGTACTCAGCCAAATCAATTCATAAAATATCGAGAAAGGCATTGGCTATGGCAAACGCCAAAGATATTGGCCCTAACAGCACTCTGGTGATGATACTGAAGATATATGTTCCAAAACTTGCCATACTCCTAGCTAAGCTGTACCAGGATGGCATCTATCTAGCAAAGTGGAAAATTGCTCAGGTATGTTCTATTGACATATTGTAAATCCAAGCCTGCTAATCAAAGAGCAAAAATGGGGATTTTGCTGATGATTGTACAACGTTCATTACCATTTGTGACACTTGGAGTTTATGTCCATTTGCAGAATTCCTTGAAAAGATTACCACCAGCGAAGCTCAGTGGCAGCAGTCTGCAGGAACTGAACCTAAGTTCTTTCAGTTGTACCTACCAAAGCTACCATCTATAAAGACATGTACACAAGATTCAAGAAGTGGCTCACCACATTTCCTTCTAGGACAATTAGGAATAGGCAGTAAATGCCAGTTTAGCTACTGATTCTGCATCTTGTGAAAGAATAAAAGTTTTTTCTGTGTTCAACATTTCTCTTTTAAATTGCAGTTTAAATTATTTTTAAACTGGTCCTTAGTTCCAGGCAAAAGTGAGGACTGCAGATGCTGGAAACCAGAGTTTAGATTAGAGTGGTGCTGGAAAAGCACAGCAGGTCAGGCAGCATCCGAGGAGCAGGAAAATCGACGTTTTGGGCAAAAGCCTTGAAGGATTTTGCCCAAAACGTCGATTTTCCTGCTCTTCAGATGCTGCCTGACCTGCTGTGCTTTCCCAGCATCACTCTAATCTAAACTCCGGTCCTTATATCCGGTGTCTCCCCCAAGGGGAAACATTCTCTCAGCATCCATTTTGTTGAGCCTCCACAGGATCCTAGATGCTTCAATAAAATCACCTCTCAATCTTTTAAACCTTAATGTTACAGTCTCAATATGTTCAACTTTTCATCTTAAAATAACCCCTTTATCACAGAAATCAATGTAGTGGATTTTTCCTTGATTGCTTCTATTGCAATCACATTTCACCCTTCCAATGGCACCTTCATATAAAATCACAGGAGGTGGAACCTGACCTCTTTTACGGTCCAAAGTTATCCTATCCTAGACCTTCCCATTTATTTTACTATCCTCCCGTCCCCTATCAATAGCATAAAGTCCACCACATTTCTATATTCAGTCAGTTCTGAAGGAGAATAATTTGCAATACAAAACATTAACTCTGCTTCTCTCTCCATAGATCCTGTCAGACCTGCTGAATACTTCCAGTGCATTTTGTTTTGCTCTCAGTTCCATAAAGTAGTATTACTTTGTCAATGAATTCAATTCTATCAAGACAATCATCTTTGATCACAGTAATCATCCCTTTCATACGTTTCACTGTACAGGTCATTCTGCTATAGCAAGTGTTTCATTAACACAAATTTGCTATCATGTGATTGCTGAATTGGGGACACTGTTTCTAAAGTGTGAACTTTTAAAACATGTATTGGTTCTAATGCAATTACATCACCAACACTTTAAGTGCTGCTTCTAAATTGCGATTTTTCCATAACACGGGGTTGCAAAAGAATGCAACCATCACATTATAGGAGAACTACCTGTGTATATAGCAGTGAAGGAAACCATTTGGACCTTTGCATCTGTGTCAACTCTTTGGAAGAGCTATACAACTAGTCACACTCCCCAGCAGTTTTGCCATAGTCCAGCAAAATCCCTTGTTCAAGCAGTTATCCAATTCTCTTTTGAAAGTTATTATTGAATCTCCTACCACCAGCGTTTCTGACAAAGCATTCCAGATAAAATAAAAATTGCTATGTCAACTTAGTTTTCCCTCATGTTGCTTTTGGTGCTTTTGTCAATTACCTTATCTGTGTCCTCTGGTTCGTAATCCTTCTGCCATTAAAACAATAACTCCTTTTTCACCCTTTTGTGTACAGCAAAGATGTTGTTTAGAATTTGCTATTCCTTCTGCAGAAAGTTGACAGAATTCAGTTTGCATTTTCCCACTGCTTAAATTGTATGTTTCCAGCTTTAGCCACAACCTTGAAGATGTAATTATCTTAAACAATACAATTCTTAAAAGAGAAAGAGCATACTGTGACTCATTTAAAATACTCTACAAACTGAAAGCCTTTCTGAAAACTATGAAAGACTTGACTAATCATTAACATTTCAATATTTACTTTGATCAAGGATGAAAATCAGCAGCTGCTTATGGCATTTATTACTGCAGTTATATAGTTGGCTCTAATAGTGCACTCGCAGAGATGTGCACAGACCTGAGGGGCTGAATTTCGTTTTGGGGTCAGGAGTCCAATTTTGAGTCAACTTCTGATTGTCGACAATGTGTCATGTCAACATAAGACAAGATCTTTGTAGGCAAACCCAGTTAGTAACCAGGTTTTCACACGGTGAAAGCACCCTCTGAAGGTAAAGTTAAAACATTTTGATTTGATATGTTTACTGGAAACTAGCTGCCACAGCTCTGTCTTGAAACCATGGCAAGTGAGTTTGAGGAAAGGGGCAGTTTGATCAGCAAGTTAGAGAGCTGGGCCCTCTGGCCTGTTGCCTCCATCCCCTGATTGTATTGTGACTTCAGAACTCACTTTGTTTTGGTGGGTAGCCTTCTCCACCAACCCCCACCACCCCCCACTCCCCCGCAACAGTTCTCTCCACTCACCCCAGATCTTCCCATATTCCCCTCACATCTCTCCCTTCTCCTGCCAGTTTTCCCCCTCCCACTTCTCCCTTCTGCTTCAGTCATCCCCCACAGCTCTTCACCCAGCTCTCTCTACCCAACCTAAGCTCTCCCTGTACCTCCAAGTCTTCCCACCCTATGGCCTCCCTATGTCCCAGCTTTTCCTACCTCCTCAGCTTACCACCCTCTCCACAGCTCTTCCCAGGTGCCCCCCCCCCAACTCTTACCACTGACACTGAACTCTCATCATCTTCCCCTCAGCTCTGCCCACCTCTCAGCTCTTTCCAGAATAAAAATAACCCAAGGCAGAAACATGCCACTCACCATCACCAATTTTCAGGCCTCCTCATCTACAATATGAATTCAAAATTTTGCCTGGCTTCTGTCTCCGAGATTGTTCTGACAAGATAAATAAACAGCTTATCAAAATATTGACTGAATTGGAGAATATTTTTGTTCCATGTTTATTTTTCCTATGGTTTCAAAGATTATATTTTTTACGATTGAATATGTACAGACAGGGCCTCCTGTCCTTCACCATTTATATACGGACACAATTTATCTCTATACAAATTTATTAACGTGCTACTGAGATTAATGTTTTATACTCAATAAGATATTTTGAAGTTGGAATGTAAACTTCATTCCCCTTTTTCCAGGTTCTTTTCTCGATGATGCAAACAGTGATTCCAAAGATTCCACGTGAATATTAAAACAAGATTAGAGTGTTGCTGGAAAAACACAGAAGGTCAGGCAACATCTGAGGAGCAGGAAAATTGATGTTTCAGGCAAAAGCCCTTCATCAGAATTCCTGATTGATTTTCCTGCTCCTTGGATGCTGCCTGACCGGCTGTGCTTTTCCAGCACCACTCTAATCTTGACTCTGATCTCCAGCATCTGCAGTCCTCACTTTCGCCTGAATATTAAAACAGACTATCAAACAAAGAACAGGTTAAAAAGACTTTTACATTTAGAATCATAAGTTACCTACAAATATATAATTGTCTGATGGCTGTTATTAGTATAAACACCACCAACAAGTGTGTATGCGCAAAGAGAAGGCCAGTAAGACCATAAGATGTAAGAGTAGAATTAGGCCATTCAGTCCATCGAATTTGCTCTGCCATTCACTCATGGCTGATATATTTCTCAACCCCATTCCCCATTGTTAATGGTAAGTGACAGAAAGCAGCAACCAGCCTTAGAGAAAGCATTGTAGGATGTCTGCAGTTAGAAATGTTCTTCAGTCTTTTACTTTATCTAAAAACAATTACATTTTGTTTCATGTCATATTCCTTAGGTGTAAATAAAATGGAATCCAGCTCACAGTGCAAGCCTTCCCCATTCCTAACTGCCAGGCTGCAGACTTACCCAACCCCATAGCCCAAATTTCTGGTTACAGAGACTATCTTCCAACATGCTCTTCCTGCTGCCCACTCCTGATAATGGTAGCTGGCTTCCAATGCTTGACATCCACCTGCCCCAGTCCTGGCACACATGTTCTCCTGTTCTCTCTCCTGGTACTTGTCTTTGTTGTCACTGGAAAGAGGTGGCTCTGCTTTTTCAGTCCCTGCCTCCAACTCCCCAAAACCCCAGCCTTCCCTTGTCTTCATCCTCTCCAGCCCTCTCATTGGTGTTGCATGTGCTAATAATGACATCAATGTGCATAGAACGCAGTGAGTCTGTGACACATGTGGAGATGCTTCCTGTCACAGGATCCACAGTGACTGCATATCCATTATGAATTAAGTTGCTCAATTCGCCTTCTTTCCAGCAATCATGTGAGTTGGCATTGTTTCTGCTTGGTGCCTGAAAGAGAATGACAAAGAAAATGGCATCATGTGTAGATGAGGATAGGGAAGTTGATGTAGTTTATATAAATTTCAGAATTTTCATAAAGGAAACTGAAAACAAAGATAAAAGCTCATGGTATCCAGGTTAAGTTGAAGTTGAATCCAAAATTGTCTTAATGGCAGAAAACAGACCTTGGAGGCTGAAGAGTGTTTGCATGACTTGAGCGCAGTAGAATTGACATACCATCAGGATCAGTTTTGGGTCC